>NC_090411.1:38243885-38543885 GCF_036365525.1 Heterodontus francisci | reverse complement strand
CCCTCACGCTCTCTATTATACTCTGTTGCCAATGCTATTCCCCAGTGCTCTCTCTCTCTCTCTTTTATCCTCTGCTGCCACTGCTATTCCCCAGTGCTCTTTCTCTCCCTCACGCTCTCTATTATACTCTGTTGCCAATGCTATTCCCCTGTGCTCTCTCTCTCTCTCTCTAACTCTTTTATCCTCTGTTGCCACCGCTATTCCCCAGTGCTCTCTCTCTCTCTCTCTTTTATCCTCTGTTGCCACTGCTATTCCCCAGTGCTCTCTCCCTCTCTCTCTCTCTTTTATCCTCTGTTGCCACTGCTATTCCCCAGTGCTCTATCCCTCTCTCTCTCTCTTTTATCCTCTGTTGCCACTGCTATTCCCCTGTGCTCTCTCTCTCTCTCTCTAACTCTTTTATCCTCTGTTGCCACCGCTATTCCCCAGTGCTCTCCCTCTCTCTCTCGCTCTCTTTGATCCTCTGTTGCCACTGCTATTCCCCAGTGCTCTGTCTCTCTCTCTTTTATCCTCTGCTGCCACTGCTTTTCCCCAGTGCTCTCTCTCTTGCTCTCTTTTATCCTCTGTTGCCACTGCTATTCCCCAGTGCTCTCTCTCTCTCTCTTTGATCCTCTGCTGCCACTGCTATTCCCCAGTTCTCTCTCTCTCTCTCTCTTTTATCCTCTGTTGCCACTGCTATTCCCCAGTGCTCTCTCTCTCTCTCTCTTTTATCCTCTGTTGCCACTGCTATTCCCCAGTGCTCTCTCTCTCTCTTTTATCCCCTGTTGCCACTGCTTTTCCCCAGTGCTCTCTCTCTCTCTTTTATCCTCTGCTGCCACTGCTATTCCCCAGTGCTCTTTCTCTCCCTCACGCTCTCTATTATACTCTGTTGCCACTGCTATTCCCCAGTGCTCTCTCTCTCTCTCTTTTATCCTCTCTTGCCACTGCTATTCCCCAGTGCTCTCTCTCTCTCTTTTATCCTCTGTTGCCACTGCTATTCCCCAGTGCTCTCTCTCTCTCTTTTATCCTCTGCTGCCACTGCTATTCCCCAGTGCTCTCTCTCTCTCGCTCTCTTTTATCCTCTGTTGCCACTTCTATTCCCCAATGCTCTCTCTCTCGCTTTTATCCTCAGCTGCCACTGCTATTACCCAGTGCTCGCTCTCTCTCTCTTTTATGCTCTGTTGCCACTGCTATTCCTCATTGCTCTCTCTCTCTCTCTCTCTCTTTTATTCTCTGCTGCCACAGCTTTTCCCCAGTGCTCTCTCTCTCTCTCTCTCTTTTATGCTCTGTTGGCACTGCTATTCCTCATTGCTCTCTCTCTCTCGCTCTTTTATCCTCTGCTGCCACTGCTTTTCCCCAGTGCTCTCTCTCTCTCTCTTTTATCCTCTGTTGCCACTGCTTTTCCCCAGTGCTCTCTCTCTCTCTCTCTTTTATCCTCTGTCGCCACTGCTATTCCCCAGTGCTCTCTCTCTCTCTCTTTTATCCTCTGTTGCCACTGCTATTCCCCAGTGCTCCCTCTCTCTCTCTCTCTTTTATCCTCTGTTGCCACTGCTATTCCCCAGTGCTCCCTCTCACTCTCTTTTATCCTCTGTTGCCACCGCTATTCCCCAGTGCTCTCTCTCTCTCTCTAACTCTTTTATCCACTGTTGCCACCGCTGTTCCCCAGTGCTCTCCCTGTCTCTCTCGCTCTCTTTGATCCTCTGTTGCCACTGCTATTCCCCAGTGCTCTCTCTCTCTCTCTTTGATCCTCTGCTGCCACTGCTATTCCCCAGTGCTCTCTCTCTCTCTCTCTCTTTTATCCTCTGTTGCCACTGCTATTCCCCAGTGCTCTCTCTCTCTGTCTCTTTTATCCTATGTTGCCACTGCTATTCCCCAGTGCTCTCTCTCTCTCTCTCTTTTATCCTCTGCTGCCACTGCAATTCCCCAGTGCTCTCTCTCTCTCTCTCTCTCTCTCTTTTATCCTCTGCTGCCACTGCTTTTCCCCAGTGCTCTCTCTCTCTTTTATCATCTGTTGCCACTGCTATTCCCCAGTGCTCTCTCTCTCTCACTCTCTCTCTTTTATCCTCTGTTGCCACTGCTATTCCCCTGTGCTCTCTCTCTCTCTCTCTCTCTCTCTCTTTTATCCTCTGCTGCCACTGCTATTCCCCAGTGCTCTCTCTCTCTCTCTCTTTTATCCTCTGTTGCCACTGCTATTCCCCTGTGCTCTCTCTCTCTCTCTCTCTCTCTTATATCCTCTGTTGCCACTGCTATTCCCCAGTGCTCTCTCTCTCTTTTATCCTCTGTTGCCACTGCTTTTCCCCAGTGCTCTCTCTCTCTCTTTTATCCTCTGCTGCCACTGCTATTCCCCAGTGCTCTTTCTCTCCCTCACGCTCTCTATTATACTCTGTTGCCAATGCTATTCCCCAGTGCTCTCTCTCTCTCTCTTTTATCCTCTGCTGCCACTGCTATTCCCCAGTGCTCTTTCTCTCCCTCACGCTCTCTATTATACTCTGTTGCCAATGCTATTCCCCAGTGCTCTCTCTCTCTCTCTTTTATCCTCTCTTGCCACTGCTATTCCCCAGTGCTCTCTCTCTCTCTTTTATCCTCTGCTGCCACTGCTCTTCCCCAGTGCTCTCTCTCTCTCGCTCTCTTTTATCCTCTGTTGCCACTGCTATTCCCCAGTGCTCTCTCTCTCTCTTTTATCCTCTGTTGCCACTTCTATTCCCCAATGCTCTCTCTCTCGCTTTTATCCTCAGCTGCCACTGCTATTCCCCAGTGCTGTCCCACTCTCTCTCTCTCTCTTTTATCCTCTGTTGCCACTGCTATTCCCCAGTGCTCTCTCTCTCTCTCTTTTATCCTCTGTTGCCACTGCTATTCCTCATTGCTCTCTCTCTCTCGCTCTTTTATCCTCTGCTGCCACTGCTTTTCCCCAGTGCTCTCTCTCTCTTTTATCCTCTGTTGCCACTGCTTTTCCCCAGTGCTCTCTCTCTCTCTTTTATCCTCTGTTGCCACTGCTATTCCCCAGTGCTCTCTCCCTCTCTCTCTCTCTTTTATCCTCTGCTTCCACTGCTTTTCCCCAGTGCTCACTCTCTCTCTTTTATCCTATGTTGCCACTGCTATTCCCCAGTGCTCTCTCTCTCTCTCTCTTTTATCCTCTGCTGCCACTGCAATTCCCCAGTGCTCTCTCTCTCTCTCTCTCTTTTATCCTCTGTTGCCACTGCTATTCCCCAGTGCTCTCTCTCTCTCTCTCTATTATCCTCTGTTGCCACTGCTATTCCCCTGTGCTCTCTCTCTCTCTCTCTCTCTTATATCCTCTGTTGCCACTGCTATTCCCCTGTGCTCTCTCTCTCTCTCTCTCTCTCTTTTATCCTCTGTTGCCACTGCTATTCCCCAGTGCTCTCTCTCTCTCTCTCTATTATCCTCTGTTGCCACTGCTATTCCCCTGTGCTCTCTCTCTCTCTCTCTCTTATATCCTCTGTTGCCACTGCTATTCCCCAGTGCTCTCTCTCTCTCTCTCTATTATCCTCTGTTGCCACTGCTATTCCCCTGTGCTCTCTCTCTCTCTCTCTCTTTTATCCTCTGTTGCCACTGCTATTCCCCAGTGCTCTCTCTCTCTCTCTCTATTATCCTCTGTTGCCACTGCTATTCCCCTGTGCTCTCTCTCTCTCTCTCTCTCTTATATCCTCTGTTGCCACTGCTATTCCCCTGTGCTCTCTCTCTCTCTCTCTCTCTCTTTTATCCTCTGTTGCCACTGCTATTCCCCAGTGCTCTCTCTCTCTCTCTTTTGTCCTCTGTTGCCACTGCTATTCCCCAGTGCTCTCTCTCTCTCTCTCTCTTTTATCCTCTGCTGCCACTGCTATTCCCCAGTGCTCTCTCTCTCTCTCCTTTATCCTCTGTTGCCATTGCGATACCCCAGTGCTCTCTCTCTCTCTTTTATCCTCTGCTGACACTGCTTTTCCCCTTGTGCTCTCTCTCTCTCTTTTATCCTCTGTTGCCACTGCTATTACCCAGTGCGCTCTCTCTCTCTCTCTTATCCTCTGCTGCCACTGCTATTCCCCAGTGCTCTCTCTCTCTTTTATCCACTGCTGCCAGTGCTTTTCCCCAGTGCTCGCTCCTCTCTCTTTTATCCTCTCCTGCCACTGCGATTCGCCAGTGCTCTCTCTCTCTCTTTTACCCTCTGCTGCCACTGCTATTCCCCAGAGCTCTCTCTCTCTCTCGCTTTTATCCTCAGCTGCCACTGCTATTCCCCAGTGCTGTCCCACTCTCTCTCTCTCTCTTTTATCCTCTGTTGCCACTGCTATTCCCCAGTGCTCTCTCTCTCTCTCTTTTATCCTCTGTTGCCACTGCTATTCCTCATTGCTCTCTCTCTCTCGCTCTTTTATCCTCTGCTGCCACTGCTTTTCCCCAGTGCTCTCTCTCTCTTTTATCCTCTGTTGCCACTGCTTTTCCCCAGTGCTCTCTCTCTCTCTTTTATCCTCTGTTGCCACTGCTATTCCCCAGTGCTCTCTCTCTCTCTCTCTCTTTTATCCTCTGTTGCCACTGCTTTTCCCCAGTGCTCTCTCTCTCTCTTTTATCCTCTGTCGCCACTGCTATTCCCCAGTGCTCTCTCTCTCTCTCTTTTATCCTCTGCTGCCACTGCTATTCCCCAGTGCTCTCTCTCTCTCTCTCTCTCTTTTATTCTCTGCTGCCACAGCTTTTCCCCAGTGCTCTCTCTCTCTCTCTCTTTTATCCTCTGTTGCCACTGCTATTCCCCAGTGCTCTCTCCCTCTCTCTCTCTCTTTTATCCTCTGCTTCCACTGCTTTTCCCCAGTGCTCACTCTCTCTCTTTTATCCTATGTTGCCACTGCTATTCCCCAGTGCTCTCTCTCTCTCTCTCTTTTATCCTCTGCTGCCACTGCAATTCCCCAGTGCTCTCTCTCTCTCTCTCTCTTTTATCCTCTGTTGCCACTGCTATTCCCCAGTGCTCTCTCTCTCTCTCTCTATTATCCTCTGTTGCCACTGCTATTCCCCTGTGCTCTCTCTCTCTCTCTCTCTCTCTCTCTCTTATATCCTCTGTTGCCACTGCTATTCCCCTGTGCTCTCTCTCTCTCTCTCTCTCTCTTTTATCCTCTGTTGCCACTGCTATTCCCCAGTGCTCTCTCTCTCTCTCTCTATTATCCTCTGTTGCCACTGCTATTCCCCTGTGCTCTCTCTCTCTCTCTCTCTTATATCCTCTGTTGCCACTGCTATTCCCCAGTGCTCTCTCTCTCTCTCTCTATTATCCTCTGTTGCCACTGCTATTCCCCTGTGCTCTCTCTCTCTCTCTCTCTCTCTCTCTTTTATCCTCTGTTGCCACTGCTATTCCCCAGTGCTCTCTCTCTCTCTCTCTATTATCCTCTGTTGCCACTGCTATTCCCCTGTGCTCTCTCTCTCTCTCTCTTATATCCTCTGTTGCCACTGCTATTCCCCTGTGCTCTCTCTCTCTCTCTCTCTCTCTCTTTTATCCTCTGTTGCCACTGCTATTCCCCAGTGCTCTCTCTCTCTCTCTTTTGTCCTCTGTTGCCACTGCTATTCCCCAGTGCTCTCTCTCTCTCTCTCTCTTTTATCCTCTGCTGCCACTGCTATTCCCCAGTGCTCTCTCTCTCTCTCCTTTATCCTCTGTTGCCATTGCGATACCCCAGTGCTCTCTCTCTCTCTCTCTTTTATCCTCTGCTGACACTGCTTTTCCCCAGTGCTCTCTCTCTCTCTTTTATCCTCTGTTGCCACTGCTATTACCCAGTGCGCTCTCTCTCTCTCTCTTATCCTCTGCTGCCACTGCTATTCCCCAGTGCTCTCTCTCTCTTTTATCCACTGCTGCCAGTGCTTTTCCCCAGTGCTCGCTCCTCTCTCTTTTATCCTCTCCTGCCACTGCGATTCGCCAGTGCTCTCTCTCTCTCTTTTACCCTCTGCTGCCACTGCTATTCCCCAGAGCTCTCTCTCTCTCTCTCTTTTATCCTCAGCTGCCACTGCTATTCCCCAGTGCTGTCCCACTCTCTCTCTCTCTCTTTTATCCTCTGTTGCCACTGCTATTCCCCAGTGCTCTCTCTCTCTCTCTTTTATCCTCTGTTGCCACTGCTATTCCTCATTGCTCTCTCTCTCTCGCTCTTTTATCCTCTGCTGCCACTGCTTTTCCCCAGTGCTCTCTCTCTCTTTTATCCTCTGTTGCCACTGCTTTTCCCCAGTGCTCTCTCTCTCTCTTTTATCCTCTGTTGCCACTGCTATTCCCCAGTGCTCTCTCTCTCTCTCTCTCTTTTATCCTCTGTTGCCACTGCTATTCCCCAGTGCTCTCTCTCTCTCTCTTTTATCCTCAGCTGCCACTGCTATTACCCAGTGCTCGTTTCTCTCTCTTTTATGCTCTGTTGCCACTGCTATTCCTCATTGCTCTCTCTCTCTCTCTCTTTTATTCTCTGCTGCCACAGCTTTTCCCCAGTGCTCTCTCTCTCTCTCTCTCTTTTATGCTCTGTTGCCACTGCTATTCCTCATTGCTCTCTCTCTCTCGCTCTTTTATCCTCTGCTGCCACTGCTTTTCCCCAGTGCTCTCTCTCTCTCTCTTTTATCCTCTGTTGCCACTGCTATTCCCCAGTGCTCTCTCTCTCTCTCTTTTATCCTCTGTTGCCACTGCTATTCCCCAGTGCTCTCTCTCTCTCTCTCTCTTTTATCCTCTGTTGCCACTGCTATTCCCCAGTGCTCTCTCTCTCTCTCTTTTATCCTCTGTTGCCACTGCTTTTCCCCAGTGCTCTCTCTCTCTCTCTCTTTTATCCTCTGTCGCCACTGCTATTCCCCAGTGCTCTCTCTCTCTCTCTTTTATCCTCTGTTGCCACCGCTATTCCCCAGTGCTCTCTCTCTCTCTCTAACTCTTTTATCCACTGTTGCCACCGCTGTTCAACAGTGCTCTCCCTCTCTCTCTCGCTCTCTTTGATCCTCTGTTGCCACTGCTATTCCCCAGTGCTCTCTCTCTCTCTCTTTGATCCTCTGCTGCCACTGCTATTCCCCAGTTCTCTCTCTCTCTCTCTCTCTCTTTTATCCTCTGTTGCCACTGCTTTTCCCCAGTGCTCTCTCTCTCTCTCTCTTTTATCCTCTGTTGCCACTGCTATTCCCCAGTGCTCTCTCTCTCTCTCTCTTTTATCCTCTGCTGCCACTGCTATTCCCCAGTGCTCTTTCTCTCCCTCACGCTCTCTATTATACTCTGTTGCCAATGCTATTCCCCAGTGCTCTCTCTCTCTCTCTTTTATCCTCTCTTGCCACTGCTATTCCCCAGTGCTCTCTCTCTCTCTTTTATCCTCTGCTGCCACTGCTATTCCCCAGTGCTCTCTCTCTCTCGCTCTCTTTTATCCTCTGTTGCCACTGCTATTCCCCAGTGCTCTCTCTCTCTCTTTTATCCTCTGTTGCCACTTCTATTCCCCAATGCTCTCTCTCTCGCTTTTATCCTCAGCTGCCACTGCTATTCCCCAGTGCTGTCCCACTCTCTCTCTCTCTCTTTTATCCTCTGTTGCCACTGCTATTCCCCAGTGCTCTCTCTCTCTCTCTTTTATCCTCTGTTGCCACTGCTATTCCTCATTGCTCTCTCTCTCTCGCTCTTTTATCCTCTGCTGCCACTGCTTTTCCCCAGTGCTCTCTCTCTCTTTTATCCTCTGTTGCCACTGCTTTTCCCCAGTGCTCTCTCTCTCTCTTTTATCCTCTGTTGCCACTGCTATTCCCCAGTGCTCTCTCTCTCTCTCTCTCTTTTATCCTCTGTTGCCACTGCTTTTCCCCAGTGCTCTCTCTCTCTCTTTTATCCTCTGTCGCCACTGCTATTCCCCAGTGCTCTCTCTCTCTCTCTTTTATCCTCTGCTGCCACTGCTATTCCCCAGTGCTCTCTCTCTCTCTCTCTCTCTCTCTTTTATTCTCTGCTGCCACAGCTTTTCCCCAGTGCTCTCTCTCTCTCTCTCTTTTATCCTCTGTTGCCACTGCTATTCCCCAGTGCTCTCTCCCTCTCTCTCTCTCTTTTATCCTCTGCTTCCACTGCTTTTCCCCAGTGCTCACTCTCTCTCTTTTATCCTCTGTTGCCACTGCTTTTCCCTAGTGCTCACTCTCTCTCTTTTATCCTCTGTTGCCACTGCTATTCCCCAGTGCTCTCTCTCTCTTTCTTTTATCCTCTGTTGCCACTGCTATTCCCCAGTGCTCTCTCTCTCTCTCTTTTATCCTCTGTTGCCACTGCTATTCCCCAGTGCTCTCTCTCTCTCTCTCTCTTTTATCCTCTGTTGCCACTGCTATTCCCCAGTGCTCTCTCTCTCTCTTTTATCCTCTGTTGCCACTGCTTTTCCCCAGTGCTCTCTCTCTCTCTCTCTTTTATCCTCTGTCGCCACTGCTATTCCCCAGTGCTCTCTCTCTCTCTCTTTTATCCTCTGTTGCCACTGCTATTCCCCAGTGCTCCCTCTCTCTCTCTCTCTTTTATCCTCTGTTGCCACTGCTATTCCCCAGTGCTCCCTCTCTCTCTCTTTTATCCTCTGTCGCCACTGCTATTCCCCAGTGCTCTCTCTCTCTCTCTTTTATCCTCTGTTGCCACTGCTATTCCCCAGTGCTCTCTCTCTCTCTCTCTCTTTTATCCTCTGCTGCCACTGCTATTCCCCAGTGCTCTCTCTCTCTCTCTCTCTCTTTTATCCTCTGCTGCCACTGCTTTTGCCCAGTGCTCTCTCTCTCTCTTTTATCCTCTGTTGCCACTGCTATTCCACAGTGCTCTCTCTCTCTCTTTTATCCTCTGTTGCCACTGCTATTCCCCAGTGCTCTCTCTCTCTCTCTTTGATCCTCTGCTGCCACTGCTATTCCCCAGTTCTCTCTCTCTCTCTCTCTCTCTTTTATCCTCTGTTGCCACTGCTTTTCCCCAGTGCTCTCTCTCTCTCTCTCTTTTATCCTCTGTTGCCACTGCTATTCCCCAGTGCTCTCTCTCTCTCTCTCTTTTATCCTCTGCTGCCACTGCTATTCCCCAGTGCTCTTTCTCTCCCTCACGCTCTCTATTATACTCTGTTGCCAATGCTATTCCCCAGTGCTCTCTCTCTCTCTCTTTTATCCTCTCTTGCCACTGCTATTCCCCAGTGCTCTCTCTCTCTCTTTTATCCTCTGCTGCCACTGCTATTCCCCAGTGCTCTCTCTCTCTCGCTCTCTTTTATCCTCTGTTGCCACTGCTATTCCCCAGTGCTCTCTCTCTCTCTTTTATCCTCTGTTGCCACTTCTATTCCCCAATGCTCTCTCTCTCGCTTTTATCCTCAGCTGCCACTGCTATTCCCCAGTGCTGTCCCACTCTCTCTCTCTCTCTTTTATCCTCTGTTGCCACTGCTATTCCCCAGTGCTCTCTCTCTCTCTCTTTTATCCTCTGTTGCCACTGCTATTCCTCATTGCTCTCTCTCTCTCGCTCTTTTATCCTCTGCTGCCACTGCTTTTCCCCAGTGCTCTCTCTCTCTTTTATCCTCTGTTGCCACTGCTTTTCCCCAGTGCTCTCTCTCTCTCTTTTATCCTCTGTTGCCACTGCTATTCCCCAGTGCTCTCTCTCTCTCTCTCTCTTTTATCCTCTGTTGCCACTGCTTTTCCCCAGTGCTCTCTCTCTCTCTTTTATCCTCTGTCGCCACTGCTATTCCCCAGTGCTCTCTCTCTCTCTCTTTTATCCTCTGCTGCCACTGCTATTCCCCAGTGCTCTCTCTCTCTCTCTCTCTCTCTCTTTTATTCTCTGCTGCCACAGCTTTTCCCCAGTGCTCTCTCTCTCTCTCTCTTTTATCCTCTGTTGCCACTGCTATTCCCCAGTGCTCTCTCCCTCTCTCTCTCTCTTTTATCCTCTGCTTCCACTGCTTTTCCCCAGTGCTCACTCTCTCTCTTTTATCCTCTGTTGCCACTGCTTTTCCCTAGTGCTCACTCTCTCTCTTTTATCCTCTGTTGCCACTGCTATTCCCCAGTGCTCTCTCTCTCTTTCTTTTATCCTCTGTTGCCACTGCTATTCCCCAGTGCTCTCTCTCTCTCTCTTTTATCCTCTGTTGCCACTGCTATTCCCCAGTGCTCTCTCTCTCTCTCTCTCTTTTATCCTCTGTTGCCACTGCTATTCCCCAGTGCTCTCTCTCTCTCTTTTATCCTCTGTTGCCACTGCTTTTCCCCAGTGCTCTCTCTCTCTCTCTCTTTTATCCTCTGTCGCCACTGCTATTCCCCAGTGCTCTCTCTCTCTCTCTTTTATCCTCTGTTGCCACTGCTATTCCCCAGTGCTCCCTCTCTCTCTCTCTCTTTTATCCTCTGTTGCCACTGCTATTCCCCAGTGCTCCCTCTCTCTCTCTTTTATCCTCTGTCGCCACTGCTATTCCCCAGTGCTCTCTCTCTCTCTCTTTTATCCTCTGTTGCCACTGCTATTCCCCAGTGCTCTCTCTCTCTCTCTCTCTTTTATCCTCTGCTGCCACTGCTATTCCCCAGTGCTCTCTCTCTCTCTCTCTCTCTTTTATCCTCTGCTGCCACTGCTTTTGCCCAGTGCTCTCTCTCTCTCTTTTATCCTCTGTTGCCACTGCTATTCCACAGTGCTCTCTCTCTCTCTTTTATCCTCTGTTGCCACTGCTATTCCCCAGTGCTCTCTCTCTCTGTCTCTTTTATCCTATGTTGCCACTGCTATTCCCCAGTGCTCTCTCTCTCTCTCTCTTTTATCCTCTGCTGCCACTGCAATTCCCCAGTGCTCTCTCTCTCTCTCTCTCTCTCTTTTATCCTCTGCTGCCACTGCTTTTCCCCAGTGCTCTCTCTCTCTTTTATCCTCTGTTGCCACTGCTATTCCCCAGTGCTCTCTCTCTCTCTCTCTTTTATCCTCTGCTGCCACTGCTATTCCCCAGTGCTCTCTCTCTCTCTCTCTCTCTTTTATCCTCTGCTGCCACTGCTTTTCCCCAGTGCGCTCTCTCCCTCTCTTTTATCCTCTGCTGTCACTGCTATTCCCCAGTGCTCCCTCTCTCTCTCTTTTATCCTCTGTCGCCACTGCTATTCCCCAGTGCTCTCTCTCTCTCTTTTATCGTCTGTTGCCACTGCTATTCCCCTGTGCTCTCTCTCTCTCTCTCTCTCTCTCTTTTATCCTCTGCTGCCACTGCTATTCCCCAGTGCTCTCTCTCTCTATCTCTTTTATCCTCTGCTGCCACTGCTTTTCCCCAGTGCTCTCTCTCTCTCTCTTTTATCCTCTGTTGCCACTGCTATTCCCCAGTGCTCTCTCTCTCTCTCTCTATTATCCTCTGTTGCCACTGCTATTCCCCTGTGCTCTCTCTCTCTCTCTCTCTCTCTTATATCCTCTGTTGCCACTGCTATTCCCCTGTGCTCTCTCTCTCTCTCTCTCTTTTATCCTCTGTTGCCACTGCTATTCCCCAGTGCTCTCTCTCTCTCTCTCTATTATCCTCTGTTGCCACTGCTATTCCCCTGTGCTCTCTCTCTCTCTCTCTTTTATCCTCTGTTGCCACTGCTATTCCCCAGTGCTCTCTCTCTCTCTCTCTATTATCCTCCGTTGCCACTGCTATTCCCCTGTGCTCTCTCTCTCTCTCTCTCTCTCTTATATCCTCTGTTGCCACTGCTATTCCCCTGTGCTCTCTCTCTCTCTCTCTAACTCTTTTATCCTCTGTTGCCACCGCTATTTCCCAGTGCTCTCCCTCTCTCTCTCGCTCTCTTTGATCCTCTGTTGCCACTGCTATTCCCCAGTGCTCTGTCTCTCTCTCTTTTATCCTCTGCTGCCACTGCTTTTCCCCAGTGCTCTCTCTCTCGCTCTCTTTTATCCTCTGTTGCCACTGCTATTCCCCAGTGCTCTCTCTCTCTCTCTTTGATCCTCTGCTGCCACTGCTATTCCCCAGTTCTCTCTCTCTCTCTCTCTTTTATCCTCTGTTGCCACTGCTATTCCCCAGTGCTCTCTCTCTCTCTCTCTTTTATCCTCTGTTGCCACTGCTATTCCCCAGTGCTCTCTCTCTCTCTTTTATCCTCTGTTGCCACTGCTTTTCCCCAGTGCTCTCTCTCTCTCTTTTATCCTCTGCTGCCACTGCTATTCCCCAGTGCTCTTTCTCTCCCTCACACTCTCTATTATACTCTGTTGCCACTGCTATTCCCCAGTGCTCTCTCTCTCTCTCTTTTATCCTCTCTTGCCACTGCTATTCCCCAGTGCTCTCTCTCTCTCTTTTATCCTCTGTTGCCACTGCTATTCCCCAGTGCTCTCTCTCTCTCTTTTACCCTCTGCTGCCACTGCTATTCCCCAGTGCTCTCTCTCTCTCTTTTATCCTCTGTTGCCACTGCTTTTCCCCAGTGCTCTCTCTCTCTCTTTTATCCTCTGCTGCCACTGCTATTCCCCAGTGCTCTTTCTCTCCCTCACGCTCTCTATTATACTCTGTTGCCACTGCTATTCCCCAGTGCTCTCTCTCTCTCTCTTTTATCCTCTCTTGCCACTGCTATTCCCCAGTGCTCTCTCTCTCTCTTTTATCCTCTGTTGCCACTGCTATTCCCCAGTGCTCTCTCTCTCTCTCTTTTATCCTCTCTTGCCACTGCTATTCCCCAGTGCTCTCTCTCTCTCTTTTATCCTCTGTTGCCACTGCTATTCCCCAGTGCTCTCTCTCTCTCTTTTACCCTCTGCTGCCACTGCTATTCCCCAGTGCTCTCTCTCTCTCGCTCTCTTTTATCCTCTGTTGCCACTTCTATTCCCCAATGCTCTCTCTCTCGCTTTTATCCTCAGCTGCCACTGCTATTACCCAGTGCTCGCTCTCTCTCTCTTTTATGCTCTGTTGCCACTGCTATTCCTCATTGCTCTCTCTCTCTCTCTCTCTCTTTTATTCTCTGTTGCCACTGCTATTCCTCATTGCTCTCTCTCTCTCGCTCTTTTATCCTCTGCTGCCACAGCTTTTCCCCAGTGCTCTCTCTCTCTCTCTCTCTTTTATGCTCTGTTGCCACTGCTATTCCTCATTGCTCTCTCTCTCTCGCTCTTTTATCCTCTGCTGCCACTGCTTTTCCCCAGTGCTCTCTCTCTCTCTCTTTTATCCTCTGTTGCCACTGCTATTCCCCAGTGCTCTCTCTCTCTCTCTTTTATCCTCTGTTGCCACTGCTATTCCCCAGTGCTCTCTCTCTCTCTCTCTCTTTTATCCTCTGTTGCCACTGCTATTCCCCAGTGCTCTCTCTCTCTCTTTTATCCTCTGTTGCCACTGCTTTTCCCCAGTGCTCTCTCTCTCTCTCTTTTATCCTCTGTCGCCACTGCTATTCCCCAGTGCTCACTCTCTCTCTCTTTTATCCTCTGTTGCCACTGCTATTCCCCAGTGCTCCCTCTCTCTCTCTCTCTTTTATCCTCTGTTGCCACTGCTATTCCCCAGTGCTCCCTCTCTCTCTCTTTTATCCTCTGTTGCCACCGCTATTCCCCAGTGCTCTCTCTCTCTCTCTAACTCTTTTATCCACTGTTGCCACCGCTGTTCCCCAGTGCTCTCCCTCTCTCTCGCTCTCTTTGATCCTCTGTTGCCACTGCTATTCCCCAGTGCTCTCTCTCTCTCTCTTTGATCCTCTGCTGCCACTGCTATTCCCCAGTTCTCTCTCTCTCTCTCTCTTTTATCCTCTGTTGCCACTGCTATTCCCCAGTGCTCTCTCTCTCTCTCTTTTATCCTCTGTTGCCACTGCTTTTCCCCAGTGCTCTCTCTCTCTCTTTTATCCTCTGCTGCCACTGCTATTCCCCAGTGCTCTTTCTCTCCCTCACGCTCTCTATTATACTCTGTTGCCAATGCTATTCCCCAGTGCTCTCTCTCTCTCTCTTTTATCCTCTCTTGCCACTGCTATTCCCCAGTGCTCTCTCTCTCTCTTTTATCCTCTGCTGCCACTGCTATTCCCCAGTGCTCTCTCTCTCTCTCTTTTATCCTCTCTTGCCACTGCTATTCCCCAGTGCTCTCTCTCTCTCTTTTATCCTCTGTTGCCACTGCTATTCCCCAGTGCTCTCTCTCTCTCTTTTACCCTCTGCTGCCACTGCTATTCCCCAGTGCTCTCTCTCTCTCTTTTATCCTCTGTTGCCACTGCTTTTCCCCAGTGCTCTCTCTCTCTCTTTTATCCTCTGCTGCCACTGCTATTCCCCAGTGCTCTTTCTCTCCCTCACGCTCTCTATTATACTCTGTTGCCACTGCTATTCCCCAGTGCTCTCTCTCTCTCTCTTTTATCCTCTCTTGCCACTGCTATTCCCCAGTGCTCTCTCTCTCTCTTTTATCCTCTGTTGCCACTGCTATTCCCCAGTGCTCTCTCTCTCTCTCTTTTATCCTCTCTTGCCACTGCTATTCCCCAGTGCTCTCTCTCTCTCTTTTATCCTCTGTTGCCACTGCTATTCCCCAGTGCTCTCTCTCTCTCTTTTACCCTCTGCTGCCACTGCTATTCCCCAGTGCTCTCTCTCTCTCGCTCTCTTTTATCCTCTGTTGCCACTTCTATTCCCCAATGCTCTCTCTCTCGCTTTTATCCTCAGCTGCCACTGCTATTACCCAGTGCTCGCTCTCTCTCTCTTTTATGCTCTGTTGCCACTGCTATTCCTCATTGCTCTCTCTCTCTCTCTCTCTCTTTTATTCTCTGTTGCCACTGCTATTCCTCATTGCTCTCTCTCTCTCGCTCTTTTATCCTCTGCTGCCACAGCTTTTCCCCAGTGCTCTCTCTCTCTCTCTCTCTTTTATGCTCTGTTGCCACTGCTATTCCTCATTGCTCTCTCTCTCTCGCTCTTTTATCCTCTGCTGCCACTGCTTTTCCCCAGTGCTCTCTCTCTCTCTCTTTTATCCTCTGTTGCCACTGCTATTCCCCAGTGCTCTCTCTCTCTCTCTTTTATCCTCTGTTGCCACTGCTATTCCCCAGTGCTCTCTCTCTCTCTCTCTCTTTTATCCTCTGTTGCCACTGCTATTCCCCAGTGCTCTCTCTCTCTCTTTTATCCTCTGTTGCCACTGCTTTTCCCCAGTGCTCTCTCTCTCTCTCTTTTATCCTCTGTCGCCACTGCTATTCCCCAGTGCTCACTCTCTCTCTCTTTTATCCTCTGTTGCCACTGCTATTCCCCAGTGCTCCCTCTCTCTCTCTCTCTTTTATCCTCTGTTGCCACTGCTATTCCCCAGTGCTCCCTCTCTCTCTCTTTTATCCTCTGTTGCCACCGCTATTCCCCAGTGCTCTCTCTCTCTCTCTAACTCTTTTATCCACTGTTGCCACCGCTGTTCCCCAGTGCTCTCCCTCTCTCTCGCTCTCTTTGATCCTCTGTTGCCACTGCTATTCCCCAGTGCTCTCTCTCTCTCTCTTTGATCCTCTGCTGCCACTGCTATTCCCCAGTTCTCTCTCTCTCTCTCTCTTTTATCCTCTGTTGCCACTGCTATTCCCCAGTGCTCTCTCTCTCTCTCTTTTATCCTCTGTTGCCACTGCTTTTCCCCAGTGCTCTCTCTCTCTCTTTTATCCTCTGCTGCCACTGCTATTCCCCAGTGCTCTTTCTCTCCCTCACGCTCTCTATTATACTCTGTTGCCAATGCTATTCCCCAGTGCTCTCTCTCTCTCTCTTTTATCCTCTCTTGCCACTGCTATTCCCCAGTGCTCTCTCTCTCTCTTTTATCCTCTGCTGCCATTGCTATTCCCCAGTGCTCTCTCTCTCTCGCTCTCTTTTATCCTCTGTTGCCACTGCTATTCCCCAGTGCTCTCTCTCTCTCTTTTATCCTCTGTTGCCACTTCTATTCCCCAATGCTCTCTCTCTCGCTTTTATCCTCAGCTGCCACTGCTATTCCCCAGTGCTGTCCCACTCTCTCTCTCTCTCTTTTATCCTCTGTTGCCACTGCTATTCCCCAGTGCTCTCTCTCTCTCTCTTTTATCCTCTGTTGCCACTGCTTTTCCCCAGTGCTCTCTCTCTCTCTTTTATCCTCTGTTGCCACTGCTATTCCCCAGTGCTCTCTCTCTCTCTCTCTCTTTTATCCTCTGTTGCCACTGCTTTTCCCCAGTGCTCTCTCTCTCTCTTTTATCCTCTGTCGCCACTGCTATTCCCCAGTGCTCTCTCTCTCTCTCTTTTATGCTCTGTTGCCACTGCTATTCCTCATTGCTCTCTCTCTCTCTCTCTCTCTTTTATTCTCTGCTGCCACAGCTTTTCCCCAGTGCTCTCTCTCTCTCTCTCTCTTTTATGCTCTGTTGCCACTGCTATTCCTCATTGCTCTCTCTCTCTCGCTCTTTTATCCTCTGCTGCCACTGCTTTTCCCCAGTGCTCTCTCTCTCTCTCTTTTATCCTCTGTTGCCACTGCTATTCCCCAGTGCTCTCTCTCTCTCTCTTTTATCCTCTGTTGCCACTGCTATTCCCCAGTGCTCTCTCTCTCTCTCTCTCTTTTATCCTCTGTTGCCACTGCTATTCCCCAGTGCTCTCTCTCTCTCTTTTATCCTCTGTTGCCACTGCTTTTCCCCAGTGCTCTCTCTCTCTCTCTTTTATCCTCTGTCGCCACTGCTATTCCCCAGTGCTCACTCTCTCTCTCTTTTATCCTCTGTTGCCACTGCTATTCCCCAGTGCTCCCTCTCTCTCTCTCTCTTTTATCCTCTGTTGCCACTGCTATTCCCCAGTGCTCCCTCTCTCTCTCTTTTATCCTCTGTTGCCACCGCTATTCCCCAGTGCTCTCTCTCTCTCTCTAACTCTTTTATCCACTGTTGCCACCGCTGTTCCCCAGTGCTCTCCCTCTCTCTCGCTCTCTTTGATCCTCTGTTGCCACTGCTATTCCCCAGTGCTCTCTCTCTCTCTCTTTGATCCTCTGCTGCCACTGCTATTCCCCAGTTCTCTCTCTCTCTCTCTCTTTTATCCTCTGTTGCCACTGCTATTCCCCAGTGCTCTCTCGCTCTCTCTCTTTTATCCTCTGTTGCCACTGCTATTCCCCAGTGCTCTCTCTCTCTCTCTCTCTTTTATCCTCTGTTGCCACTGCTTTTCCCCAGTGCTCTCTCTCTCTCTTTTATCCTCTGCTGCCACTGCTATTCCCCAGTGCTCTTTCTCTCCCTCACGCTCTCTATTATACTCTGTTGCCAATGCTATTCCCCAGTGCTCTCTCTCTCTCTCTTTTATCCTCTCTTGCCACTGCTATTCCCCAGTGCTCTCTCTCTCTCTTTTATCCTCTGCTGCCACTGCTATTCCCCAGTGCTCTCTCTCTCTCGCTCTCTTTTATCCTCTGTTGCCACTGCTATTCCCCAGTGCTCTCTCTCTCTCTTTTATCCTCTGTTGCCACTTCTATTCCCCAATGCTCTCTCTCTCGCTTTTATCCTCAGCTGCCACTGCTATTCCCCAGTGCTGTCCCACTCTCTCTCTCTCTCTTTTATCCTCTGTTGCCACTGCTATTCCCCAGTGCTCTCTCTCTCTCTCTTTTATCCTCTGTTGCCACTGCTATTCCTCATTGCTCTCTCTCTATCGCTCTTTTATCCTCTGCTGCCACTGCTTTTCCCCAGTGCTCTCTCTCTCTTTTATCCTCTGTTGCCACTGCTTTTCCCAAGTGCTCTCTGTATCTCTTTTATCCTCTGTTGCCACTGCTATTCCCCAGTGCCCTCTCTCTCTCTCTCTCTTTTATCCTCTGTTGCCACTGCTTTTCCCCAGTGCTCTCTCTCTCTCTTTTATCCTCTGTCGCCACTGCTATTCCCCAGTGCTCTCTCTCTCTCTCTTTTATCCTCTGCTGCCACTGCTATTCCCCAGTGCTCTCTCTCTCTCTCTCTCTTTTATTCTCTGCTGCCACAGCTTTTCCCCAGTGCTCTCTCTCTCTCTCTCTTTTATCCTCTGTTGCCACTGCTATTCCCCAGTGCTCTCTCCCTCTCTCTCTCTCTTTTATCCTCTGCTTCCACTGCTTTTCCCCAGTGCTCACTCTCTCTCTTTTATCCTCTGTTGCCACTGCTTTTCCCCAGTGCTCACTCTCTCTCTTTTATCCTCTGTTGCCACTGCTATTCCCCAGTGCTCTCTCTCTCTCTCTTTTATCCTCTGTTGCCACTGCTATTCCCCAGTGCTCTCTCTCTCTCTCTTTTATCCTCTGTTGCCACTGCTATTCCCCAGTGCTCTCTCTCTCTCTCTCTCTTTTATCCTCTGTTGCCACTGCTATTCCCCAGTGCTCTCTCTCTCTCTTTTATCCTCTGTTGCCACTGCTTTTCCCCAGTGCTCTCTCTCTCTCTCTCTCTTTTATCCTCTGTCGCCACTGCTATTCCCCAGTGCTCTCTCTCTCTCTCTTTTATCCTCTGTTGCCACTGCTATTCCCCAGTGCTCCCTCTCTCTCTCTCTCTTTTATCCTCTGTTGCCACTGCTATTCCCCAGTGCTCCCTCTCTCTCTCTTTTATCCTCTGTCGCCACTGCTATTCCCCAGTGCTCTCTCTCTCTCTCTTTTATCCTCTGTTGCCACTGCTATTCCCCAGTGCTCTCTCTCTCTCTCTCTCTTTTATCCTCTGCTGCCACTGCTATTCCCCAGTGCTCTCTCTCTCTCTCTCTCTTTTATCCTCTGCTGCCACTGCTTTTGCCCAGTGCTCTCTCTCTCTCTTTTATCCTCTGTTGCCACTGCTTTTCCCCAGTGCTCTCTCTCTCTCTTTTATCCTCTGTCGCCACTGCTATTCCCCAGTGCTCTCTCTCTCTCTCTTTTATCCTCTGCTGCCACTGCTATTCCCCAGTGCTCTCTCTCTCTCTCTCTCTCTCTCTTTTATTCTCTGCTGCCACAGCTTTTCCCCAGTGCTCTCTCCCTCTCTCTCTCTCTCTCTCTTTTATCCTCTGCTTCCACTGCTTTTCCCCAGTGCTCACTCTCTCTCTTTTATCCTCTGTTGCCACTGCTTTTCCCCAGTGCTCACTCTCTCTCTTTTATCCTCTGTTGCCACTGCTATTCCCCAGTGCTCTCTCTCTCTCTCTTTTATCCTCTGTTGCCACTGCTATTCCCCAGTGCTCTCTCTCTCTCTCTTTTATCCTCTGTTGCCACTGCTGTTCCCCAGTGCTCTCTCCCTCTCTCTCTCTCTCTCTCTTTTATCCTCTGCTTCCACTGCTTTTCCCCAGTGCTCACTCTCTCTCTTTTATCCTCTGTTGCCACTGCTTTTCCCCAGTGCTCACTCTCTCTCTTTTATCCTCTGTTGCCACTGCTATTCCCCAGTGCTCTCTCTCTCTCTCTTTTATCCTCTGTTGCCACTGCTATTCCCCAGTGCTCTCTCTCTCTCTCTTTTATCCTCTGTTGCCACTGCTGTTCCCCAGTGCTCTCTCTCTCTCTCTCTCTTTTATCCTCTGTTGCCACTGCTATTCCCCAGTGCTCTCTCTCTCTCTCTCTTTTATCCTCTGTCGCCACTGCTATTCCCCAGTGCTCTCTCTCTCTCTCTTTTATCCTCTGTTGCCACTGCTATTCCCCAGTGCTCCCTCTCTCTCTCTCTCTTTTATCCTCTGTTGCACTGCTATTCCCCAGTGCTCCCTCTCTCTCTCTTTTATCCTCTGTCGCCACTGCTATTCCCCAGTGCTCTCTCTCTCTCTCTTTTATCCTCTGTTGCCACTGCTATTCCCCAGTGCTCTCTCTCTCTCTCTCTCTTTTATCCTCTGCTGCCACTGCTATTCCCCAGTGCTCTCTCTCTCTCTCTCTCTCTTTTATCCTCTGCTGCCACTGCTTTTGCCCAGTGCTCTCTCTCTCTCTTTTATCCTCTGTTGCCACTGCTATTCCCCAGTGCTCTCTCTCTCTGTCTCTTTTATCCTATGTTGCCACTGCTATTCCCCAGTGCTCTCTCTCTCTCTCTCTTTTATCCTCTGCTGCCACTGCAATTCCCCAGTGCTCTCTCTCTCTCTCTCTCTCTCTTTTATCCTCTGCTGCCACTGCTTTTCCCCAGTGCTCTCTCTCTCTTTTATCCTCTGTTGCCACTGCTATTCCCCAGTGCTCTCTCGCTCTCTCTCTTTTATCCTGTTGCCACTGCTATTCCCCAGTGCTCTCTCTCTCTCTCTTTTATCCTCTGTTGCCACTGCTATTCCCCAGTGCTCTCTCTCTCTCTCTCTCTTTTATCCTCTGCTGCCACTGCTATTCCCCAGTGCTCTCTCTCTCTCTCTCTCTCTTTTATCCTCTGCTGCCACTGCTTTTCCCCAGTGCGCTCTCTCCCTCTCTTTTATCCTCTGCTGCCACTGCTATTCCCCAGTGCACTCTCTCTCTCTCTTTTATCATCTGTTGCCACTGCTATTCCCCAGTGCTCTCTCTCTCTCACTCTCTCTCTTTTATCCTCTGTTGCCACTGCTATTCCCCTGTGCTCTCTCTCTCTCTCTCTCTCTCTTTTATCCTCTGCTGCCACTGCTATTCCCCAGTGCTCTCTCTCTCTCTCTCTTTTATCCTCTGCTGCCACTGCTTTTCCCCAGTGCTCTCTCTCTCTCTCTTTTATCCTCTGTTGCCACTGCTATTCCCCAGTGCTCTCTCTCTCTCTCTCTATTATCCTCTGTTGCCACTGCTATTCCCCTGTGCTCTCTCTCTCTCTCTCTCTCTCTTATATCCTCTGTTGCCACTGCTATTCCCCTGTGCTCTCTCTCTCTCTCTCTCTCTTTTATCCTCTGTTGCCACTGCTATTCCCCAGTGCTCTCTCTCTCTATTATCCTCTGTTGCCACTGCTATTCCCCTGTGCTCTCTCTCTCTCTCTCTTTTATCCTCTGTTGCCACTGCTATTCCCCAGTGCTCTCTCTCTCTCTCTCTCTATTATCCTCTGTTGCCACTGCTATTCCCCTGTGCTCTCTCTCTCTCTCTCTCTCTCTTATATCCTCTGTTGCCACTGCTATTCCCCTGTGCTCTCTCTCTCTCTCTCTCTCTCTTTTATCCTCTGTTGCCACTGCTATTCCCCAGTGCTCTCTCTCTCTCTCTCTATTATCCTCTGTTGCCACTGCTATTCCCCTGTGCTCTCTCTCTCTCTCTCTCTCTCTCTCTCTTTTATCCTCTGTTGCCACTGCTATTCCCCAGTGCTCTCTCTCTCTCTCTATTATCCTCTGTTGCCACTGCTATTCCCCTGTGCTCTCTCTCTCTCTCTCTCTCTTATATCCTCTGTTGCCACTGCTATTCCCCTGTGCTCTCTCTCTCTCTCTCTCTCTCTCTCTTTTATCCTCTGTTGCCACTGCTATTCCCCAGTGCTCTCTCTCTCTCTCTTTTGTCCTCTGTTGCCACTGCTATTCCCCAGTGCTCTCTCTCTCTCTCTCTCTTTTATCCTCTGCTGCCACTGCTATTCCCCAGTGCTCTCTCTCTCTCTCCTTTATCCTCTGTTGCCATTGCGATACCCCAGTGCTCTCTCTCTCTCTCTTTTATCCTCTGCTGACACTGCTTTTCCCCAGTGCTCTCTCTCTCTCTTTTATCCTCTGTTGCCACTGCTATTACCCAGTGCGCTCTCTCTCTCTCTCTTATCCTCTGCTGCCACTGCAATTCCCCAGTGCTCTCTCTCTCTTTTATCCACTGCTGCCAGTGCTTTTCCCCAGTGCTCGCTCCACTCTCTTTTATCCTCTCCTGCCACTGCGATTCGCCAGTGCTCTCTCTCTCTCTTTTACCCTCTGCTGCCACTGCTATTCCCCAGAGCTCTCTCTCTCTCTCTCTTTTATCCTCAGCTGCCACTGCTATTCCCCAGTGCTGTCCCACTCTCTCTCTCTCTCTTTTATCCTCTGTTGCCACTGCTATTCCCCAGTGCTCTCTCTCTCTCTCTTTTATCCTCTGTTGCCACTGCTATTCCTCATTGCTCTCTCTCTCTCGCTCTTTTATCCTCTGCTGCCACTGCTTTTCCCCAGTGCTCTCTCTCTCTTTTATCCTCTGTTGCCACTGCTTTTCCCCAGTGCTCTCTCTCTCTCTTTTATCCTCTGTTGCCACTGCTATTCCCCAGTGCTCTCTCTCTCTCTCTCTCTCTTTTATCCTCTGTTGCCACTGCTTTTCCCCAGTGCTCTCTCTCTCTCTTTTATCCTCTGTCGCCACTGCTATTCCCCAGTGCTCTCTCTCTCTCTCTTTTATCCTCTGTTGCCACTGCTTTTCCCCAGTGCTCTCTCTCTCTCTTTTATCCTCTGTCGCCACTGCTATTCCCCAGTGCTCTCTCTCTCTCTCTTTTATCCTCTGCTGCCACTGCTATTCCCCTGTGCTCTCTCTCTCTCTCTCTCTCTCTTTTATCCTCTGCTGCCACAGCTTTTCCCCAGTGCTCTCTCTCTCTCTCTCTTTTATCCTCTGTTGCCACTGCTATTCCCCTGTGCTCTCTCTCTCTCTCTCTAACTCTTTTATCCTCTGTTGCCACCGCTATTCCCCAGTGCTCTCCCTCTCTCTCTCGCTCTCTTTGATCCTCTGTTGCCACTGCTATTCCCCAGTGCTCTGTCTCTCTCTCTTTTATCCTCTGCTGCCACTGCTTTTCCCCAGTGCTCTCTCTCTCGCTCTCTTTTATCCTCTGTTGCCACTGCTATTCCCCAGTGCTCTCTCTCTCTCTCTTTGATCCTCTGCTGCCACTGCTATTCCCCAGTTCTCTCTCTCTCTCTCTCTTTTATCCTCTGTTGCCACTGCTATTCCCCAGTGCTCTCTCTCTCTCTCTCTTTTATCCTCTGTTGCCACTGCTATTCCCCAGTGCTCTCTCTCTCTCTTTTATCCTCTGTTGCCACTGCTTTTCCCCAGTGCTCTCTCTCTCTCTTTTATCCTCTGCTGCCACTGCTATTCCCCAGTGCTCTTTCTCTCCCTCACGCTCTCTATTATACTCTGTTGCCACTGCTATTCCCCAGTGCTCTCTCTCTCTCTCTTTTATCCTCTCTTGCCACTGCTATTCCCCAGTGCTCTCTCTCTCTCTTTTATCCTCTGTTGCCACTGCTATTCCCCAGTGCTCTCTCTCTCTCTTTTATCCTCTGCTGCCACTGCTATTCCCCAGTGCTCTTTCTCTCTCGCTCTCTTTTATCCTCTGTTGCCACTTCTATTCCCCAATGCTCTCTCTCTCGCTTTTATCCTCAGCTGCCACTGCTATTACCCAGTGCTCGCTCTCTCTCTCTTTTATGCTCTGTTGCCACTGCTATTCCTCATTGCTCTCTCTCTCTCTCTCTCTCTTTTATTCTCTGCTGCCACAGCTTTTCCCCAGTGCTTTCTCTCTCTCTCTCTCTTTTATGCTCTGTTGCCACTGCTATTCCTCATTGCTCTCTCTCTCTCGCTCTTTTATCCTCTGCTGCCACTGCTTTTCCCCAGTGCTCTCTCTCTCTCTCTTTTATCCTCTGTTGCCACTGCTTTTCCCCAGTGCTCTCTCTCTCTCTCTCTTTTATCCTCTGTCGCCACTGCTATTCCCCAGTGCTCTCTCTCTCTCTCTTTTATCCTCTGTTGCCACTGCTATTCCCCAGTGCTCCCTCTCTCTCTCTCTCTTTTATCCTCTGTTGCCACTGCTATTCCCCAGTGCTCCCTCTCTCTCTCTTTTATCCTCTGTTGCCACCGCTATTCCCCAGTGCTCTCTCTCTCTCTCTAACTCTTTTATCCACTGTTGCCACCGCTGTTCCCCAGTGCTCTCCCTCTCTCTCTCGCTCTCTTTGATCCTCTGTTGCCACTGCAATTCCCCAGTGCTCTCTCTCTCTCTCTTTGATCCTCTGCTGCCACTGCTATTCCCCAGTGCTCTCTCTCTCTCTCTCTCTTTTATCCTCTGTTGCCACTGCTATTCCCCAGTGCTCTCTCTCTCTGTCTCTTTTATCCTCTGCTGCCACTGCTATTCCCCAGTGCTCTCTCTCTCTCTCTCTTTTATCCTCTGCTGCCACTGCTTTTCCCCAGTGCTCTCTCTCTCTCTCTTTTATCCTCTGTTGCCACTGCTATTCCCCAGTGCTCTCTCTCTCTCTCTCTATTATCCTCTGTTGCCACTGCTATTCCCCTGTGCTCTCTCTCTCTCTCTCTCT
The DNA here is from genome assembly GCF_036365525.1 of Heterodontus francisci. Taxonomy (NCBI): domain Eukaryota; kingdom Metazoa; phylum Chordata; class Chondrichthyes; order Heterodontiformes; family Heterodontidae; genus Heterodontus; species Heterodontus francisci. Next base: position 38,520,124 of record NC_090411.1, on the reverse strand, counting down.
CTCTTATATCCTCTGTTGCCACTGCTATTCCCCTGTGCTCTCTCTCTCTCTCTCTCTCTTTTATCCTCTGTTGCCACTGCTATTCCCCAGTGCTCTCTCTCTCTCTCTCTATTATCCTCTGTTGCCACTGCTATTCCCCTGTGCTCTCTCTCTCTCTCTCTTTTATCCTCTGTTGCCACTGCTATTCCCCAGTGCTCTCTCTCTCTCTCTCTATTATCCTCTGTTGCCACTGCTATTCCCCTGTGCTCTCTCTCTCTCTCTCTCTCTCTTATATCCTCTGTTGCCACTGCTATTCCCCTGTGCTCTCTCTCTCTCTCTCTCTCTCTTTTATCCTCTGTTGCCACTGCTATTCCCCAGTGCTCTCTCTCTCTCTCTCTATTATCCTCTGTTGCCACTGCTATTCCCCTGTGCTCTCTCTCTCTCTCTCTCTCTCTTATATCCTCTGTTGCCACTGCTATTCCCCAGTGCTCTCTCTCTCTCTCTCTATTATCCTCTGTTGCCACTGCTATTCCCCTGTGCTCTCTCTCTCTCTCTCTCTCTCTCTTTTATCCTCTGTTGCCACTGCTATTCCCCAGTGCTCTCTCTCTCTCTCTCTATTATCCTCTGTTGCCACTGCTATTCCCCTGTGCTCTCTCTCTCTCTCTCTCTCTTATATCCTCTGTTGCCACTGCTATTCCCCTGTGCTCTCTCTCTCTCTCTCTCTCTCTCTTTTATCCTCTGTTGCCACTGCTATTCCCCAGTGCTCTCTCTCTCTCTCTTTTGTCCTCTGTTGCCACTGCTAATCCCCAGTGCTCTCTCTCTCTCTCTCTCTTTTATCCTCTGCTGCCACTGCTATTCCCCAGTGCTCTCTCTCTCTCCTTTATCCTCTGTTGCCATTGCGATACCCCAGTGCTCTCTCTCTCTCTCTTTTATCCTCTGCTGACACTGCTTTTCCCCAGTGCTCTCTCTCTCTCTTTTATCTTCTGTTGCCACTGCTATTACCCAGTGCGCTCTCTCTCTCTCTCTTATCCTCTGCTGCCACTGCTATTCCCCAGTGCTCTCTCTCTCTTTTATCCACTGCTGCCAGTGCTTTTCCCCAGTGCTCGCTCCTCTCTCTTTTATCCTCTCCTGCCACTGCGATTCGCCAGTGCTCTCTCTCTCTCTTTTACCCTCTGCTGCCACTGCTATTCCCCAGAGCTCTCTCTCTCTCTCTCTTTTATCCTCAGCTGCCACTGCTATTCCCCAGTGCTGTCCCACTCTCTCTCTCTCTCTTTTATCCTCTGTTGCCACTGCTATTCCCCAGTGCTCTCTCTCTCTCTCGCTCTTTTATCCTCTGCTGCCACTGCTTTTCCCCAGTGCTCTCTCTCTCTCTCTTTTATCCTCTGTTGCCACTGCTTTTCCCCAGTGCTCTCTCTCTCTCTCTCTTTTATCCTCTGTCGCCACTGCTATTCCCCAGTGCTCTCTCTCTCTCTCTCTCTTATCCTCTGTTGCCACTGCTATTCCCCAGTGCTCCCTCTCTCTCTCTCTCTTTTATCCTCTGTTGCCACTGCTATTCCCCAGTGCTCCCTCTCTCTCTCTTTTATCCTCTGTTGCCACCGCTATTCCCCAGTGCTCTCTCTCTCTCTCTAACTCTTTTATCCACTGTTGCCACCGCTGTTCCCCAGTGCTCTCCCTCTCTCTCTCGCTCTCTTTGATCCTCTGTTGCCACTGCAATTCCCCAGTGCTCTCTCTCTCTCTCTTTGATCCTCTGCTGCCACTGCTATTCCCCAGTGCTCTCTCTCTCTCTCTCTCTTTTATCCTCTGTTGCCACTGCTATTCCCCAGTGCTCTCTCTCTCTGTCTCTTTTATCCTCTGCTGCCACTGCTATTCCCCAGTGCTCTCTCTCTCTCTCTCTTTTATCCTCTGCTGCCACTGCTTTTCCCCAGTGCTCTCTCTCTCTCTCTTTTATCCTCTGTTGCCACTGCTATTCCCCAGTGCTCTCTCTCTCTCTCTCTATTATCCTCTGTTGCCACTGCTATTCCCCTGTGCTCTCTCTCTCTCTCTCTTATATCCTCTGTTGCCACTGCTATTCCCCTGTGCTCTCTCTCTCTCTCTCTCTCTTTTATCCTCTGTTGCCACTGCTATTCCCCAGTGCTCTCTCTCTCTCTCTCTATTATCCTCTGTTGCCACTGCTATTCCCCTGTGCTCTCTCTCTCTCTCTCTTTTATCCTCTGTTGCCACTGCTATTCCCCAGTGCTCTCTCTCTCTCTCTCTATTATCCTCTGTTGCCACTGCTATTCCCCTGTGCTCTCTCTCTCTCTCTCTCTCTCTTATATCCTCTGTTGCCACTGCTATTCCCCTGTGCTCTCTCTCTCTCTCTCTCTCTCTTTTATCCTCTGTTGCCACTGCTATTCCCCAGTGCTCTCTCTCTCTCTCTCTCTATTATCCTCTGTTGCCACTGCTATTCCCCTGTGCTCTCTCTCTCTCTCTCTCTCTCTTATATCCTCTGTTGCCACTGCTATTCCCCAGTGCTCTCTCTCTCTCTCTCTATTATCCTCTGTTGCCACTGCTATTCCCCTGTGCTCTCTCTCTCTCTCTCTCTCTCTCTTTTATCCTCTGTTGCCACTGCTATTCCCCAGTGCTCTCTCTCTCTCTCTCTATTATCCTCTGTTGCCACTGCTATTCCCCTGTGCTCTCTCTCTCTCTCTCTCTCTTATATCCTCTGTTGCCACTGCTATTCCCCTGTGCTCTCTCTCTCTCTCTCTCTCTCTCTTTTATCCTCTGTTGCCACTGCTATTCCCCAGTGCTCTCTCTCTCTCTCTTTTGTCCTCTGTTGCCACTGCTAATCCCCAGTGCTCTCTCTCTCTCTCTCTCTTTTATCCTCTGCTGCCACTGCTATTCCCCAGTGCTCTCTCTCTCTCCTTTATCCTCTGTTGCCATTGCGATACCCCAGTGCTCTCTCTCTCTCTCTTTTATCCTCTGCTGACACTGCTTTTCCCCAGTGCTCTCTCTCTCTCTTTTATCCTCTGTTGCCACTGCTATTACCCAGTGCGCTCTCTCTCTCTCTCTTATCCTCTGCTGCCACTGCTATTCCCCAGTGCTCTCTCTCTCTTTTATCCACTGCTGCCAGTGCTTTTCCCCAGTGCTCGCTCCTCTCTCTTTTATCCTCTCCTGCCACTGCGATTCGCCAGTGCTCTCTCTCTCTCTTTTACCCTCTGCTGCCACTGCTATTCCCCAGAGCTCTCTCTCTCTCTCTCTTTTATCCTCAGCTGCCACTGCTATTCCCCAGTGCTGTCCCACTCTCTCTCTCTCTCTTTTATCCTCTGTTCCCACTGCTATTCCCCAGTGCTCTCTCTCTCTCTCTTTTATCCTCTGTTGCCACTGCTATTCCTCATTGCTCTCTCTCTCTCGCTCTTTTATCCTCTGCTGCCACTGCTTTTCCCCAGTGCTCTCTCTCTCTTTTATCCTCTGTTGCCACTGCTTTTCCCCAGTGCTCTCTCTCTCTCTTTTATCCTCTGTTGCCACTGCTATTCCCCAGTGCTCTCTCTCTCTCTCTCTCTTTTATCCTCTGTTGCCACTGCTTTTCCCCAGTGCTCTCTCTCTCTCTTTTATCCTCTGTCGCCACTGCTATTCCCCAGTGCTCTCTCTCTCTCTCTTTTATCCTCTGCTGCCACTGCTATTCCCCAGTGCTCTCTCTCTCTCTCTCTCTCTCTCTTTTATTCTCTGCTGCCACAGCTTTTCCCCAGTGCTCTCTCTCTCTCTCTCTTTTATCCTCTGTTGCCACTGCTATTCCCCAGTGCTCTCTCCCTCTCTCTCTCTCTTTTATCCTCTGTTGCCACTGCTATTCCCCTGTGCTCTCTCTCTCTCTCTCTCTCTCTCTTTTATCCTCTGTTGCCACCGCTATTCCCCAGTGCTCTCTCTCTCTCTCTCTTTTATCCTCTGTTGCCACTGCTATTCCCCAGTGCTCTCTCCCTCTCTCTCTCTCTTTTATCCTCTGTTGCCACTGCTATTCCCCAGTGCTCTCTCCATCTCTCTCTCTTTTATCCTCTGTTGCCACTGCTATTCCCCTGTGCTCTCTCTCTCTCTCTCTAACTCTTTTATCCTCTGTTGCCACCGCTATTCCCCAGTGCTCTCCCTCTCTCTCTCGCTCTCTTTTATCCTCTGTTGCCACCGCTATTCCCCAGTGCTCTCTCTCTCTCTCTCTTTTATCCTCTGTTGCCACTGCTATTCCCCAGTGCTCTCTCCCTCTCTCTCTCTCTTTTATCCTCTGTTGCCACTGCTATTCCCCAGTGCTCTCTCCATCTCTCTCTCTTTTATCCTCTGTTGCCACTGCTATTCCCCTGTGCTCTCTCTCTCTCTCTCTAACTCTTTTATCCTCTGTTGCCACTGCTATTCCCCAGTGCTCTCTCCATCTCTCTCTCTTTTATCCTCTGTTGCCACTGCTATTCCCCTGTGCTCTCTCTCTCTCTCTCTAACTCTTTTATCCTCTGTTGCCACTGCTATTCCCCAGTGCTTTCTCTCTCTCTCTCTCTTTTATCCTCTGTTGCCACTGCTTTTCCCCAGTGCTCTCTCTCTCTCTTTTATCCTCTGCTGCCACTGCTATTCCCCAGTGCTCTTTCTCTCCCTCACGCTCTCTATTATACTCTGTTGCCAATGCTATTCCCCAGTGCTCTCTCTCTCTCTCTTTTATCCTCTCTTGCCACTGCTATTCCCCAGTGCTCTCTCTCTCTCACTCTCTCTCTTTTATCCTCTGTTGCCACTGCTATTCCCCTGTGCTCTCTCTCTCTCTCTCTCTCTCTTTTATCCTCTGCTGCCACTGCTATTCCCCAGTGCTCTCTCTCTCTCTCTCTTTTATCCTCTGTTGCCACTGCTATTCCCCTGTGCTCTCTCTCTCTCTCTCTCTCTCTTATATCCTCTGTTGCCACTGCTATTCCCCAGTGCTCTCTCTCTCTCTCTCTCTTTTATCCTCTGTTGCCACTGCTTTTCCCCAGTGCTCTCTCTCTCTCTTTTATCCTCTGCTGCCACTGCTATTCCCCAGTGCTCTTTCTCTCCCTCACGCTCTCTATTATACTCTGTTGCCAATGCTATTCCCCAGTGCTCTCTCTCTCTCTCTTTTATCCTCTGCTGCCACTGCTATTCCCCAGTGCTCTTTCTCTCCCTCACGCTCTCTATTATACTCTGTTGCCAATGCTATTCCCCAGTGCTCTCTCTCTCTCTCTTTTATCCTCTCTTGCCACTGCTATTCCCCAGTGCTCTCTCTCTCTCTTTTATCCTCTGCTGCCACTGCTCTTCCCCAGTGCTCTCTCTCTCTCGCTCTCTTTTATCCTCTGTTGCCACTGCTATTCCCCAGTGCTCTCTCTCTCTCTTTTATCCTCTGTTGCCACTTCTATTCCCCAATGCTCTCTCTCTCGCTTTTATCCTCAGCTGCCACTGCTATTCCCCAGTGCTGTCCCACTCTCTCTCTCTCTCTTTTATCCTCTGTTGCCACTGCTGTTCCCCAGTGCTCTCTCTCTCTCTCTTTTATCCTCTGTTGCCACTGCTATTCCTCATTGCTCTCTCTCTCTCGCTCTTTTATCCTCTGCTGCCACTGCTTTTCCCCAGTGCTCTCTCTCTCTTTTATCCTCTGTTGCCACTGCTTTTCCCCAGTGCTCTCTCTCTCTCTTTTATCCTCTGTTGCCACTGCTATTCCCCAGTGCTCTCTCTCTCTCTCTCTCTTTTATCCTCTGTTGCCACTGCTTTTCCCCAGTGCTCTCTCTCTCTCTTTTATCCTCTGTCGCCACTGCTATTCCCCAGTGCTCTCTCTCTCTCTCTTTTATCCTCTGCTGCCACTGCTTTTCCCCAGTGCTCTCTCTCTCTCTCTCTCTCTCTCTTTTATTCTCTGCTGCCACAGCTTTTCCCCAGTGCTCTCTCTCTCTCTCTCTTTTATCCTCTGTTGCCACTGCTATTCCCCAGTGCTCTCTCCCTCTCTCTCTCTCTTTTATCCTCTGCTTCCCCTGCTTTTCCCCAGTGCTCACTCTCTCTCTTTTATCCTATGTTGCCACTGCTATTCCCCAGTGCTCTCTCTCTCTCTCTCTTTTATCCTCTGCTGCCACTGCAATTCCCCAGTGCTCTCTCTCTCTCTCTCTCTTTTATCCTCTGTTGCCACTGCTATTCCCCAGTGCATTCTCTCTCTCTCTTTTATCCTATGTTGCCACTGCTATTCCCCTGTGCTCTCTCTCTCTCTCTCTCTCTCTCTATTATCCTCTGTTGCCACTGCTATTCCCCTGTGCTCTCTCTCTCTCTCTCTCTTATATCCTCTGTTGCCACTGCTATTCCCCAGTGCTCTCTCTCTCTCTCTCTATTATCCTCTGTTGCCACTGCTATTCCCCTGTGCTCTCTCTCTCTCTCTCTCTCTCTCTTTTATCCTCTGTTGCCACTGCTATTCCCCAGTGCTCTCTCTCTCTCTCTCTATTATCCTCTGTTGCCACTGCTATTCCCCTGTGCTCTCTCTCTCTCTCTCTCTCTTATATCCTCTGTTGCCACTGCTATTCCCCTGTGCTCTCTCTCTCTCTCTCTCTCTCTCTCTTTTATCCTCTGTTGCCACTGCTATTCCCCAGTGCTCTCTCTCTCTCTCTTTTGTCCTCTGTTGCCACTGCTATTCCCCAGTGCTCTCTCTCTCTCTCTCTCTTTTATCCTCTGCTGCCACTGCTATTCCCCAGTGCTCTCTCTCTCTCTCCTTTATCCTCTGTTGCCATTGCGATACCCCAGTGCTCTCTCTCTCTCTCTCTTTTATCATCTGCTGACACTGCTTTTCCCCAGTGCTCTCTCTCTCTCTTTTATCCTCTGTTGCCACTGCTATTACCCAGTGCGCTCTCTCTCTCTCTCTTATCCTCTGCTGCCACTGCTATTCCCCAGTGCTCTCTCTCTCTTTTATCCACTGCTGCCAGTGCTTTTCCCCAGTGCTCGCTCCTCTCTCTTTTATCCTCTCCTGCCACTGCGATTCGCCAGTGCTCTCTCTCTCTCTTTTACCCTCTGCTGCCACTGCTATTCCCCAGAGCTCTCTCTCTCTCTCTCTTTTATCCTCAGCTGCCACTGCTATTCCCCAGTGCTGTCCCACTCTCTCTCTCTCTCTTTTATCCTCTGTTGCCACTGCTATTCCCCAGTGCTCTCTCTCTCTCTCTTTTATCCTCTGTTGCCACTGCTATTCCTCATTGCTCTCTCTCTCTCTCGCTCTTTTCTCCTCTGCTGCCACTGCTTTTCCCCAGTGCTCTCTCTCTCTTTTATCCTCTGTTGCCACTGCTTTTCCCCAGTGCTCTCTCTCTCTCTTTTATCCTCTGTTGCCACTGCTATTCCCCAGTGCTCTCTCTCTCTCTCTCTCTTTTATCCTCTGTTACCACTGCTTTTCCCCAGTGCTCTCTCTCTCTCTTTTATCCTCTGTCGCCACTGCTATTCCCCAGTGCTCTCTCTCTCTCTCTTTTATCCTCTGCTGCCACTGCTATTCCCCAGTGCTCTCTCTCTCTCTCTCTCTCTCTCTCTCTTTTATTCTCTGCTGCCACAGCTTTTCCCCAGTGCTCTCTCTCTCTCTCTCTTTTATCCTCTGTTGCCACTGCTATTCCCCAGTGCTCTCTCACTCTCTCTCTCTCTTTTATCCTCTGCTTCCACTGCTTTTCCCCAGTGCTCACTCTCTCTCTTTTATCCTCTGTTGCCACTGCTATTCCCCAGTGCTCTCTCTCTCTCTCTTTTATCCTCTGTTGCCACTGCTATTCCCCAGTGCTCTCTCTCTCTTTCTTTTATCCTCTGTTGCCACTGCTATTCCCCAGTGCTCTCTCTCTCTCTCTCTCTTTTATCCTCTGTTGCCACTGCTATTCCCCAGTGCTCTCTCTCTCTCTTTTATCCTCTGTTGCCACTGCTTTTCCCCAGTGCTCTCTCTCTCTCTCTCTTTTATCCTCTGTCGCCACTGCTATTCCCCAGTGCTCTCTCTCTCTCTCTTTTATCCTCTGTTGCCACTGCTATTCCCCAGTGCTCCCTCTCTCTCTCTCTCTTTTATCCTCTGTTGCCACTGCTATTCCCCAGTGCTCCCTCTCTCTCTCTTTTATCCTCTGTCGCCACTGCTATTCCCCAGTGCTCTCTCTCTCTCTCTTTTATCCTCTGTTGCCACTGCTATTCCCCAGTGCTCTCTCTCTCTCTCTCTCTTTTATCCTCTGCTGCCACTGCTATTCCCCAGTGCTCTCTCTCTCTCTCTCTCTCTCTTTTATCCTCTGTTGCCACTGCTATTCCCCAGTGCTCTCTCTCTCTCTTTTATCCTCTGTTGCCACTGCTATTCCCCAGTGCTCTCTCTCTCTGTCTCTTTTATCCTATGTTGCCACTGCTATTCCCCAGTGCTCTCTCTCTCTCTCTCTTTTATCCTCTGCTGCCACTGCAATTCCCCAGTGCTCTCTCTCTCTCTCTCTCTTTTATCCTCTGCTGCCACTGCTTTTCCCCAGTGCTCTCTCTCTCTTTTATCCTCTGTTGCCACTGCTATTCCCCAGTGCTCTCTCGCTCTCTCTCTTTTATCCTCTGTTGCCACTGCTATTCCCCAGTGCTCTCTCTCTCTCTCTTTTATCCTCTGTTGCCACTGCTATTCCCCAGTGCTCTCTCTCTCTCTTTTATCCTCTGCTGCCACTGCTATTCCCCAGTGCTCTCTCTCTCTCTCTCTCTCTTTTATCCTCTGCTGCCACTGCTTTTCCCCAGTGCGCTCTCTCCCTCTCTTTTATCCTCTGCTGCAACTGCTATTCCCCAGTGCACTCTCTCTCTCTCTTTTATCATCTGTTGCCACTGCTATTCCCCAGTGCTCTCTCTCTCTCACTCTCTCTCTTTTATCCTCTGTTGCCACTGCTATTCCCCTGTGCTCTCTCTCGCTCTCTCTCTCTCTCTTTTATCCTCTGCTGCCACTGCTATTCCCCAGTGCTCTCTCTCTCTCTCTCTTTTATCCTCTGCTGCCACTGCTATTCCCCAGTGCTCTCTCTCTCTCTCTTTAATCCTCTGTTGCCACTGCTATTCCCCAGTGCTCTCTCTCTCTCTCTCTATTATCCTCTGTTGCCACTGCTATTCCCCTGTGCTCTCTCTCTCTCTCTCTCTCTCTCTTATATCCTCTGTTGCCACTGCTATTCCCCTGTGCTCTCTCTCTCTCTCTCTCTCTTTTATCCTCTGTTGCCACTGCTTTTCCCCAGTGCTCTCTCTCTCTCTTTTATCCTCTGTTGCCACTGCTATTCCCCAGTGCTCTCTCTCTCTCTCTCTCTTTTATCCTCTGTTGCCACTGCTTTTCCCCAGTGCTCTCTCTCTCTCTTTTATCCTCTGTCGCCACTGCTATTCCCCAGTGCTCTCTCTCTCTCTCTTTTATCCTCTGCTGCCACTGCTATTCCCCAGTGCTCTCTCTCTCTCTCTCTCTCTCTCTTTTATTCTCTGCTGCCACAGCTTTTCCCCAGTGCTCTCTCTCTCTCTCTCTTTTATCCTCTGTTGCCACTGCTATTCCCCAGTGCTCTCACCCTCTCTCTCTCTCTTTTATCCTCTGCTTCCACTGCTTTTCCCCAGTGCTCACTCTCTCTCTTTTATCCTCTGTTGCCACTGCTTTTCCCCAGTGCTCACTCTCTCTCTTTTATCCTCTGTTGCCACTGCTATTCCCCAGTGCTCTCTCTCTCTCTCTTTTATCCTCTGTTGCCACTGCTATTCCCCAGTGCTCTCTCTCTCTCTCTTTTATCCTCTGTTGCCACTGCTATTCCCCAGTGCTCTCTCTCTCTCTCTCTCTTTTATCCTCTGTTGCCACTGCTATTCCCCAGTGCTCTCTCTCTCTCTTTTATCCTCTGTTGCCACTGCTTTTCCCCAGTGCTCTCTCTCTCTCTCTCTTTTATCCTCTGTCGCCACTGCTATTCCCCAGTGCTCTCTCTCTCTCTCTTTTATCCTCTGTTGCCACTGCTATTCCCCAGTGCTCCCTCTCTCTCTCTCTCTTTTATCCTCTGTTGCCACTGCTATTCCCCAGTGCTCCCTCTCTCTCTCTTTTATCCTCTGTCGCCACTGCTATTCCCCAGTGCTCTGTCTCTCTCTCTTTTATCCTCTGTTGCCACTGCTATTCCCCAGTGCTCTCTCTCTCTCTCTCTCTTTTATCCTCTGCTGCCACTGCTATTCCCCAGTGCTCTCTCTCTCTCTCTCTCTCTTTTATCCTCTGCTGCCACTGCTTTTGCCCAGTGCTCTCTCTCTCTCTCTTTTATCCTCTGTTGCCACTGCTATTCCCCAGTGCTCTCTCTCTCTCTTTTATCCTCTGTTGCCACTGCTATTCCCCAGTGCTCTCTCTCTCTGTCTCTTTTATCCTATGTTGCCACTGCTATTCCCCAGTGCTCTCTCTCTCTCTCTCTTTTATCCTCTGCTGCCACTGCAATTCCCCAGTGCTCTCTCTCTCTCTCTCTCTCTCTTTTATCCTCTGCTGCCACTGCTTTTCCCCAGTGCTCTCTCTCTCTTTTATCCTCTGTTGCCACTGCTATTCCCCAGTGCTCTCTCGCTCTCTCTCTTTTATCCTCTGTTGCCACTGCTATTCCCCAGTGCTCTCTCTCTCTCTCTTTTATCCTCTGTTGCCACTGCTATTCCCCAGTGCTCTCTCTCTCTCTCTCTTTTATCCTCTGCTGCCACTGCTATTCCCCAGTGCTCTCTCTCTCTCTCTCTCTTTTATCCTCTGCTGCCACTGCTTTTCCCCAGTGCGCTCTCTCCCTCTCTTTTATCCTCTGCTGCCACTGCTATTCCCCAGTGCACTCTCTCTCTCTCTTTTATCATCTGTTGCCACTGCTATTCCCCAGTGCTCTCTCTCTCTCACTCTCTCTCTTTTATCCTCTGTTGCCACTGCTATTCCCCTGTGCTCTCTCTCTCTCTCTCTCTCTCTCTCTCTTTTATCCTCTGCTGCCACTGCTATTCCCCAGTGCTCTCTCTCTCTCTCTCTTTTATCCTCTGCTGCCACTGCTTTTCCCCAGTGCTCTCTCTCTCTCTCTTTTATCCTCTGTTGCCACTGCTATTCCCCAGTGCTCTCTCTCTCTCTCTCTATTATCCTCTGTTGCCACTGCTATTCCCCTGTGCTCTCTCTCTCTCTCTTTTATCCTCTGTTGCCACTGCTATTCCCCAGTGCTCTCTCTCTCTCTCTCTTTTATCCTCTGCTGCCACTGCTTTTCCCCAGTGCTCTCTCTCTCTCTCTTTTATCCTCTGTTGCCACTGCTATTCCCCAGTGCTCTCTCTCTCTCTCTCTATTATCCTCTGTTGCCACTGCTATTCCCCTGTGCTCTCTCTCTCTCTCTCTCTCTCTCTTATATCCTCTGTTGCCACTGCTATTCCCCAGTGCTCTCTCTCTCTCTCTCTCTCTTTTATCCTCTGTTGCCACTGCTATTCCCCAGTGCTCTCTCTCTCTCTCTATTATCCTCTGTTGCCACTGCTATTCCCCTGTGCTCTCTCTCTCTCTCTCTCTCTCTCTCTTTTATCCTCTGTTGCCACTGCTATTCCCCAGTGCTCTCTCTCTCTCTCTCTATTATCCTCTGTTGCCACTGCTATTCCCCTGTGCTCTCTCTCTCTCTCTCTCTCTCTTATATCCTCTGTTGCCACTGCTATTCCCCTGTGCTCTCTCTCTCTCTCTCTCTCTCTTTTATCCTCTGTTGCCACTGCTATTCCCCAGTGCTCTCTCTCTCTCTCTCTATTATCCTCTGTTGCCACTGCTATTCCCCTGTGCTCTCTCTCTCTCTCTCTCTCTCTTATATCCTCTGTTGCCACTGCTATTCCCCAGTGCTCTCTCTCTCTCTCTCTATTATCCTCTGTTGCCACTGCTATTCCCCTGTGCTCTCTCTCTCTCTCTCTTTTATCCTCTGTTGCCACTGCTATTCCCCAGTGCTCTCTCTCTCTCTCTCTATTATCCTCTGTTGCCACTGCTATTCCCCTGTGCTCTCTCTCTCTCTCTCTCTTATATCCTCTGTTGCCACTGCTATTCCCCTGTGCTCTCTCTCTCTCTCTCTCTCTTTTATCCTCTGTTGCCACTGCTATTCCCCAGTGCTCTCTCTCTCTCTCTTTTGTCCTCTGTTGCCACTGCTATTCCCCAGTGCTCTCTCTCTCTCTCTCTCTTTTATCCTCTGCTGCCACTGCTATTCCCCAGTGCTCTCTCTCTCTCTCCTTTATCCTCTGTTGCCATTGCTATACCCCAGTGCTCTCTCTCTCTCTCTTTTATCCTCTGCTGACACTGCTTTTCCCCAGTGCTCTCTCTCTCTCTTTTATCCTCTGTTGCCACTGCTATTACCCAGTGCGCTCTCTCTCTCTCTCTTATCCTCTGCTGCCACTGCTATTCCCCAGTGCTCTCTCTCTCTTTTATCCACTGCTGCCAGTGCTTTTCCCCAGTGCTCGCTCCTCTCTCTTTTATCCTCTCCTGCCACTGCGATTCGCCAGTGCTCTCTCTCTCTCTTTTACCCTCTGCTGCCACTGCTATTCCCCAGAGCTCTCTCTCTCTCTCTCTTTTATCCTCTGCTGCCACTGCTATTCCCCAGTTCTCTCTCTCTCTCTCTTTTATCCACTGCTGCCACTGCTATTCCCCAGTGCTCGCTCCTCTCTCTTTTATCCTCTCCTGCCACTGCTATTCGCCAGTGCTCTCTCTCTCTCTTTTACCCTCTGCTGCCACTGCTATTCCCCAGTGCTCGCTCCTCTCTCTTTTATCCTCTGCTATTCCCCAGTGCTCTCTCTCTCTCTCTTTTATCCTCTGCTGCCACTGCTATTCCCCAGTGCTCTCTCTCTCTCTTTTATCCTCTGCTGCCACTGCTTTTCCCCAGTGCTCTCTCTCTCTGTCTCTTTTATCCTATGTTGCCACTGCTATTCCCCAGTGCTCTCTCTCGCTCTCTTTTATCCTCTGCTGCCACTGCTTTTCCCCAGTGCTCTCTCTCTCTGTCTCTTTTATCCTATGTTGCCACTGCTATTCCCCAGTGCTCTCTCTCGCTCTCTTTTATCCTCTGCTGCCACTGCTTTTCCCCAGTGCTCTCTCTCTCTGTCTCTTTTATCCTATGTTGCCACTGCTTTTCCCCAGTGCTCTCTCTCTCTGTCTCTTTTATCCTATGTTGCCACTGCTATTCCCCAGTGCTCTCTCTCGCTCTCTTTTATCCTCTGCTGCCACTGCTTTTCCCCAGTGCTCTCTCTCTCTGTCTCTTTTATCCTATGTTGCCACTGCTATTCCCCAGTGCTCTCTCTCGCTCTCTTTTATCCTCTGCTGCCACTGCTTTTCCCCAGTGCTCTCTCTCTCTGTCTCTTTTATCCTATGTTGCCACTGCTATTCCCCAGTGCTCTCTCTCTCTCTCTCTCTTTTATCTTCTGCTGCCACTGCTTTTCCCCAGTGCTCTCTCTCTCTCTCTCTTTTATCCTCTGTTGCCACTGCTATTCCCCAGTGCTCTCTCTCTCTCTCTCTTTTATCCTCTGCTGCCACTGCTATTCCCCAGTGCTCTCTCTCTCTCTCTCTCTCTTTTATCCTCTGCTGCCACTGCTTTTCCCCAGTGCTCTCTCTCTCTCTCTTTTATCCTCTGTTGCCACTGCTATTCCCCAGTGCACTCTCTCTCTCTCTTTTATCCTCTGTTGCCACTGCTATTCCCCAGTGCTCTCTCTCTCTCTCTAACTCTTTTATACTCTGTTGCCACTGCTATTCCCCTGTGCTCTCTCTCTCTCTTTTATCCTCTGTTGCCACTGCTGTACCCCAGTGCTCTCTCTCTCTCTCTTTTATTCTCTGCTGCCACTGCTATTCCCCAGTGCTCTCTCTCTCTCTCTAACTCTTTTATCCTCTGTTGCCACTGCTATTCCCCTGTGCTCTCTCTCTCTCTTTTATCCTCTGTTGCCACTGCTGTACCCCAGTGCTCTCTCTCTCTCTCTTTTATTCTCTGCTGCCACTGCTTTTCCCCAGTGCTCTCTCTCTCTCTCTCTTTTATCCTCTGCTGCCACTGCTATTCCCCAGTGCTCTCTCTCTCTCTCTCTCTCTTTTATCCTCTGCTGCCACTGCAATTCCCCAGTGCTCTCTCTCTCTCACTCTCTTTTATCCTCCGCTGCCACTGCTTTTCCCCAGTGCTCTCTCTCTCTTTTATCCTCTGTTGCCACTGCTATTCCCCAGTGCTCTCTCTCTCTCTCTTTTATCCTCTGTTGCCACTGCTATTCCCCAGTGCTCTCTCTCTCTCTCTTTTATCCTCTGCTGCCACTGCTATTCCCCAGTGCTCTCTCTCTCTCTTTTATCCTCTGCTGCCACTGCTTTTCCCCAGTGCTCTCTCTCTCTGTCTCTTTTATCCTATGTTGCCACTGCTATTCCCCAGTGCTCTCTCTCGCTCTCTTTTATCCTCTGCTGCCACTGCTTTTCCCCAGTGCTCTCTCTCTCTGTCTCTTTTATCCTATGTTGCCACTGCTATTCCCCAGTGCTCTCTCTCGCTCTCTTTTATCCTCTGCTGCCACTGCTTTTCCCCAGTGCTCTCTCTCTCTGTCTCTTTTATCCTATGTTGCCACTGCTTTTCCCCAGTGCTCTCTCTCTCTGTCTCTTTTATCCTATGTTGCCACTGCTATTCCCCAGTGCTCTCTCTCGCTCTCTTTTATCCTCTGCTGCCACTGCTTTTCCCCAGTGCTCTCTCTCTCTGTCTCTTTTATCCTATGTTGCCACTGCTATTCCCCAGTGCTCTCTCTCGCTCTCTTTTATCCTCTGCTGCCACTGCTTTTCCCCAGTGCTCTCTCTCTCTGTCTCTTTTATCCTATGTTGCCACTGCTATTCCCCAGTGCTCTCTCTCTCTCTCTCTCTTTTATCTTCTGCTGCCACTGCTTTTCCCCAGTGCTCTCTCTCTCTCTCTCTTTTATCCTCTGTTGCCACTGCTATTCCCCAGTGCTCTCTCTCTCTCTCTCTCTCTTTTATCCTCTGCTGCCACTGCTTTTCCCCAGTGCTCTCTCTCTCTCTCTTTTATCCTCTGTTGCCACTGCTATTCCCCAGTGCATTCTCTCTCTCTCTTTTATCCTCTGTTGCCACTGCTATTCCCCAGTGCTCTCTCTCTCTCTCTAACACTTTTATACTCTGTTGCCACTGCTATTCCCCTGTGCTCTCTCTCTCTCTTTTATCCTCTGTTGCCACTGCTGTACCCCAGTGCTCTCTCTCTCTCTCTTTTATTCTCTGCTGCCACTGCTATTCCCCAGTGCTCTCTCTCTCTCTCTAACTCTTTTATCCTCTGTTGCCACTGCTATTCCCCTGTGCTCTCTCTCTTTTATCCTCTGTTGCCACTGCTGTACCCCAGTGCTCTCTCTCTCTCTCTTTTATTCTCTGCTGCCACTGCTTTTCCCCAGTGCTCTCTCTCTCTCTCTCTTTTATCCTCTGCTGCCACTGCTATTCCCCAGTGCTCTCTCTCTCTCTCTCTCTCTTTTATCCTCTGCTGCCACTGCAATTCCCCAGTGCTCTCTCTCTCTCTCTCTCTTTTATCCTCCGCTGCCACTGCTTTTCCCCAGTGCTCTCTCTCTCTTTTATCCTCTGTTGCCACAGCTATTCCCCAGTGCTCTCTCTCTCTCTCTTTTATCCTCTGTTGCCACTGCTATTCCCCAGTGCTCTCTCTCTCTCTCTCTTTTATCCTCTGCTGCCACTGCTATTCCCCAGTGTTCTCTCTCTCTCTCTCTCTCTCTTTTATCCTCTGCTGCCACTGCTTTTCCCCAGTGCTCTCTCTCTCTCTCTCTTTTATCCTCTGCTGCCACTGCTTTTCCCCAGTGCTCTCTCTCTCTCTCTCTCTCTCTTTTATCCTCTGTTGCCACTGCTATTCCCCAGTGCTCTCTCTCTCTCTCTTTTATCCTCTGCTGCCACTGCTATTCCCCAGTGCTCTCTCTCTCTTATATCCTCTGCTGCCACTGCTTTTCCCCAGTGCTCTCTCTCTCTCTTTTATCCTCTGTTGCCACTGCTATTCCCCAGTGCTCTCTCTCTCTTTTATCCTCTGCTGCCACTGCTATTCCCCAGTGTTCTCTCTCTCTCTCTCTCTCTTTTATCCTCTGCTGCCACTGCTTTTCCCCAGGGCGCTCTCTCCCTCTCTTTTATCCTCTGCTGCCACTGCTATTCCCCAGTGCTCTCTCTCTCTCTCTCTCTTTTATCCTCTGCTGCCACTGCTTTTCCCCAGTGCTCTCTCTCCCTCTCTTTTATCCTCTGTTGCCACTGCTATTCCCCAGTGCTCTCTCTCTCTCTCTCTCTTTTATCCTCTGCTGCCACTGCTTTTCCCCAGTGCTCTCTCTCCCTCTCTTTTATCCTCTGTTGCCACTGCTATTCCCCTGTGCTCTCTCTCTCTCTCTCTCTCTTTTATCCTCTGCTGCCACTGCTATTCCCCAGTGCTCTCTCTCTCTCTCTCTTTTATCCTCTGCTGCCACTGCTTTTCCCCAGTGCTCTCTCTCTCTCTCTTTTATCCTCTGTTGCCACTGCTATTCCCCAATGCTCTCTCTCTCTCTCTCTCTCTCTCTATTATCCTCTTTTGCCACTGCTATTCCCCTGTGCTCTCTCTCTCTCTCTCTTTTATCCTCAGTTGCCACTGCTATTCCCCTGTGCTCTCTCTCTCTCTCTCTCTCTCTCTCTTTTATCCTCTGTTGCCACTGCTATTCCCCTGTGCTCTCTCTCTCTCTCTCTCTCTTTTATCCTCTGTTGCCACTGCTATTCCCCTGTGCTCTCTCTCTCTCTCTCTCTCTTTTATCCTCTGTTGCCACTGCTATTCCCCTGTGCTCTCTCTCTCTCTCTCTCTCTTTTATCCTCTGTTGCCACTGCTTTTCCCCAGTGCTCTCTCTCTCTCTCTCTTTTATCCTCTGTTGCCACTGCTATTCCCCAGTGCTCTCTCTCTCTCTCTTTTATCCTCTGCTGCCACTGCTATTCCCCAGTGCTCTCTCTCTCTTATATCCTCTGCTGCCACTGCTTTTCCCCAGTGCTCTCTCTCTCTCTTTTATCCTCTGTTGCCACTGCTATTCCCCAGTGCTCTCTCTCTCTCTCTTTTATCCTCTGCTGCCACTGCTATTCCCCAGTGCTCTCTCTCTCTCTCTTTTATCCTCTGTTGCCACTGCTATTCCTCAGTGCTCCCTCTCTCTCTCTTTTATCCTCTGCTGCCACTGCTATTCCCCAGTGCTCTCCTTCTCTCTTTTATCCTCTGTTGCCACTGCTGTACCCCAGTGCTCTCTCTCTCTCTCGTTTATCGTCTGCTGCCACTGCTATTCCCCAGTGCTCTCTCTCTCTCTCTCTCTTTTATCCTCTGCTGCCACTGCTTTTCCCCAGTGCTCTCTCCCTCTCTCTTATATCCTCTGTTGCCACTGCTCTTCCCCAGTGCACTCTCTCTCTCTCTTTTATCCTCTGTTGCCACTGCTATTCCTCAGTGCTCTCTCTCTCTCTTTTATCCTCTGTTGCCACTGCTATTCCCCAATGCTCTCTCTCTCTCTCTTTTATCCTCTGGTGCCACTGCTATTCCCCAGTGCTCTCTCTCTCTCTTTTGTCCTCTGGTGCCACTGCTATTCCCCAGTGCTCTCTCTCTCTGTTTTATCCTCTGCTGCCACTGCTATTCCCCAGTGCTCTCTCTCTCTGTTTTATCCTCTGCTGCCACTGCTATTCTCCAGTGCTCTCTCTCTCTCTCTCTTTTATCCTCTGGTGCCACTGCTATTCCCAAGTGCTCGCTCTCTCTGTTTTATCCTCTGCTGCCACTGCTATTCCCCAGTGCTCTCTCTCTCTCTTTTATTCTCTGCTGCCATTGCTTTTCCCCAGTGCTCTCTCTCTCCTCTCTTTTATCCTCTGTTGCCACTGCTATTCCCCAGTGCTCTCTCTCTCTCTCTCTCTTTTATCCTCTGTTGCCACTGCTATTCCCCAGTGCTCTCTCTCTCTCTCTTTTATCCTCTGTTGCCACTGCTATTCCCCAGTGCTCTCTCTCTCTCTCTCTCTTTTATCCTCTGCTGCCACTGCTATTCCCCAGTGCTCTCTCTCTCTCTCTCTCTTTTATCCTCTGCTGCCACTGCTTTTCCCCAGTGCTCTCTCTCTCTCTCTTTTATAATCTGTTGTCACTGCTATTCCCCAGTGCACTCTCTCTCTCTCTTTTATTCTCTGTTGCCACTGCTATTCCCCAGTGCTCTCTCTCTCTCTCTCTCTCTTTTATCCTCTGCTGCCACTGCTATTCCCCAGTGCTCTCTCTCTCTCTCTCTTTTATCCTCTGCTGCCACTGCTTTTCCCCAGTGCTCTCTCTCTCTCTCTTTTATCCTCTGTTGCCACTGCTATTCCCCAATGCTCTCTCTCTCTCTCTCTCTCTCTATTATCCTCTTTTGCCACTGCTATTCCCCTGCGCTCTCTCTCTCTCTCTCTCTCTTTTATCCTCAGTTGCCACTGCTATTCCCCTGTGCTCTCTCACTCTCTCTCTCTCTCTTTTATCCTCTGTTGCCACTGCTATTCCCCTGTGCTCTCTCTCTCTCTCTCTCTCTTTTATCCTCTGTTGCCACTGCTATTCCCCTGTGCTCTCTCTCTCTCTTTTATCCTCTGTTGCCACTGCTATTCCCCTGTGCTCTCTCTCTCTCTCTCTCTCTTTTATCCTCTGTTGCCACTGCTTTTCCCCAGTGCTCTCTCTCTCTCTCTCTTTTATCCTCTGTTGCCACTGCTATTCCCCAGTGCTCTCTCTCTCTCTCTATTATCCTCTGTTGCCACTGCTATTCCCCTGTGCTCTCTCTCTCTCTCTCTCTCTCTCTTATATCCTCTGTTGCCACTGCTATTCCCCTGTGCTCTCTCTCTCTCTCTCTCTCTCTC
The DNA here is from genome assembly GCF_036365525.1 of Heterodontus francisci. Lineage (NCBI taxonomy): Eukaryota > Metazoa > Chordata > Chondrichthyes > Heterodontiformes > Heterodontidae > Heterodontus > Heterodontus francisci. The sequence continues at coordinate 38,501,406 of NC_090411.1, read as the reverse complement.
TCTTTTATCCTCTGTTGCCACTGCTATTCACCAGTGCTCTCTCTCTCTCTCTTTTGTCCTCTGTTGCCACTGCTATTCCCCAGTGCTCTCTCTCTCTCTCTCTCTTTTATCCTCTGCTGCCACTGCTATTCCCCAGTGCTCTCTCTCTCTCTCCTTTATCCTCTGTTGCCATTGCGATACCCCAGTGCTCTCTCTCTCTCTCTTTTATCCTCTGCTGACACTGCTTTTCCCCAGTGCTCTCTCTCTCTCTTTTATCCTCTGTTGCCACTGCTATTACCCAGTGCGCTCTCTCTCTCTCTCTTATCCTCTGCTGCCACTGCTATTCCCCAGTGCTCTCTCTCTCTTTTATCCACTGCTGCCAGTGCTTTTCCCCAGTGCTCGCTCCACTCTCTTTTATCCTCTCCTGCCACTGCGATTCGCCAGTGCTCTCTCTCTCTCTTTTACCCTCTGCTGCCACTGCTATTCCCCAGAGCTCTCTCTCTCTCTCTCTTTTATCCTCAGCTGCCACTGCTATTCCCCAGTGCTGTCCCACTCTCTCTCTCTCTCTTTTATCCTCTGTTGCCACTGCTATTCCCCAGTGCTCTCTCTCTCTCTCTTTTATCCTCTGTTGCCACTGCTATTCCTCATTGCTCTCTCTCTCTCGCTCTTTTATCCTCTGCTGCCACTGCTTTTCCCCAGTGCTCTCTCTCTCTTTTATCCTCTGTTGCCACTGCTTTTCCCCAGTGCTCTCTCTCTCTCTTTTATCCTCTGTTGCCACTGCTATTCCCCAGTGCTCTCTCTCTCTCTCTCTCTCTTTTATCCTCTGTTGCCACTGCTTTTCCCCAGTGCTCTCTCTCTCTCTTTTATCCTCTGTCGCCACTGCTATTCCCCAGTGCTCTCTCTCTCTCTCTTTTATCCTCTGTTGCCACTGCTTTTCCCCAGTGCTCTCTCTCTCTCTTTTATCCTCTGTCGCCACTGCTATTCCCCAGTGCTCTCTCTCTCTCTCTTTTATCCTCTGCTGCCACTGCTATTCCCCTGTGCTCTCTCTCTCTCTCTCTCTCTCTTTTATCCTCTGCTGCCACAGCTTTTCCCCAGTGCTCTCTCTCTCTCTCTCTTTTATCCTCTGTTGCCACTGCTATTCCCCTGTGCTCTCTCTCTCTCTCTCTCTCTCTTATATCCTCTGTTGCCACTGCTATTCCCCAGTGCTCTCTCTCTCTCTCTCTCTTTTATCCTCTGTTGCCACTGCTTTTCCCCAGTGCTCTCTCTCTCTCTTTTATCCTCTGCTGCCACTGCTATTCCCCTGTGCTCTCTCTCTCTCTCTCTCTCTCTTTTATCCTCTGCTGCCACAGCTTTTCCCCAGTGCTCTCTCTCTCTCTCTCTTTTATCCTCTGTTGCCACTGCTATTCCCCTGTGCTCTCTCTCTCTCTCTCTAACTCTTTTATCCACTGTTGCCACTGCTATTCCCCTGTGCTCTCTCTCTCTCTCTCTCTCTCTTATATCCTCTGTTGCCACTGCTATTCCCCAGTGCTCTCTCTCTCTCTCTCTCTTTTATCCTCTGTTGCCACTGCTATTCCCCAGTGCTCTCTCTCTCTCTCTCTTTTATCCTCTGTTGCCACTGCTATTCCCCTGTGCTCTCTCTCTCTCTCTCTCTCTCTTATATCCTCTGTTGCCACTGCTATTCCCCAGTGCTCTCTCTCTCTCTCTCTCTTTTATCCTCTGTTGCCACTGCTTTTCCCCAGTGCTCTCTCTCTCTCTTTTATCCTCTGCTGCCACTGCTATTCCCCTGTGCTCTCTCTCTCTCTCTCTCTCTCTTTTATCCTCTGCTGCCACAGCTTTTCCCCAGTGCTCTCTCTCTCTCTCTCTTTTATCCTCTGTTGCCACTGCTATTCCCCTGTGCTCTCTCTCTCTCTCTCTAACTCTTTTATCCTCTGTTGCCACCGCTATTCCCCAGTGCTCTCCCTCTCTCTCTCGCTCTCTTTGATCCTCTGTTGCCACTGCTATTCCCCAGTGCTCTGTCTCTCTCTCTTTTATCCTCTGCTGCCACTGCTTTTCCCCAGTGCTCTCTCTCTCGCTCTCTTTTATCCTCTGTTGCCACTGCTATTCCCCAGTGCTCTCTCTCTCTCTCTTTGATCCTCTGCTGCCACTGCTATTCCCCAGTTCTCTCTCTCTCTCTCTCTTTTATCCTCTGTTGCCACTGCTATTCCCCAGTGCTCCCTCTCTCTCTCTCTCTTTTATCCTCTGTTGCCACTGCTATTCCCCAGTGCTCCCTCTCTCTCTCTTTTATCCTCTGCTGCCACTGCTTTTCCCCAGTGCTCTCTCTCTCTCTCTCTTTTATCCTCTGTCGCCACTGCTATTCCCCAGTGCTCTCTCTCTCTCTCTTTTATCCTCTGTTGCCACTGCTTTTCCCCAGTGCTCTCTCTCTCTCTCTCTTTTATCCTCTGTTGCCACTGCTATTCCCCAGTGCTCCCTCTCTCTCTCTCTCTTTTATCCTCTGTTGCCACTGCTATTCCCCAGTGCTCCCTCTCTCTCTCTTTTATCCTCTGTTGCCACCGCTATTCCCCAGTGCTCTCTCTCTCTCTCTAACTCTTTTATCCACTGTTGCCACCGCTGTTCCCCAGTGCTCTCCCTGTCTCTCTCGCTCTCTTTGATCCTCTGTTGCCACTGCTATTCCCCAGTGCTCTCTCTCTCTCTCTTTGATCCTCTGCTGCCACTGCTATTCCCCAGTGCTCTCTCTCTCTCTCTCTCTCTTTTATCCTCTGTTGCCACTGCTATTCCCCAGTGCTCTCTCTCTCTCTCTCTTTTATCCTCTGTTGCCACTGCTATTCCCCTGTGCTCTCTCTCTCTCTCTCTCTCTCTTATATCCTCTGTTGCCACTGCTATTCCCCAGTGCTCTCTCTCTCTCTCTCTCTTTTATCCTCTGTTGCCACTGCTTTTCCCCAGTGCTCTCTCTCTCTCTTTTATCCTCTGCTGCCACGGCTATTCCCCTGTGCTCTCTCTCTCTCTCTCTCTCTCTTTTATCCTCTGCTGCCACAGCTTTTCCCCAGTGCTCTCTCTCTCTCTCTCTTTTATCCTCTGTTGCCACTGCTATTCCCCTGTGCTCTCTCTCTCTCTCTCTCTCTCTTATATCCTCTGTTGCCACTGCTATTCCCCAGTGCTCTCTCTCTCTCTCTCTCTTTTATCCTCTGTTGCCACTGCTTTTCCCCAGTGCTCTCTCTCTCTCTTTTATCCTCTGCTGCCACTGCTATTCCCCTGTGCTCTCTCTCTCTCTCTCTCTCTCTTTTATCCTCTGCTGCCACAGCTTTTCCCCAGTGCTCTCTCTCTCTCTCTCTTTTATCCTCTGTTGCCACTGCTATTCCCCTGTGCTCTCTCTCTCTCTCTCTAACTCTTTTATCCACTGTTGCCACCGCTGTTCCCCAGTGCTCTCCCTGTCTCTCTCGCTCTCTTTGATCCTCTGTTGCCACTGCTATTCCCCAGTGCTCTCTCTCTCTCTCTTTGATCCTCTGCTGCCACTGCTATTCCCCAGTGCTCTCTCTCTCTCTCTCTCTCTTTTATCCTCTGTTGCCACTGCTATTCCCCAGTGCTCTCTCTCTCTCTCTCTTTTATCCTCTGTTGCCACTGCTATTCCCCTGTGCTCTCTCTCTCTCTCTCTCTCTCTTATATCCTCTGTTGCCACTGCTATTCCCCAGTGCTCTCTCTCTCTCTCTCTCTTTTATCCTCTGTTGCCACTGCTTTTCCCCAGTGCTCTCTCTCTCTCTTTTATCCTCTGCTGCCACTGCTATTCCCCTGTGCTCTCTCTCTCTCTCTCTCTCTTTTATCCTCTGCTGCCACAGCTTTTCCCCAGTGCTCTCTCTCTCTCTCTCTTTTATCCTCTGTTGCCACTGCTATTCCCCTGTGCTCTCTCTCTCTCTCTCTAACTCTTTTATCCTCTGTTGCCACCGCTATTCCCCAGTGCTCTCCCTCTCTCTCTCGCTCTCTTTGATCCTCTGTTGCCACTGCTATTCCCCAGTGCTCTGTCTCTCTCTCTTTTATCCTCTGCTGCCACTGCTTTTCCCCAGTGCTCTCTCTCTCGCTCTCTTTTATCCTCTGTTGCCACTGCTATTCCCCAGTGCTCTCTCTCTCTCTCTTTGATCCTCTGCTGCCACTGCTATTCCCCAGTTCTCTCTCTCTCTCTCTCTTTTATCCTCTGTTGCCACTGCTATTCCCCAGTGCTCTCTCTCTCTCTCTCTTTTATCCTCTGTTGCCACTGCTATTCCCCAGTGCTCTCTCTCTCTCTTTTATCCTCTGTTGCCACTGCTTTTCCCCAGTGCTCTCTCTCTCTCTTTTATCCTCTGCTGCCACTGCTATTCCCCAGTGCTCTTTCTCTCCCTCACGCTCTCTATTATACTCTGTTGCCACTGCTATTCCCCAGTGCTCTCTCTCTCTCTCTTTTATCCTCTCTTGCCACTGCTATTCCCCAGTGCTCTCTCTCTCTCTTTTATCCTCTGTTGCCACTGCTATTCCCCAGTGCTCTCTCTCTCTCTTTTATCCTCTGCTGCCACTGCTATTCCCCAGTGCTCTTTCTCTCTCGCTCTCTTTTATCCTCTGTTGCCACTTCTATTCCCCAATGCTCTCTCTCTCGCTTTTATCCTCAGCTGCCACTGCTATTACCCAGTGCTCGCTCTCTCTCTCTTTTATGCTCTGTTGCCACTGCTATTCCTCATTGCTCTCTCTCTCTCTCTCTCTCTTTTATTCTCTGCTGCCACAGCTTTTCCCCAGTGCTTTCTCTCTCTCTCTCTCTTTTATGCTCTGTTGCCACTGCTATTCCTCATTGCTCTCTCTCTCTCGCTCTTTTATCCTCTGCTGCCACTGCTTTTCCCCAGTGCTCTCTCTCTCTCTCTTTTATCCTCTGTTGCCACTGCTTTTCCCCAGTGCTCTCTCTCTCTCTCTCTTTTATCCTCTGTCGCCACTGCTATTCCCCAGTGCTCTCTCTCTCTCTCTTTTATCCTCTGTTGCCACTGCTATTCCCCAGTGCTCCCTCTCTCTCTCTCTCTTTTATCCTCTGTTGCCACTGCTATTCCCCAGTGCTCCCTCTCTCTCTCTTTTATCCTCTGTTGCCACCGCTATTCCCCAGTGCTCTCTCTCTCTCTCTAACTCTTTTATCCACTGTTGCCACCGCTGTTCCCCAGTGCTCTCCCTCTCTCTCTCGCTCTCTTTGATCCTCTGTTGCCACTGCAATTCCCCAGTGCTCTCTCTCTCTCTCTTTGATCCTCTGCTGCCACTGCTATTCCCCAGTGCTCTCTCTCTCTCTCTCTCTTTTATCCTCTGTTGCCACTGCTATTCCCCAGTGCTCTCTCTCTCTGTCTCTTTTATCCTCTGCTGCCACTGCTATTCCCCAGTGCTCTCTCTCTCTCTCTCTTTTATCCTCTGCTGCCACTGCTTTTCCCCAGTGCTCTCTCTCTCTCTCTTTTATCCTCTGTTGCCACTGCTATTCCCCAGTGCTCTCTCTCTCTCTCTCTATTATCCTCTGTTGCCACTGCTATTCCCCTGTGCTCTCTCTCTCTCTCTCTCTCTCTTATATCCTCTGTTGCCACTGCTATTCCCCTGTGCTCTCTCTCTCTCTCTCTCTCTTTTATCCTCTGTTGCCACTGCTATTCCCCAGTGCTCTCTCTCTCTCTCTCTATTATCCTCTGTTGCCACTGCTATTCCCCTGTGCTCTCTCTCTCTCTCTCTCTCTCTTTTATCCTCAGCTGCCACTGCTATTCCCCAGTGCTGTCCCACTCTCTCTCTCTCTCTTTTATCCTCTGTTGCCACTGCTATTCCCCAGTGCTCTCTCTCTCTCGCTCTTTTATCCTCTGCTGCCACTGCTTTTCCCCAGTGCTCTCTCTCTCTCTCTTTTATCCTCTGTTGCCACTGCTTTTCCCCAGTGCTCTCTCTCTCTCTCTCTTTTATCCTCTGTCGCCACTGCTATTCCCCAGTGCTCTCTCTCTCTCTCTCTTTTATCCTCTGTTGCCACTGCTATTCCCCAGTGCTCCCTCTCTCTCTCTCTCTTTTATCCTCTGTTGCCACTGCTATTCCCCAGTGCTCCCTCTCTCTCTCTTTTATCCTCTGTTGCCACCGCTATTCCCCAGTGCTCTCTCTCTCTCTCTAACTCTTTTATCCACTGTTGCCACCGCTGTTCCCCAGTGCTCTCCCTCTCTCTCTCGCTCTCTTTGATCCTCTGTTGCCACTGCAATTCCCCAGTGCTCTCTCTCTCTCTCTTTGATCCTCTGCTGCCACTGCTATTCCCCAGTGCTCTCTCTCTCTCTCTCTCTTTTATCCTCTGTTGCCACTGCTATTCCCCAGTGCTCTCTCTCTCTGTCTCTTTTATCCTCTGCTGCCACTGCTATTCCCCAGTGCTCTCTCTCTCTCTCTCTTTTATCCTCTGCTGCCACTGCTTTTCCCCAGTGCTCTCTCTCTCTCTCTTTTATCCTCTGTTGCCACTGCTATTCCCCAGTGCTCTCTCTCTCTCTCTCTATTATCCTCTGTTGCCACTGCTATTCCCCTGTGCTCTCTCTCTCTCTCTCTCTCTCTTATATCCTCTGTTGCCACTGCTATTCCCCTGTGCTCTCTCTCTCTCTCTCTCTCTTTTATCCTCTGTTGCCACTGCTATTCCCCAGTGCTCTCTCTCTCTCTCTCTATTATCCTCTGTTGCCACTGCTATTCCCCTGTGCTCTCTCTCTCTCTCTCTTTTATCCTCTGTTGCCACTGCTATTCCCCAGTGCTCTCTCTCTCTCTCTCTATTATCCTCTGTTGCCACTGCTATTCCCCTGTGCTCTCTCTCTCTCTCTCTCTCTTATATCCTCTGTTGCCACTGCTATTCCCCTGTGCTCTCTCTCTCTCTCTCTCTCTCTTTTATCCTCTGTTGCCACTGCTATTCCCCAGTGCTCTCTCTCTCTCTCTCTCTATTATCCTCTGTTGCCACTGCTATTCCCCTGTGCTCTCTCTCTCTCTCTCTCTCTCTTATATCCTCTGTTGCCACTGCTATTCCCCAGTGCTCTCTCTCTCTCTCTCTATTATCCTCTGTTGCCACTGCTATTCCCCTGTGCTCTCTCTCTCTCTCTCTCTCTCTCTTTTATCCTCTGTTGCCACTGCTATTCCCCAGTGCTCTCTCTCTCTCTCTCTATTATCCTCTGTTGCCACTGCTATTCCCCTGTGCTCTCTCTCTCTCTCTCTCTCTTATATCCTCTGTTGCCACTGCTATTCCCCTGTGCTCTCTCTCTCACTCTCTCTTTTATCCTCTGTTGCCACTGCTATTCCCCAGTGCTCTCTCTCTCTCTCTTTTGTCCTCTGTTGCCACTGCTAATCCCCAGTGCTCTCTCTCTCTCTCTCTCTTTTATCCTCTGCTGCCACTGCTATTCCCCAGTGCTCTCTCTCTCTCCTTTATCCTCTGTTGCCATTGCGATACCCCAGTGCTCTCTCTCTCTCTCTTTTATCCTCTGCTGACACTGCTTTTCCCCAGTGCTCTCTCTCTCTCTTTTATCCTCTGTTGCCACTGCTATTACCCAGTGCGCTCTCTCTCTCTCTCTTATCCTCTGCTGCCACTGCTATTCCCCAGTGCTCTCTCTCTCTTTTATCCACTGCTGCCAGTGCTTTTCCCCAGTGCTCGCTCCTCTCTCTTTTATCCTCTCCTGCCACTGCGATTCGCCAGTGCTCTCTCTCTCTCTTTTACCCTCTGCTGCCACTGCTATTCCCCAGAGCTCTCTCTCTCTCTCTCTTTTATCCTCAGCTGCCACTGCTATTCCCCAGTGCTGTCCCACTCTCTCTCTCTCTCTTTTATCCTCTGTTGCCACTGCTATTCCCCAGTGCTCTCTCTCTCTCTCTTTTATCCTCTGTTGCCACTGCTATTCCTCATTGCTCTCTCTCTCTCGCTCTTTTATCCTCTGCTGCCACTGCTTTTCCCCAGTGCTCTCTCTCTCTTTTATCCTCTGTTGCCACTGCTTTTCCCCAGTGCTCTCTCTCTCTCTTTTATCCTCTGTTGCCACTGCTATTCCCCAGTGCTCTCTCTCTCTCTCTCTCTTTTATCCTCTGTTGCCACTGCTTTTCCCCAGTGCTCTCTCTCTCTCTTTTATCCTCTGTCGCCACTGCTATTCCCCAGTGCTCTCTCTCTCTCTCTTTTATCCTCTGCTGCCACTGCTATTCCCCAGTGCTCTCTCTCTCTCTCTCTCTCTCTCTTTTATTCTCTGCTGCCACAGCTTTTCCCCAGTGCTCTCTCTCTCTCTCTCTTTTATCCTCTGTTGCCACTGCTATTCCCCAGTGCTCTCTCCCTCTCTCTCTCTCTTTTATCCTCTGTTGCCACTGCTATTCCCCTGTGCTCTCTCTCTCTCTCTCTCTCTCTCTTTTATCCTCTGTTGCCACCGCTATTCCCCAGTGCTCTCTCTCTCTCTCTTTTATCCTCTGTTGCCACTGCTATTCCCCAGTGCTCTCTCCCTCTCTCTCTCTCTTTTATCCTCTGTTGCCACTGCTATTCCCCAGTGCTCTCTCCATCTCTCTCTCTTTTATCCTCTGTTGCCACTGCTATTCCCCTGTGCTCTCTCTCTCTCTCTCTAACTCTTTTATCCTCTGTTGCCACCGCTATTCCCCAGTGCTCTCCCTCTCTCTCTCGCTCTCTTTGATCCTCTGTTGCCACTGCTATTCCCCAGTGCTCTGTCTCTCTCTCTTTTATCCTCTGCTGCCACTGCTTTTCCCCAGTGCTCTCTCTCTCGCTCTCTTTTATCCTCTGTTGCCACTGCTATTCCCCAGTGCTCTCTCTCTCTCTCTTTGATCCTCTGCTGCCACTGCTATTCCCCAGTTCTCTCTCTCTCTCTCTCTTTTATCCTCTGTTGCCACTGCTATTCCCCAGTGCTCTCTCTCTCTCTCTCTTTTATCCTCTGTTGCCACTGCTATTCCCCAGTGCTCTCTCTCTCTCTTTTATCCCCTGTTGCCACTGCTTTTCCCCAGTGCTCTCTCTCTCTCTTTTATCCTCTGCTGCCACTGCTATTCCCCAGTGCTCTTTCTCTCCCTCACGCTCTCTATTATACTCTGTTGCCACTGCTATTCCCCAGTGCTCTCTCTCTCTCTCTTTTATCCTCTCTTGCCACTGCTATTCCCCAGTGCTCTCTCTCTCTCTTTTATCCTCTGTTGCCACTGCTATTCCCCAGTGCTCTCTCTCTCTCTTTTATCCTCTGCTGCCACTGCTATTCCCCAGTGCTCTCTCTCTCTCGCTCTCTTTTATCCTCTGTTGCCACTTCTATTCCCCAATGCTCTCTCTCTCGCTTTTATCCTCAGCTGCCACTGCTATTACCCAGTGCTCGCTCTCTCTCTCTTTTATGCTCTGTTGCCACTGCTATTCCTCATTGCTCTCTCTCTCTCTCTCTCTCTTTTATTCTCTGCTGCCACAGCTTTTCCCCAGTGCTCTCTCTCTCTCTCTCTCTTTTATGCTCTGTTGCCACTGCTATTCCTCATTGCTCTCTCTCTCTCGCTCTTTTATCCTCTGCTGCCACTGCTTTTCCCCAGTGCTCTCTCTCTCTCTCTTTTATCCTCTGTTGCCACTGCTTTTCCCCAGTGCTCTCTCTCTCTCTCTCTTTTATCCTCTGTCGCCACTGCTATTCCCCAGTGCTCTCTCTCTCTCTCTTTTATCCTCTGTTGCCACTGCTTTTCCCCAGTGCTCTCTCTCTCTCTCTCTTTTATCCTCTGTTGCCACTGCTATTCCCCAGTGCTCCCTCTCTCTCTCTCTCTTTTATCCTCTGTTGCCACTGCTATTCCCCAGTGCTCCCTCTCTCTCTCTTTTATCCTCTGTTGCCACCGCTATTCCCCAGTGCTCTCTCTCTCTCTCTAACTCTTTTATCCACTGTTGCCACCGCTGTTCCCCAGTGCTCTCCCTGTCTCTCTCGCTCTCTTTGATCCTCTGTTGCCACTGCAATTCCCCAGTGCTCTCTCTCTCTCTCTTTGATCCTCTGCTGCCACTGCTATTCCCCAGTGCTCTCTCTCTCTCTCTCTCTCTTTTATCCTCTGTTGCCACTGCTATTCCCCAGTGCTCTCTCTCTCTCTCTCTTTTATCCTCTGTTGCCACTGCTATTCCCCTGTGCTCTCTCTCTCTCTCTCTCTCTCTTATATCCTCTGTTGCCACTGCTATTCCCCAGTGCTCTCTCTCTCTCTCTCTATTATCCTCTGTTGCCACTGCTATTCCCCTGTGCTCTCTCTCTCTCTCTCTCTCTCTCTTTTATCCTCTGTTGCCACTGCTATTCCCCAGTGCTCTCTCTCTCTCTCTCTATTATCCTCTGTTGCCACTGCTATTCCCCTGTGCTCTCTCTCTCTCTCTCTCTCTTATATCCTCTGTTGCCACTGCTATTCCCCTGTGCTCTCTCTCTCTCTCTCTCTCTCTCTTTTATCCTCTGTTGCCACTGCTATTCCCCAGTGCTCTCTCTCTCTCTCTTTTGTCCTCTGTTGCCACTGCTAATCCCCAGTGCTCTCTCTCTCTCTCTCTCTTTTATCCTCTGCTGCCACTGCTATTCCCCAGTGCTCTCTCTCTCTCCTTTATCCTCTGTTGCCATTGCGATACCCCAGTGCTCTCTCTCTCTCTCTTTTATCCTCTGCTGACACTGCTTTTCCCCAGTGCTCTCTCTCTCTCTTTTATCCTCTGTTGCCACTGCTATTACCCAGTGCGCTCTCTCTCTCTCTCTTATCCTCTGCTGCCACTGCTATTCCCCAGTGCTCTCTCTCTCTTTTATCCACTGCTGCCAGTGCTTTTCCCCAGTGCTCGCTCCTCTCTCTTTTATCCTCTCCTGCCACTGCGATTCGCCAGTGCTCTCTCTCTCTCTTTTACCCTCTGCTGCCACTGCTATTCCCCAGAGCTCTCTCTCTCTCTCTCTTTTATCCTCAGCTGCCACTGCTATTCCCCAGTGCTGTCCCACTCTCTCTCTCTCTCTTTTATCCTCTGTTGCCACTGCTATTCCCCAGTGCTCTCTCTCTCTCTCTTTTATCCTCTGTTGCCACTGCTATTCCTCATTGCTCTCTCTCTCTCGCTCTTTTATCCTCTGCTGCCACTGCTTTTCCCCAGTGCTCTCTCTCTCTTTTATCCTCTGTTGCCACTGCTTTTCCCCAGTGCTCTCTCTCTCTCTTTTATCCTCTGTTGCCACTGCTATTCCCCAGTGCTCTCTCTCTCTCTCTCTCTTTTATCCTCTGTTGCCACTGCTTTTCCCCAGTGCTCTCTCTCTCTCTTTTATCCTCTGTCGCCACTGCTATTCCCCAGTGCTCTCTCTCTCTCTCTTTTATCCTCTGCTGCCACTGCTATTCCCCAGTGCTCTCTCTCTCTCTCTCTCTCTCTCTTTTATTCTCTGCTGCCACAGCTTTTCCCCAGTGCTCTCTCTCTCTCTCTCTTTTATCCTCTGTTGCCACTGCTATTCCCCAGTGCTCTCTCCCTCTCTCTCTCTCTTTTATCCTCTGTTGCCACTGCTATTCCCCTGTGCTCTCTCTCTCTCTCTCTCTCTCTCTTTTATCCTCTGTTGCCACCGCTATTCCCCAGTGCTCTCTCTCTCTCTCTCTTTTATCCTCTGTTGCCACTGCTATTCCCCAGTGCTCTCTCCCTCTCTCTCTCTCTTTTATCCTCTGTTGCCACTGCTATTCCCCAGTGCTCTCTCCATCTCTCTCTCTTTTATCCTCTGTTGCCACTGCTATTCCCCTGTGCTCTCTCTCTCTCTCTCTAACTCTTTTATCCTCTGTTGCCACCGCTATTCCCCAGTGCTCTCCCTCTCTCTCTCGCTCTCTTTGATCCTCTGTTGCCACTGCTATTCCCCAGTGCTCTGTCTCTCTCTCTTTTATCCTCTGCTGCCACTGCTTTTCCCCAGTGCTCTCTCTCTCGCTCTCTTTTATCCTCTGTTGCCACTGCTATTCCCCAGTGCTCTCTCTCTCTCTCTTTGATCCTCTGCTGCCACTGCTATTCCCCAGTTCTCTCTCTCTCTCTCTCTTTTATCCTCTGTTGCCACTGCTATTCCCCAGTGCTCTCTCTCTCTCTCTCTTTTATCCTCTGTTGCCACTGCTATTCCCCAGTGCTCTCTCTCTCTCTTTTATCCCCTGTTGCCACTGCTTTTCCCCAGTGCTCTCTCTCTCTCTTTTATCCTCTGCTGCCACTGCTATTCCCCAGTGCTCTTTCTCTCCCTCACGCTCTCTATTATACTCTGTTGCCACTGCTATTCCCCAGTGCTCTCTCTCTCTCTCTTTTATCCTCTCTTGCCACTGCTATTCCCCAGTGCTCTCTCTCTCTCTTTTATCCTCTGTTGCCACTGCTATTCCCCAGTGCTCTCTCTCTCTCTTTTATCCTCTGCTGCCACTGCTATTCCCCAGTGCTCTCTCTCTCTCGCTCTCTTTTATCCTCTGTTGCCACTTCTATTCCCCAATGCTCTCTCTCTCGCTTTTATCCTCAGCTGCCACTGCTATTACCCAGTGCTCGCTCTCTCTCTCTTTTATGCTCTGTTGCCACTGCTATTCCTCATTGCTCTCTCTCTCTCTCTCTCTCTTTTATTCTCTGCTGCCACAGCTTTTCCCCAGTGCTCTCTCTCTCTCTCTCTCTTTTATGCTCTGTTGCCACTGCTATTCCTCATTGCTCTCTCTCTCTCGCTCTTTTATCCTCTGCTGCCACTGCTTTTCCCCAGTGCTCTCTCTCTCTCTCTTTTATCCTCTGTTGCCACTGCTTTTCCCCAGTGCTCTCTCTCTCTCTCTCTTTTATCCTCTGTCGCCACTGCTATTCCCCAGTGCTCTCTCTCTCTCTCTTTTATCCTCTGTTGCCACTGCTTTTCCCCAGTGCTCTCTCTCTCTCTCTCTTTTATCCTCTGTTGCCACTGCTATTCCCCAGTGCTCCCTCTCTCTCTCTCTCTTTTATCCTCTGTTGCCACTGCTATTCCCCAGTGCTCCCTCTCTCTCTCTTTTATCCTCTGTTGCCACCGCTATTCCCCAGTGCTCTCTCTCTCTCTCTAACTCTTTTATCCACTGTTGCCACCGCTGTTCCCCAGTGCTCTCCCTGTCTCTCTCGCTCTCTTTGATCCTCTGTTGCCACTGCTATTCCCCAGTGCTCTCTCTCTCTCTCTTTGATCCTCTGCTGCCACTGCTATTCCCCAGTGCTCTCTCTCTCTCTCTCTCTCTTTTATCCTCTGTTGCCACTGCTATTCCCCAGTGCTCTCTCTCTCTCTCTCTTTTATCCTCTGTTGCCACTGCTATTCCCCTGTGCTCTCTCTCTCTCTCTCTCTCTCTTATATCCTCTGTTGCCACTGCTATTCCCCAGTGCTCTCTCTCTCTCTCTCTCTTTTATCCTCTGTTGCCACTGCTTTTCCCCAGTGCTCTCTCTCTCTCTTTTATCCTCTGCTGCCACTGCTATTCCCCAGTGCTCTTTCTCTCCCTCACGCTCTCTATTATACTCTGTTGCCAATGCTATTCCCCAGTGCTCTCTCTCTCTCTCTTTTATCCTCTCTTGCCACTGCTATTCCCCAGTGCTCTCTCTCTCTCACTCTCTCTCTTTTATCCTCTGTTGCCACTGCTATTCCCCTGTGCTCTCTCTCTCTCTCTCTCTCTCTCTCTTTTATCCTCTGCTGCCACTGCTATTCCCCAGTGCTCTCTCTCTCTCTCTCTTTTATCCTCTGTTGCCACTGCTATTCCCCTGTGCTCTCTCTCTCTCTCTCTCTCTCTTATATCCTCTGTTGCCACTGCTATTCCCCAGTGCTCTCTCTCTCTCTCTCTCTTTTATCCTCTGTTGCCACTGCTTTTCCCCAGTGCTCTCTCTCTCTCTTTTATCCTCTGCTGCCACTGCTATTCCCCAGTGCTCTTTCTCTCCCTCACGCTCTCTATTATACTCTGTTGCCAATGCTATTCCCCAGTGCTCTCTCTCTCTCTCTTTTATCCTCTGCTGCCACTGCTATTCCCCAGTGCTCTTTCTCTCCCTCACGCTCTCTATTATACTCTGTTGCCAATGCTATTCCCCAGTGCTCTCTCTCTCTCTCTTTTATCCTCTGTTGCCACCGCTATTCCCCAGTGCTCTCCCTCTCTCTCTCGCTCTCTTTGATCCTCTGTTGCCACTGCTATTCCCCAGTGCTCTGTCTCTCTCTCTTTTATCCTCTGCTGCCACTGCTTTTCCCCAGTGCTCTCTCTCTCGCTCTCTTTTATCCTCTGTTGCCACTGCTATTCCCCAGTGCTCTCTCTCTCTCTCTTTGATCCTCTGCTGCCACTGCTATTCCCCAGTTCTCTCTCTCTCTCTCTCTTTTATCCTCTGTTGCCACTGCTATTCCCCAGTGCTCTCTCTCTCTCTCTCTTTTATCCTCTGTTGCCACTGCTATTCCCCAGTGCTCTCTCTCTCTCTTTTATCCCCTGTTGCCACTGCTTTTCCCCAGTGCTCTCTCTCTCTCTTTTATCCTCTGCTGCCACTGCTATTCCCCAGTGCTCTTTCTCTCCCTCACGCTCTCTATTATACTCTGTTGCCACTGCTATTCCCCAGTGCTCTCTCTCTCTCTCTTTTATCCTCTCTTGCCACTGCTATTCCCCAGTGCTCTCTCTCTCTCTTTTATCCTCTGTTGCCACTGCTATTCCCCAGTGCTCTCTCTCTCTCTTTTATCCTCTGCTGCCACTGCTATTCCCCAGTGCTCTCTCTCTCTCGCTCTCTTTTATCCTCTGTTGCCACTTCTATTCCCCAATGCTCTCTCTCTCGCTTTTATCCTCAGCTGCCACTGCTATTACCCAGTGCTCGCTCTCTCTCTCTTTTATGCTCTGTTGCCACTGCTATTCCTCATTGCTCTCTCTCTCTCTCTCTCTCTTTTATTCTCTGCTGCCACAGCTTTTCCCCAGTGCTCTCTCTCTCTCTCTCTTTTATGCTCTGTTGCCACTGCTATTCCTCATTGCTCTCTCTCTCTCGCTCTTTTATCCTCTGCTGCCACTGCTTTTCCCCAGTGCTCTCTCTCTCTCTCTTTTATCCTCTGTTGCCACTGCTTTTCCCCAGTGCTCTCTCTCTCTCTCTCTTTTATCCTCTGTCGCCACTGCTATTCCCCAGTGCTCTCTCTCTCTCTCTTTTATCCTCTGTTGCCACTGCTTTTCCCCAGTGCTCTCTCTCTCTCTCTCTTTTATCCTCTGTTGCCACTGCTATTCCCCAGTGCTCCCTCTCTCTCTCTCTCTTTTATCCTCTGTTGCCACTGCTATTCCCCAGTGCTCCCTCTCTCTCTCTTTTATCCTCTGTTGCCACCGCTATTCCCCAGTGCTCTCTCTCTCTCTCTAACTCTTTTATCCACTGTTGCCACCGCTGTTCCCCAGTGCTCTCCCTGTCTCTCTCGCTCTCTTTGATCCTCTGTTGCCACTGCTATTCCCCAGTGCTCTCTCTCTCTCTCTTTGATCCTCTGCTGCCACTGCTATTCCCCAGTGCTCTCTCTCTCTCTCTCTTTTATCCTCTGTTGCCACTGCTATTCCCCTGTGCTCTCTCTCTCTCTCTCTCTCTCTTATATCCTCTGTTGCCACTGCTATTCCCCAGTGCTCTCTCTCTCTCTCTCTCTTTTATCCTCTGTTGCCACTGCTTTTCCCCAGTGCTCTCTCTCTCTCTTTTATCCTCTGCTGCCACTGCTATTCCCCAGTGCTCTTTCTCTCCCTCACGCTCTCTATTATACTCTGTTGCCAATGCTATTCCCCAGTGCTCTCTCTCTCTCTCTTTTATCCTCTCTTGCCACTGCTATTCCCCAGTGCTCTCTCTCTCTCACTCTCTCTCTTTTATCCTCTGTTGCCACTGCTATTCCCCTGTGCTCTCTCTCTCTCTCTCTCTCTCTTTTATCCTCTGCTGCCACTGCTATTCCCCAGTGCTCTCTCTCTCTCTCTCTTTTATCCTCTGTTGCCACTGCTATTCCCCTGTGCTCTCTCTCTCTCTCTCTCTCTCTCTCTTATATCCTCTGTTGCCACTGCTATTCCCCAGTGCTCTCTCTCTCTCTCTCTCTTTTATCCTCTGTTGCCACTGCTTTTCCCCAGTGCTCTCTCTCTCTCTTTTATCCTCTGCTGCCACTGCTATTCCCCAGTGCTCTTTCTCTCCCTCACGCTCTCTATTATACTCTGTTGCCAATGCTATTCCCCAGTGCTCTCTCTCTCTCTCTTTTATCCTCTGCTGCCACTGCTATTCCCCAGTGCTCTTTCTCTCCCTCACGCTCTCTATTATACTCTGTTGCCAATGCTATTCCCCAGTGCTCTCTCTCTCTCTCTTTTATCCTCTCTTGCCACTGCTATTCCCCAGTGCTCTCTCTCTCTCTTTTATCCTCTGCTGCCACTGCTCTTCCCCAGTGCTCTCTCTCTCTCGCTCTCTTTTATCCTCTGTTGCCACTGCTATTCCCCAGTGCTCTCTCTCTCTCTTTTATCCTCTGTTGCCACTTCTATTCCCCAATGCTCTCTCTCTCGCTTTTATCCTCAGCTGCCACTGCTATTCCCCAGTGCTGTCCCACTCTCTCTCTCTCTCTTTTATCCTCTGTTGCCACTGCTGTTCCCCAGTGCTCTCTCTCTCTCTCTTTTATCCTCTGTTGCCACTGCTATTCCTCATTGCTCTCTCTCTCTCGCTCTTTTATCCTCTGCTGCCACTGCTTTTCCCCAGTGCTCTCTCTCTCTTTTATCCTCTGTTGCCACTGCTTTTCCCCAGTGCTCTCTCTCTCTCTTTTATCCTCTGTTGCCACTGCTATTCCCCAGTGCTCTCTCTCTCTCTCTCTCTTTTATCCTCTGTTGCCACTGCTTTTCCCCAGTGCTCTCTCTCTCTCTTTTATCCTCTGTCGCCACTGCTATTCCCCAGTGCTCTCTCTCTCTCTCTTTTATCCTCTGCTGCCACTGCTATTCCCCAGTGCTCTCTCTCTCTCTCTCTCTCTCTCTTTTATTCTCTGCTGCCACAGCTTTTCCCCAGTGCTCTCTCTCTCTCTCTCTTTTATCCTCTGTTGCCACTGCTATTCCCCAGTGCTCTCTCCCTCTCTCTCTCTCTTTTATCCTCTGCTTCCCCTGCTTTTCCCCAGTGCTCACTCTCTCTCTTTTATCCTATGTTGCCACTGCTATTCCCCAGTGCTCTCTCTCTCTCTCTCTTTTATCCTCTGCTGCCACTGCAATTCCCCAGTGCTCTCTCTCTCTCTCTCTCTTTTATCCTCTGTTGCCACTGCTATTCCCCAGTGCTCTCTCTCTCTCTCTCTATTATCCTCTGTTGCCACTGCTATTCCCCTGTGCTCTCTCTCTCTCTCTCTCTCTCTCTTATATCCTCTGTTGCCACTGCTATTCCCCTGTGCTCTCTCTCTCTCTCTCTCTCTCTTTTATCCTCTGTTGCCACTGCTATTCCCCAGTGCTCTCTCTCTCTCTCTCTATTATCCTCTGTTGCCACTGCTATTCCCCTGTGCTCTCTCTCTCTCTCTCTCTTATATCCTCTGTTGCCACTGCTATTCCCCAGTGCTCTCTCTCTCTCTCTCTATTATCCTCTGTTGCCACTGCTATTCCCCTGTGCTCTCTCTCTCTCTCTCTCTCTCTCTTTTATCCTCTGTTGCCACTGCTATTCCCCAGTGCTCTCTCTCTCTCTCTCTATTATCCTCTGTTGCCACTGCTATTCCCCTGTGCTCTCTCTCTCTCTCTCTCTCTTATATCCTCTGTTGCCACTGCTATTCCCCTGTGCTCTCTCTCTCTCTCTCTCTCTCTCTCTTTTATCCTCTGTTGCCACTGCTATTCCCCAGTGCTCTCTCTCTCTCTCTTTTGTCCTCTGTTGCCACTGCTATTCCCCAGTGCTCTCTCTCTCTCTCTCTCTTTTATCCTCTGCTGCCACTGCTATTCCCCAGTGCTCTCTCTCTCTCTCCTTTATCCTCTGTTGCCATTGCGATACCCCAGTGCTCTCTCTCTCTCTCTCTTTTATCCTCTGCTGACACTGCTTTTCCCCAGTGCTCTCTCTCTCTCTTTTATCCTCTGTTGCCACTGCTATTACCCAGTGCGCTCTCTCTCTCTCTCTTATCCTCTGCTGCCACTGCTATTCCCCAGTGCTCTCTCTCTCTTTTATCCACTGCTGCCAGTGCTTTTCCCCAGTGCTCGCTCCTCTCTCTTTTATCCTCTCCTGCCACTGCGATTCGCCAGTGCTCTCTCTCTCTCTTTTACCCTCTGCTGCCACTGCTATTCCCCAGAGCTCTCTCTCTCTCTCTCTTTTATCCTCAGCTGCCACTGCTATTCCCCAGTGCTGTCCCACTCTCTCTCTCTCTCTTTTATCCTCTGTTGCCACTGCTATTCCCCAGTGCTCTCTCTCTCTCTCTTTTATCCTCTGTTGCCACTGCTATTCCTCATTGCTCTCTCTCTCTCGCTCTTTTCTCCTCTGCTGCCACTGCTTTTCCCCAGTGCTCTCTCTCTCTTTTATCCTCTGTTGCCACTGCTTTTCCCCAGTGCTCTCTCTCTCTCTTTTATCCTCTGTTGCCACTGCTATTCCCCAGTGCTCTCTCTCTCTCTCTCTCTTTTATCCTCTGTTACCACTGCTTTTCCCCAGTGCTCTCTCTCTCTCTTTTATCCTCTGTCGCCACTGCTATTCCCCAGTGCTCTCTCTCTCTCTCTTTTATCCTCTGCTGCCACTGCTATTCCCCAGTGCTCTCTCTCTCTCTCTCTCTCTCTCTCTTTTATTCTCTGCTGCCACAGCTTTTCCCCAGTGCTCTCTCTCTCTCTCTCTTTTATCCTCTGTTGCCACTGCTATTCCCCAGTGCTCTCTCACTCTCTCTCTCTCTTTTATCCTCTGCTTCCACTGCTTTTCCCCAGTGCTCACTCTCTCTCTTTTATCCTCTGTTGCCACTGCTATTCCCCAGTGCTCTCTCTCTCTCTCTTTTATCCTCTGTTGCCACTGCTATTCCCCAGTGCTCTCTCTCTCTTTCTTTTATCCTCAGCTGCCACTGCTATTCCCCAGTGCTCTCTCTCTCTCTCTCTCTTTTATCCTCTGTTGCCACTGCTATTCCCCAGTGCTCTCTCTCTCTCTTTTATCCTCTGTTGCCACTGCTTTTCCCCAGTGCTCTCTCTCTCTCTCTCTTTTATCCTCTGTCGCCACTGCTATTCCCCAGTGCTCTCTCTCTCTCTCTTTTATCCTCTGTTGCCACTGCTATTCCCCAGTGCTCCCTCTCTCTCTCTCTCTTTTATCCTCTGTTGCCACTGCTATTCCCCAGTGCTCCCTCTCTCTCTCTTTTATCCTCTGTCGCCACTGCTATTCCCCAGTGCTCTCTCTCTCTCTCTTTTATCCTCTGTTGCCACTGCTATTCCCCAGTGCTCTCTCTCTCTCTCTCTCTTTTATCCTCTGCTGCCACTGCTATTCCCCAGTGCTCTCTCTCTCTCTCTCTCTCTCTTTTATCCTCTGTTGCCACTGCTATTCCCCAGTGCTCTCTCTCTCTCTTTTATCCTCTGTTGCCACTGCTATTCCCCAGTGCTCTCTCTCTCTGTCTCTTTTATCCTATGTTGCCACTGCTATTCCCCAGTGCTCTCTCTCTCTCTCTCTTTTATCCTCTGCTGCCACTGCAATTCCCCAGTGCTCTCTCTCTCTCTCTCTCTTTTATCCTCTGCTGCCACTGCTTTTCCCCAGTGCTCTCTCTCTCTTTTATCCTCTGTTGCCACTGCTATTCCCCAGTGCTCTCTCTCTCTGTCTCTTTTATCCTATGTTGCCACTGCTATTCCCCAGTGCTCTCTCGCTCTCTCTCTTTTATCCTCTGTTGCCACTGCTATTCCCCAGTGCTCTCTCTCTCTCTCTTTTATCCTCTGTTGCCACTGCTATTCCCCAGTGCTCTCTCTCTCTCTTTTATCCTCTGCTGCCACTGCTATTCCCCAGTGCTCTCTCTCTCTCTCTCTCTCTTTTATCCTCTGCTGCCACTGCTTTTCCCCAGTGCGCTCTCTCCCTCTCTTTTATCCTCTGCTGCAACTGCTATTCCCCAGTGCACTCTCTCTCTCTCTTTTATCATCTGTTGCCACTGCTATTCCCCAGTGCTCTCTCTCTCTCACTCTCTCTCTTTTATCCTCTGTTGCCACTGCTATTCCCCTGTGCTCTCTCTCGCTCTCTCTCTCTCTCTTTTATCCTCTGCTGCCACTGCTATTCCCCAGTGCTCTCTCTCTCTCTCTCTTTTATCCTCTGCTGCCACTGCTATTCCCCAGTGCTCTCTCTCTCTCTCTTTAATCCTCTGTTGCCACTGCTATTCCCCAGTGCTCTCTCTCTCTCTCTCTATTATCCTCTGTTGCCACTGCTATTCCCCTGTGCTCTCTCTCTCTCTCTCTCTTATATCCTCTGTTGCCACTGCTATTCCCCTGTGCTCTCTCTCTCTCTCTCTCTCTTTTATCCTCTGTTGCCACTGCTTTTCCCCAGTGCTCTCTCTCTCTCTTTTATCCTCTGTTGCCACTGCTATTCCCCAGTGCTCTCTCTCTCTCTCTCTCTTTTATCCTCTGTTGCCACTGCTTTTCCCCAGTGCTCTCTCTCTCTCTTTTATCCTCTGTCGCCACTGCTATTCCCCAGTGCTCTCTCTCTCTCTCTTTTATCCTCTGCTGCCACTGCTATTCCCCAGTGCTCTCTCTCTCTCTCTCTCTCTCTCTTTTATTCTCTGCTGCCACAGCTTTTCCCCAGTGCTCTCTCTCTCTCTCTCTTTTATCCTCTGTTGCCACTGCTATTCCCCAGTGCTCTCACCCTCTCTCTCTCTCTTTTATCCTCTGCTTCCACTGCTTTTCCCCAGTGCTCACTCTCTCTCTTTTATCCTCTGTTGCCACTGCTTTTCCCCAGTGCTCACTCTCTCTCTTTTATCCTCTGTTGCCACTGCTATTCCCCAGTGCTCTCTCTCTCTCTCTTTTATCCTCTGTTGCCACTGCTATTCCCCAGTGCTCTCTCTCTCTCTCTTTTATCCTCTGTTGCCACTGCTATTCCCCAGTGCTCTCTCTCTCTCTCTCTCTTTTATCCTCTGTTGCCACTGCTATTCCCCAGTGCTCTCTCTCTCTCTTTTATCCTCTGTTGCCACTGCTTTTCCCCAGTGCTCTCTCTCTCTCTCTCTTTTATCCTCTGTCGCCACTGCTATTCCCCAGTGCTCTCTCTCTCTCTCTTTTATCCTCTGTTGCCACTGCTATTCCCCAGTGCTCCCTCTCTCTCTCTCTCTTTTATCCTCTGTTGCCACTGCTATTCCCCAGTGCTCCCTCTCTCTCTCTTTTATCCTCTGTCGCCACTGCTATTCCCCAGTGCTCTGTCTCTCTCTCTTTTATCCTCTGTTGCCACTGCTATTCCCCAGTGCTCTCTCTCTCTCTCTCTCTTTTATCCTCTGCTGCCACTGCTATTCCCCAGTGCTCTCTCTCTCTCTCTCTCTCTTTTATCCTCTGCTGCCACTGCTTTTGCCCAGTGCTCTCTCTCTCTCTTTTATCCTCTGTTGCCACTGCTATTCCCCAGTGCTCTCTCTCTCTCTTTTATCCTCTGTTGCCACTGCTATTCCCCAGTGCTCTCTCTCTCTGTCTCTTTTATCCTATGTTGCCACTGCTATTCCCCAGTGCTCTCTCTCTCTCTCTCTTTTATCCTCTGCTGCCACTGCAATTCCCCAGTGCTCTCTCTCTCTCTCTCTCTCTCTTTTATCCTCTGCTGCCACTGCTTTTCCCCAGTGCTCTCTCTCTCTTTTATCCTCTGTTGCCACTGCTATTCCCCAGTGCTCTCTCGCTCTCTCTCTTTTATCCTCTGTTGCCACTGCTATTCCCCAGTGCTCTCTCTCTCTCTCTTTTATCCTCTGTTGCCACTGCTATTCCCCAGTGCTCTCTCTCTCTCTCTCTTTTATCCTCTGCTGCCACTGCTATTCCCCAGTGCTCTCTCTCTCTCTCTCTCTTTTATCCTCTGCTGCCACTGCTTTTCCCCAGTGCGCTCTCTCCCTCTCTTTTATCCTCTGCTGCCACTGCTATTCCCCAGTGCTCTCTCTCTCTCTCTCTATTATCCTCTGTTGCCACTGCTATTCCCCTGTGCTCTCTCTCTCTCTCTCTCTCTCTTATATCCTCTGTTGCCACTGCTATTCCCCAGTGCTCTCTCTCTCTCTCTCTATTATCCTCTGTTGCCACTGCTATTCCCCTGTGCTCTCTCTCTCTCTCTCTTTTATCCTCTGTTGCCACTGCTATTCCCCAGTGCTCTCTCTCTCTCTCTCTATTATCCTCTGTTGCCACTGCTATTCCCCTGTGCTCTCTCTCTCTCTCTCTCTTATATCCTCTGTTGCCACTGCTATTCCCCTGTGCTCTCTCTCTCTCTCTCTCTCTTTTATCCTCTGTTGCCACTGCTATTCCCCAGTGCTCTCTCTCTCTCTCTTTTGTCCTCTGTTGCCACTGCTATTCCCCAGTGCTCTCTCTCTCTCTCTCTCTTTTATCCTCTGCTGCCACTGCTATTCCCCAGTGCTCTCTCTCTCTCTCCTTTATCCTCTGTTGCCATTGCTATACCCCAGTGCTCTCTCTCTCTCTCTTTTATCCTCTGCTGACACTGCTTTTCCCCAGTGCTCTCTCTCTCTCTTTTATCCTCTGTTGCCACTGCTATTACCCAGTGCGCTCTCTCTCTCTCTCTTATCCTCTGCTGCCACTGCTATTCCCCAGTGCTCTCTCTCTCTTTTATCCACTGCTGCCAGTGCTTTTCCCCAGTGCTCGCTCCTCTCTCTTTTATCCTCTCCTGCCACTGCGATTCGCCAGTGCTCTCTCTCTCTCTTTTACCCTCTGCTGCCACTGCTATTCCCCAGAGCTATCTCTCTCTCTCTCTTTTATCCTCTGCTGCCACTGCTATTCCCCAGTTCTCTCTCTCTCTCTCTTTTATCCACTGCTGCCACTGCTATTCCCCAGTGCTCGCTCCTCTCTCTTTTATCCTCTCCTGCCACTGCTATTCGCCAGTGCTCTCTCTCTCTCTTTTACCCTCTGCTGCCACTGCTATTCCCCAGTGCTCGCTCCTCTCTCTTTTATCCTCTGCTATTCCCCAGTGCTCTCTCTCTCTCTCTTTTATCCTCTGCTGCCACTGCTATTCCCCAGTGCTCTCTCTCTCTCTTTTATCCTCTGCTGCCACTGCTTTTCCCCAGTGCTCTCTCTCTCTGTCTCTTTTATCCTATGTTGCCACTGCTATTCCCCAGTGCTCTCTCTCGCTCTCTTTTATCCTCTGCTGCCACTGCTTTTCGCCAGTGCTCTCTCTCTCTGTCTCTTTTATCCTATGTTGCCACTGCTATTCCCCAGTGCTATCTCTCGCTCTCTTTTATCCTCTGCTGCCACTGCTTTTCCCCAGTGCTCTCTCTCTCTGTCTCTTTTATCCTATGTTGCCACTGCTTTTCCCCAGTGCTCTCTCTCTCTGTCTCTTTTATCCTATGTTGCCACTGCTATTCCCCAGTGCTCTCTCTCGCTCTCTTTTATCCTCTGCTGCCACTGCTTTTCCCCAGTGCTCTCTCTCTCTGTCTCTTTTATCCTATGTTGCCACTGCTATTCCCCAGTGCTCTCTCTCGCTCTCTTTTATCCTCTGCTGCCACTGCTTTTCCCCAGTGCTCTCTCTCTCTGTCTCTTTTATCCTATGTTGCCACTGCTATTCCCCAGTGCTCTCTCTCTCTCTCTCTCTTTTATCTTCTGCTGCCACTGCTTTTCCCCAGTGCTCTCTCTCTCTCTCTCTTTTATCCTCTGTTGCCACTGCTATTCCCCAGTGCTCTCTCTCTCTCTCTCTTTTATCCTCTGCTGCCACTGCTATTCCCCAGTGCTCTCTCTCTCTCTCTCTCTCTTTTATCCTCTGCTGCCACTGCTTTTCCCCAGTGCTCTCTCTCTCTCTCTTTTATCCTCTGTTGCCACTGCTATTCCCCAGTGCACTCTCTCTCTCTCTTTTATCCTCTGTTGCCACTGCTATTCCCCAGTGCTCTCTCTCTCTCTCTAACTCTTTTATACTCTGTTGCCACTGCTATTCCCCTGTGCTCTCTCTCTCTCTTTTATCCTCTGTTGCCACTGCTGTACCCCAGTGCTCTCTCTCTCTCTCTTTTATTCTCTGCTGCCACTGCTATTCCCCAGTGCTCTCTCTCTCTCTCTAACTCTTTTATCCTCTGTTGCCACTGCTATTCCCCTGTGCTCTCTCTCTCTCTTTTATCCTCTGTTGCCACTGCTGTACCCCAGTGCTCTCTCTCTCTCTCTTTTATTCTCTGCTGCCACTGCTTTTCCCCAGTGCTCTCTCTCTCTCTCTCTTTTATCCTCTGCTGCCACTGCTATTCCCCAGTGCTCTCTCTCTCTCTCTCTCTCTTTTATCCTCTGCTGCCACTGCAATTCCCCAGTGCTCTCTCTCTCTCTCTCTCTTTTATCCTCCGCTGCCACTGCTTTTCCCCAGTGCTCTCTCTCTCTTTTATCCTCTGTTGCCACTGCTATTCCCCAGTGCTCTCTCTCTCTCTCTTTTATCCTCTGTTGCCACTGCTATTCCCCAGTGCTCTCTCTCTCTCTCTCTTTTATCCTCTGCTGCCACTGCTATTCCCCAGTGTTCTCTCTCTCTCTCTCTCTCTCTTTTATCCTCTGCTGCCACTGCTTTTCCCCAGTGCTCTCTCTCTCTCTCTCTTTTATCCTCTGCTGCCACTGCTTTTCCCCAGTGCTCTCTCTCTCTCTCTCTCTCTCTTTTATCCTCTGTTGCCACTGCTATTCCCCAGTGCTCTCTCTCTCTCTCTTTTATCCTCTGCTGCCACTGCTATTCCCCAGTGCTCTCTCTCTCTTATATCCTCTGCTGCCACTGCTTTTCCCCAGTGCTCTCTCTCTCTCTTTTATCCTCTGTTGCCACTGCTATTCCCCAGTGCTCTCTCTCTCTTTTATCCTCTGCTGCCACTGCTATTCCCCAGTGTTCTCTCTCTCTCTCTCTCTCTTTTATCCTCTGCTGCCACTGCTTTTCCCCAGTGCTCTCTCTCTCTCTCTCTCTTTTATCCTCTGCTGCCACTGCTTTTCC
Organism: Heterodontus francisci; assembly: GCF_036365525.1. Classification (NCBI taxonomy): domain Eukaryota; kingdom Metazoa; phylum Chordata; class Chondrichthyes; order Heterodontiformes; family Heterodontidae; genus Heterodontus; species Heterodontus francisci. The sequence continues at coordinate 38,476,532 of NC_090411.1, read as the reverse complement.
CCAGTGCTCTCTCCCTCTCTTTTATCCTCTGCTGCCACTGCTATTCCCCAGTGCTCTCTCTCTCTCTCTCTCTTTTATCCTCTGCTGCCACTGCTTTTCCCCAGTGCTCTCTCTCCCTCTCTTTTATCCTCTGTTGCCACTGCTATTGCCCAGTGCTCTCTCTCTCTCTCTCTCTTTTATCCTCTGCTGCCACTGCTTTTCCCCAGTGCTCTCTCTCCCTCTCTTTTATCCTCTGTTGCCACTGCTATTCCCCTGTGCTCTCTCTCTCTCTCTCTCTCTTTTATCCTCTGCTGCCACTGCTATTCCCCAGTGCTCTCTCTCTCTCTCTCTTTTATCCTCTGCTGCCACTGCTTTTCCCCAGTGCTCTCTCTCTCTCTCTTTTATCCTCTGTTGCCACTGCTATTCCCCAATGCTCTCTCTCTCTCTCTCTCTCTCTCTATTATCCTCTTTTGCCACTGCTATTCCCCTGTGCTCTCTCTCTCTCTCTCTTTTATCCTCAGTTGCCACTGCTATTCCCCTGTGCTCTCTCTCTCTCTCTCTCTCTCTCTCTTTTATCCTCTGTTGCCACTGCTATTCCCCTGTGCTCTCTCTCTCTCTCTCTCTCTTTTATCCTCTGTTGCCACTGCTATTCCCCTGTGCTCTCTCTCTCTCTCTCTCTCTTTTATCCTCTGTTGCCACTGCTATTCCCCTGTGCTCTCTCTCTCTCTCTCTCTCTTTTATCCTCTGTTGCCACAGCTTTTCCCCAGTGCTCTCTCTCTCTCTCTCTTTTATCCTCTGTTGCCACTGCTATTCCCCAGTGCTCTCTCTCTCTCTCTTTTATCCTCTGCTGCCACTGCTATTCCCCAGTGCTCTCTCTCTCTTATATCCTCTGCTGCCACTGCTTTTCCCCAGTGCTCTCTCTCTCTCTTTTATCCTCTGTTGCCACTGCTATTCCCCAGTGCTCTCTCTCTCTCTCTTTTATCCTCTGCTGCCACTGCTATTCCCCAGTGCTCTCTCTCTCTCTCTTTTATCCTCTGTTGCCACTGCTATTCCTCAGTGCTCCCTCTCTCTCTCTTTTATCCTCTGCTGCCACTGCTATTCCCCAGTGCTCTCCTTCTCTCTTTTATCCTCTGTTGCCACTGCTGTACCCCAGTGCTCTCTCTCTCTCTCGTTTATCGTCTGCTGCCACTGCTATTCCCCAGTGCTCTCTCTCTCTCTCTCTCTTTTATCCTCTGCTGCCACTGCTTTTCCCCAGTGCTCTCTCCCTCTCTCTTATATCCTCTGTTGCCACTGCTCTTCCCCAGTGCACTCTCTCTCTCTCTTTTATCCTCTGTTGCCACTGCTATTCCTCAGTGCTCTCTCTCTCTCTTTTATCCTCTGTTGCCACTGCTATTCCCCAGTGCTCTCTCTCTCTCTCTTTTATCCTCTGGTGCCACTGCTATTCCCCAGTGCTCTCTCTCTCTCTTTTGTCCTCTGGTGCCACTGCTATTCCCCAGTGCTCTCTCTCTCTGTTTTATCCTCTGCTGCCACTGCTATTCCCCAGTGCTCTCTCTCTCTGTTTTATCCTCTGCTGCCACTGCTATTCTCCAGTGCTCTCTCTCTCTCTCTTTTATCCTCTGGTGCCACTGCTATTCCCAAGTGCTCTCTCTCTCTGTTTTATCCTCTGCTGCCACTGCTATTCCCCAGTGCTCTCTCTCTCTCTTTTATTCTCTGCTGCCATTGCTTTTCCCCAGTGCTCTCTCTCTCCTCTCTTTTATCCTCTGTTGCCACTGCTATTCCCCAGTGCTCTCTCTCTCTCTCTCTCTTTTATCCTCTGTTGCCACTGCTATTCCCCAGTGCTCTCTCTCTCTCTCTTTTATCCTCTGTTGCCACTGCTATTCCCCAGTGCTCTCTCTCTCTCTCTCTCTTTTATCCTCTGCTGCCACTGCTATTCCCCAGTGCTCTCTCTCTCTCTCTCTCTTTTATCCTCTGCTGCCACTGCTTTTCCCCAGTGCTCTCTCTCTCTCTCTTTTATAATCTGTTGTCACTGCTATTCCCCAGTGCACTCTCTCTCTCTCTTTTATCCTCTGTTGCCACTGCTATTCCCCAGTGCTCTCTCTCTCTCTCTCTCTCTTTTATCCTCTGCTGCCACTGCTATTCCCCAGTGCTCTCTCTCTCTCTCTCTTTTATCCTCTGCTGCCACTGCTTTTCCCCAGTGCTCTCTCTCTCTCTCTTTTATCCTCTGTTGCCACTGCTATTCCCCAATGCTCTCTCTCTCTCTCTCTCTCTCTATTATCCTCTTTTGCCACTGCTATTCCCCTGCGCTCTCTCTCTCTCTCTCTCTCTTTTATCCTCAGTTGCCACTGCTATTCCCCTGTGCTCTCTCACTCTCTCTCTCTCTCTTTTATCCTCTGTTGCCACTGCTATTCCCCTGTGCTCTCTCTCTCTCTCTCTCTCTTTTATCCTCTGTTGCCACTGCTATTCCCCTGTGCTCTCTCTCTCTCTTTTATCCTCTGTTGCCACTGCTATTCCCCTGTGCTCTCTCTCTCTCTCTCTCTCTTTTATCCTCTGTTGCCACTGCTTTTCCCCAGTGCTCTCTCTCTCTCTCTCTTTTATCCTCTGTTGCCACTGCTATTCCCCAGTGCTCTCTCTCTCTCTCTTTTATCCTCTGCTGCCACTGCTATTCCCCAGTGCTCTCTCTCTCTTATATCCTCTGCTGCCACTGCTTTTCCCCAGTGCTCTCTCTCTCTCTTTTATCCTCTGTTGCCACTGCTATTCCCCAGTGCTCTCTCTCTCTCTCTTTTATCCTCTGCTGCCACTGCGATTCCCCAGTGCTCTCTCTCTCTCTCTTTTATCCTCTGTTGCCACTGCTATTCCTCAGTGCTCCCTCTCTCTCTCTTTTATCCTCTGCTGCCACTGCTATTCCCCAGTGCTCTCCTTCTCTCTTTTATCCTCTGTTGCCACTGCTATACCCCAGTGCTCTCTCTCTCTCTCGTTTATCGTCTGCTGCCACTGCTATTCCCCAGTGCTCTCTCTCTCTCTCTCTCTTTTATCCTCTGCTGCCACTGCTTTTCCCCAGTGCTCTCTCCCTCTCTCTTATATCCTCTGTTGCCACTGCTCTTCCCCAGTGCACTCTCTCTCTCTCTTTTATCCTCTGTTGCCACTGCTATTCCTCAGTGCTCTCTCTCTCTCTTTTATCCTCTGTTGCCACTGCTATTCCCCAGTGCTCTCTCTCTCTCTTTTATCCTCTGGTGCCACTGCTATTCCCCAGTGCTCTCTCTCTCTCTTTTGTCCTCTGCTGCCACTGCTATTCCCCAGTGCTCTCTCTCTCTCTCTTTTATCCTCTGGTGCCACTGCTATTCCCCAGTGCTCTCTCTCTCTGTTTTATCCTCTGCTGCCACTGCTATTCCCCAGTGCTCTCTCTCTCTGTTTTATCCTCTGCTGCCACTGCTATTCCCCAGTGCTCTCTCTCTCTCTCTTTTATCCTCTGGTGCCACTGCTATTCCCCAGTGCTCTCTCTCTCTGTTTTATCCTCTGCTGCCACTGCTATGCCCCAGTGCTCTCTCTCTCTCTCTCTTTTATCCTCTGGTGCCACTGCTATTCCCCAGTGCTCTCTCTCTCTGTTTTATCCTCTGCTGCCACTGCTATTCCCCAGTGCTCTCTCTCTCTCTTTTATCCTCTGCTGCCACTGCTTTTCCCCAGTGCTCTCTCTCTCTCTCTTTTATCCTCTGCTGCCACTGCTATTCCCCAGTGCTCTCTCTCTCTCTCTCTCTCTCTCTTTTATTCTCTGCTGCCACAGCTTTTCCCCAGTGCTCTCTCTCTCTCTCTCTTTTATCCTCTGTTGCCACTGCTATTCCCCAGTGCTCTCACCCTCTCTCTCTCTCTTTTATCCTCTGCTTCCACTGCTTTTCCCCAGTGCTCACTCTCTCTCTTTTATCCTCTGTTGCCACTGCTTTTCCCCAGTGCTCACTCTCTCTCTTTTATCCTCTGTTGCCACTGCTATTCCCCAGTGCTCTCTCTCTCTCTCTTTTATCCTCTGTTGCCACTGCTATTCCCCAGTGCTCTCTCTCTCTCTCTTTTATCCTCTGTTGCCACTGCTATTCCCCAGTGCTCTCTCTCTCTCTCTCTCTTTTATCCTCTGTTGCCACTGCTATTCCCCAGTGCTCTCTCTCTCTCTTTTATCCTCTGTTGCCACTGCTTTTCCCCAGTGCTCTCTCTCTCTCTCTCTTTTATCCTCTGTCGCCACTGCTATTCCCCAGTGCTCTCTCTCTCTCTCTTTTATCCTCTGTTGCCACTGCTATTCCCCAGTGCTCCCTCTCTCTCTCTCTCTTTTATCCTCTGTTGCCACTGCTATTCCCCAGTGCTCCCTCTCTCTCTCTTTTATCCTCTGTCGCCACTGCTATTCCCCAGTGCTCTGTCTCTCTCTCTTTTATCCTCTGTTGCCACTGCTATTCCCCAGTGCTCTCTCTCTCTCTCTCTCTTTTATCCTCTGCTGCCACTGCTATTCCCCAGTGCTCTCTCTCTCTCTCTCTCTCTTTTATCCTCTGCTGCCACTGCTTTTGCCCAGTGCTCTCTCTCTCTCTTTTATCCTCTGTTGCCACTGCTATTCCCCAGTGCTCTCTCTCTCTCTTTTATCCTCTGTTGCCACTGCTATTCCCCAGTGCTCTCTCTCTCTGTCTCTTTTATCCTATGTTGCCACTGCTATTCCCCAGTGCTCTCTCTCTCTCTCTCTTTTATCCTCTGCTGCCACTGCAATTCCCCAGTGCTCTCTCTCTCTCTCTCTCTCTCTTTTATCCTCTGCTGCCACTGCTTTTCCCCAGTGCTCTCTCTCTCTTTTATCCTCTGTTGCCACTGCTATTCCCCAGTGCTCTCTCGCTCTCTCTCTTTTATCCTCTGTTGCCACTGCTATTCCCCAGTGCTCTCTCTCTCTCTCTTTTATCCTCTGTTGCCACTGCTATTCCCCAGTGCTCTCTCTCTCTCTCTCTTTTATCCTCTGCTGCCACTGCTATTCCCCAGTGCTCTCTCTCTCTCTCTCTCTTTTATCCTCTGCTGCCACTGCTTTTCCCCAGTGCGCTCTCTCCCTCTCTTTTATCCTCTGCTGCCACTGCTATTCCCCAGTGCTCTCTCTCTCTCTCTCTATTATCCTCTGTTGCCACTGCTATTCCCCTGTGCTCTCTCTCTCTCTCTCTCTCTTATATCCTCTGTTGCCACTGCTATTCCCCAGTGCTCTCTCTCTCTCTCTCTATTATCCTCTGTTGCCACTGCTATTCCCCTGTGCTCTCTCTCTCTCTCTCTTTTATCCTCTGTTGCCACTGCTATTCCCCAGTGCTCTCTCTCTCTCTCTCTATTATCCTCTGTTGCCACTGCTATTCCCCTGTGCTCTCTCTCTCTCTCTCTCTTATATCCTCTGTTGCCACTGCTATTCCCCTGTGCTCTCTCTCTCTCTCTCTCTCTTTTATCCTCTGTTGCCACTGCTATTCCCCAGTGCTCTCTCTCTCTCTCTTTTGTCCTCTGTTGCCACTGCTATTCCCCAGTGCTCTCTCTCTCTCTCTCTCTTTTATCCTCTGCTGCCACTGCTATTCCCCAGTGCTCTCTCTCTCTCTCCTTTATCCTCTGTTGCCATTGCTATACCCCAGTGCTCTCTCTCTCTCTCTTTTATCCTCTGCTGACACTGCTTTTCCCCAGTGCTCTCTCTCTCTCTTTTATCCTCTGTTGCCACTGCTATTACCCAGTGCGCTCTCTCTCTCTCTCTTATCCTCTGCTGCCACTGCTATTCCCCAGTGCTCTCTCTCTCTTTTATCCACTGCTGCCAGTGCTTTTCCCCAGTGCTCGCTCCTCTCTCTTTTATCCTCTCCTGCCACTGCGATTCGCCAGTGCTCTCTCTCTCTCTTTTACCCTCTGCTGCCACTGCTATTCCCCAGAGCTCTCTCTCTCTCTCTCTTTTATCCTCTGCTGCCACTGCTATTCCCCAGTTCTCTCTCTCTCTCTCTTTTATCCACTGCTGCCACTGCTATTCCCCAGTGCTCGCTCCTCTCTCTTTTATCCTCTCCTGCCACTGCTATTCGCCAGTGCTCTCTCTCTCTCTTTTACCCTCTGCTGCCACTGCTATTCCCCAGTGCTCGCTCCTCTCTCTTTTATCCTCTGCTATTCCCCAGTGCTCTCTCTCTCTCTCTTTTATCCTCTGCTGCCACTGCTATTCCCCAGTGCTCTCTCTCTCTCTTTTATCCTCTGCTGCCACTGCTTTTCCCCAGTGCTCTCTCTCTCTGTCTCTTTTATCCTATGTTGCCACTGCTATTCCCCAGTGCTCTCTCTCGCTCTCTTTTATCCTCTGCTGCCACTGCTTTTCCCCAGTGCTCTCTCTCTCTGTCTCTTTTATCCTATGTTGCCACTGCTATTCCCCAGTGCTATCTCTCGCTCTCTTTTATCCTCTGCTGCCACTGCTTTTCCCCAGTGCTCTCTCTCTCTGTCTCTTTTATCCTATGTTGCCACTGCTTTTCCCCAGTGCTCTCTCTCTCTGTCTCTTTTATCCTATGTTGCCACTGCTATTCCCCAGTGCTCTCTCTCGCTCTCTTTTATCCTCTGCTGCCACTGCTTTTCCCCAGTGCTCTCTCTCTCTGTCTCTTTTATCCTATGTTGCCACTGCTATTCCCCAGTGCTCTCTCTCGCTCTCTTTTATCCTCTGCTGCCACTGCTTTTCCCCAGTGCTCTCTCTCTCTGTCTCTTTTATCCTATGTTGCCACTGCTATTCCCCAGTGCTCTCTCTCTCTCTCTCTCTTTTATCTTCTGCTGCCACTGCTTTTCCCCAGTGCTCTCTCTCTCTCTCTCTTTTATCCTCTGTTGCCACTGCTATTCCCCAGTGCTCTCTCTCTCTCTCTCTTTTATCCTCTGCTGCCACTGCTATTCCCCAGTGCTCTCTCTCTCTCTCTCTCTCTTTTATCCTCTGCTGCCACTGCTTTTCCCCAGTGCTCTCTCTCTCTCTCTTTTATCCTCTGTTGCCACTGCTATTCCCCAGTGCACTCTCTCTCTCTCTTTTATCCTCTGTTGCCACTGCTATTCCCCAGTGCTCTCTCTCTCTCTCTAACTCTTTTATACTCTGTTGCCACTGCTATTCCCCTGTGCTCTCTCTCTCTCTTTTATCCTCTGTTGCCACTGCTGTACCCCAGTGCTCTCTCTCTCTCTCTTTTATTCTCTGCTGCCACTGCTATTCCCCAGTGCTCTCTCTCTCTCTCTAACTCTTTTATCCTCTGTTGCCACTGCTATTCCCCTGTGCTCTCTCTCTCTCTTTTATCCTCTGTTGCCACTGCTGTACCCCAGTGCTCTCTCTCTCTCTCTTTTATTCTCTGCTGCCACTGCTTTTCCCCAGTGCTCTCTCTCTCTCTCTCTTTTATCCTCTGCTGCCACTGCTATTCCCCAGTGCTCTCTCTCTCTCTCTCTCTCTTTTATCCTCTGCTGCCACTGCAATTCCCCAGTGCTCTCTCTCTCTCTCTCTCTTTTATCCTCCGCTGCCACTGCTTTTCCCCAGTGCTCTCTCTCTCTTTTATCCTCTGTTGCCACTGCTATTCCCCAGTGCTCTCTCTCTCTCTCTTTTATCCTCTGTTGCCACTGCTATTCCCCAGTGCTCTCTCTCTCTCTCTCTTTTATCCTCTGCTGCCACTGCTATTCCCCAGTGTTCTCTCTCTCTCTCTCTCTCTCTTTTATCCTCTGCTGCCACTGCTTTTCCCCAGTGCTCTCTCTCTCTCTCTCTTTTATCCTCTGCTGCCACTGCTTTTCCCCAGTGCTCTCTCTCTCTCTCTCTCTCTCTTTTATCCTCTGTTGCCACTGCTATTCCCCAGTGCTCTCTCTCTCTCTCTTTTATCCTCTGCTGCCACTGCTATTCCCCAGTGCTCTCTCTCTCTTATATCCTCTGCTGCCACTGCTTTTCCCCAGTGCTCTCTCTCTCTCTTTTATCCTCTGTTGCCACTGCTATTCCCCAGTGCTCTCTCTCTCTTTTATCCTCTGCTGCCACTGCTATTCCCCAGTGTTCTCTCTCTCTCTCTCTCTCTTTTATCCTCTGCTGCCACTGCTTTTCCCCAGTGCTCTCTCTCTCTCTCTCTCTTTTATCCTCTGCTGCCACTGCTTTTCCCCAGTGCTCTCTCCCTCTCTTTTATCCTCTGCTGCCACTGCTATTCCCCAGTGCTCTCTCTCTCTCTCTCTCTTTTATCCTCTGCTGCCACTGCTTTTCCCCAGTGCTCTCTCTCCCTCTCTTTTATCCTCTGTTGCCACTGCTATTCCCCAGTGCTCTCTCTCTCTCTCTCTCTCTTTTATCCTCTGCTGCCACTGCTTTTCCCCAGTGCTCTCTCTCCCTCTCTTTTATCCTCTGTTGCCACTGCTATTCCCCTGTGCTCTCTCTCTCTCTCTCTCTCTTTTATCCTCTGCTGCCACTGCTATTCCCCAGTGCTCTCTCTCTCTCTCTCTTTTATCCTCTGCTGCCACTGCTTTTCCCCAGTGCTCTCTCTCTCTCTCTTTTATCCTCTGTTGCCACTGCTATTCCCCAATGCTCTCTCTCTCTCTCTCTCTCTCTCTATTATCCTCTTTTGCCACTGCTATTCCCCTGTGCTCTCTCTCTCTCTCTCTTTTATCCTCAGTTGCCACTGCTATTCCCCTGTGCTCTCTCTCTCTCTCTCTCTCTCTCTCTTTTATCCTCTGTTGCCACTGCTATTCCCCTGTGCTCTCTCTCTCTCTCTCTCTCTTTTATCCTCTGTTGCCACTGCTATTCCCCTGTGCTCTCTCTCTCTCTCTCTCTCTTTTATCCTCTGTTGCCACTGCTATTCCCCTGTGCTCTCTCTCTCTCTCTCTCTCTTTTATCCTCTGTTGCCACAGCTTTTCCCCAGTGCTCTCTCTCTCTCTCTCTTTTATCCTCTGTTGCCACTGCTATTCCCCAGTGCTCTCTCTCTCTCTCTTTTATCCTCTGCTGCCACTGCTATTCCCCAGTGCTCTCTCTCTCTTATATCCTCTGCTGCCACTGCTTTTCCCCAGTGCTCTCTCTCTCTCTTTTATCCTCTGTTGCCACTGCTATTCCCCAGTGCTCTCTCTCTCTCTCTTTTATCCTCTGCTGCCACTGCTATTCCCCAGTGCTCTCTCTCTCTCTCTTTTATCCTCTGTTGCCACTGCTATTCCTCAGTGCTCCCTCTCTCTCTCTTTTATCCTCTGCTGCCACTGCTATTCCCCAGTGCTCTCCTTCTCTCTTTTATCCTGTGTTGCCACTGCTGTACCCCAGTGCTCTCTCTCTCTCTCGTTTATCGTCTGCTGCCACTGCTATTCCCCAGTGCTCTCTCTCTCTCTCTCTCTTTTATCCTCTGCTGCCACTGCTTTTCCCCAGTGCTCTCTCCCTCTCTCTTATATCCTCTGTTGCCACTGCTCTTCCCCAGTGCACTCTCTCTCTCTCTTTTATCCTCTGTTGCCACTGCTATTCCTCAGTGCTCTCTCTCTCTCTTTTATCCTCTGTTGCCACTGCTATTCCCCAGTGCTCTCTCTCTCTCTCTTTTATCCTCTGGTGCCACTGCTATTCCCCAGTGCTCTCTCTCTCTCTTTTGTCCTCTGGTGCCACTGCTATTCCCCAGTGCTCTCTCTCTCTGTTTTATCCTCTGCTGCCACTGCTATTCCCCAGTGCTCTCTCTCTCTGTTTTATCCTCTGCTGCCACTGCTATTCTCCAGTGCTCTCTCTCTCTCTCTTTTATCCTCTGGTGCCACTGCTATTCCCAAGTGCTCTCTCTCTCTGTTTTATCCTCTGCTGCCACTGCTATTCCCCAGTGCTCTCTCTCTCTCTTTTATTCTCTGCTGCCATTGCTTTTCCCCAGTGCTCTCTCTCTCCTCTCTTTTATCCTCTGTTGCCACTGCTATTCCCCAGTGCTCTCTCTCTCTCTCTCTCTTTTATCCTCTGTTGCCACTGCTATTCCCCAGTGCTCTCTCTCTCTCTCTTTTATCCTCTGTTGCCACTGCTATTCCCCAGTGCTCTCTCTCTCTCTCTCTCTTTTATCCTCTGCTGCCACTGCTATTCCCCAGTGCTCTCTCTCTCTCTCTCTCTTTTATCCTCTGCTGCCACTGCTTTTCCCCAGTGCTCTCTCTCTCTCTCTTTTATAATCTGTTGTCACTGCTATTCCCCAGTGCACTCTCTCTCTCTCTTTTATCCTCTGTTGCCACTGCTATTCCCCAGTGCTCTCTCTCTCTCTCTCTCTCTTTTATCCTCTGCTGCCACTGCTATTCCCCAGTGCTCTCTCTCTCTCTCTCTTTTATCCTCTGCTGCCACTGCTTTTCCCCAGTGCTCTCTCTCTCTCTCTTTTATCCTCTGTTGCCACTGCTATTCCCCAATGCTCTCTCTCTCTCTCTCTCTCTCTATTATCCTCTTTTGCCACTGCTATTCCCCTGCGCTCTCTCTCTCTCTCTCTCTCTTTTATCCTCAGTTGCCACTGCTATTCCCCTGTGCTCTCTCACTCTCTCTCTCTCTCTTTTATCCTCTGTTGCCACTGCTATTCCCCTGTGCTCTCTCTCTCTCTCTCTCTCTTTTATCCTCTGTTGCCACTGCTATTCCCCTGTGCTCTCTCTCTCTCTTTTATCCTCTGTTGCCACTGCTATTCCCCTGTGCTCTCTCTCTCTCTCTCTCTCTTTTATCCTCTGTTGCCACTGCTTTTCCCCAGTGCTCTCTCTCTCTCTCTCTTTTATCCTCTGTTGCCACTGCTATTCCCCAGTGCTCTCTCTCTCTCTCTTTTATCCTCTGCTGCCACTGCTATTCCCCAGTGCTCTCTCTCTCTTATATCCTCTGCTGCCACTGCTTTTCCCCAGTGCTCTCTCTCTCTCTTTTATCCTCTGTTGCCACTGCTATTCCCCAGTGCTCTCTCTCTCTCTCTTTTATCCTCTGCTGCCACTGCGATTCCCCAGTGCTCTCTCTCTCTCTCTTTTATCCTCTGTTGCCACTGCTATTCCTCAGTGCTCCCTCTCTCTCTCTTTTATCCTCTGCTGCCACTGCTATTCCCCAGTGCTCTCCTTCTCTCTTTTATCCTCTGTTGCCACTGCTATACCCCAGTGCTCTCTCTCTCTCTCGTTTATCGTCTGCTGCCACTGCTATTCCCCAGTGCTCTCTCTCTCTCTCTCTCTTTTATCCTCAGCTGCCACTGCTTTTCCCCAGTGCTCTCTCCCTCTCTCTTATATCCTCTGTTGCCACTGCTCTTCCCCAGTGCACTCTCTCTCTCTCTTTTATCCTCTGTTGCCACTGCTATTCCTCAGTGCTCTCTCTCTCTCTTTTATCCTCTGTTGCCACTGCTATTCCCCAGTGCTCTCTCTCTCTCTTTTATCCTCTGGTGCCACTGCTATTCCCCAGTGCTCTCTCTCTCTCTTTTGTCCTCTGCTGCCACTGCTATTCCCCAGTGCTCTCTCTCTCTCTCTTTTATCCTCTGGTGCCACTGCTATTCCCCAGTGCTCTCTCTCTCTGTTTTATCCTCTGCTGCCACTGCTATTCCCCAGTGCTCTCTCTCTCTGTTTTATCCTCTGCTGCCACTGCTATTCCCCAGTGCTCTCTCTCTCTCTCTTTTATCCTCTGGTGCCACTGCTATTCCCCAGTGCTCTCTCTCTCTGTTTTATCCTCTGCTGCCACTGCTATGCCCCAGTGCTCTCTCTCTCTCTCTCTTTTATCCTCTGGTGCCACTGCTATTCCCCAGTGCTCTCTCTCTCTGTTTTATCCTCTGCTGCCACTGCTATTCCCCAGTGCTCTCTCTCTCTCTTTTATCCTCTGCTGCCACTGCTTTTCCCCAGTGCTCTCTCTCTCTCTCTTTTATCCTCTGCTGCCACTGCTATTCCCCAGTGCTCTCTCTCTCTTTCTTTTATCCTCTGTTGCCACTGCTATTCCCCAGTGCTCTCTCTCTCTCTTTTGTCCTCTGCTGCCACTGCTATTCCCCAGAGCTCTCTCTCTCTCTCTCTTTTATCCTCTGTTGCCATTGCTCTTCCCCAGTGCTCTCTCTCTCTCTTTTATCCTCTGTTGCCATTGCTCTTCCCCAGTGCTCTCTCTCTCTGTTTTATCCTCTGCTGCCACTGCTATTCCCCAGAGCTCTCTCTCTCTCTCTCTTTTATCCTCTGTTGCCACTGCTTTTCCCCAGTGCTCGCTCCTCTCTCTTTTATCCTCTCCTGCCACTGCTATTCGCCAGTGCTCTCTCTCTCTCTTTTACCCTCTGCTGCCACTGCTATTCCCCAGTGCTCGCTCCTCTCTCTTTTATCCTCTGCTTTTCCCCAGTGCTCAGTCTCTCTCTCTCTTATATCCTCTGTTGCCACTGCTATTCCCCAGTGCTCTCTCTCTCTCTCTTTTATCCTCTGTTGCCACTGCTATTCCCCAGTGCTCTCTCTCTCTCTTTTATCCTCTGCTGCCACTGCTATTCCCCTGTGCTCTCTCTCTCTCTCTCTTTTATCCTCTGCTGCCACTGCTTTTCCCCAGTGCTCTCTCTCTCTTTTATCCTCTGTTGCCACTGCTATTCCCCAGTGCTCTCTCTCTCTGTCTCTTTTATCCTATGTTGCCACTGCTATTCCCCAGTGCTCTCTCTCTCTCTCTCTTTTATCCTCTGCTGCCACTGCTATTCCCCAGTGCTCTCTCTCTCTCTCTCTCTCTCTCTCTTTTATCCTCTGCTGCCACTGCTTTTCCCCAGTGCTCTCTCTCTCTTTTATCCTCTGTTGCCACTGCTATTCCCCAGTGCTCTCTCTCTCTCTCTTTTATCCTCTGTTGCCACTGCTATTCCCCAGTGCTCTCTCTCTCTCTCTTTTATCCTCTGTTGCCACTGCTATTCCCCAGTGCTCTCTCTCTCTCTCTTTTTATCCTCTGCTGCCACTGCTATTCCCCAGTGCTCTCTCTCTCTCTCTCTCTCTTTTATCCTCTGCTGCCACTGCTTTTCCCCAGTGCTCTCTCTCTCTCTCTTTTATCCTCTGTTACCACTGCTATTCCCCAGTGCACTCTCTCTCTCTTTTATCCTCTGTTGCCACTGCTATTCCCCAGTGCTCTCTCTCTCTCTCTCTCTCTTTTATCCTCTGTTGCCACTGCTATTCCCCTGTGCTCTCTCTCTCTCTCTCTTTTATCCTCTGCTGCCACTGCTATTCCCCAGTGCTCTCTCTCTCTCTCTCTCTCTCTCTCTTTTATCCTCTGCTGCCACTGCTTTTCCCCAGTGCTCTCTCTCTCTCTCTATTATCCTCTGTTGCCACTGCTATTCCCCTGTGCTCTCTCTCTCTCTCTCTCTCTCTCTTTTATCCTCTGTTGCCACTGCTATTCCCCTGTGCTCTCTCTCTCTCTCTCTCTCTTTTATCCTCTGTTGCCACTGCTATTCCCCAGTGCTCTCTCTCTCTCTCTCTCTTTTATCCTCTGCTGCCACTGCTATTCCCCAGTGCTCTCTCTCTCTCTCATATCCTCTGCTGCCACTGCTATTCCCCGGTGCTCGGTCTCTCTCTCTCTCTCTTTTATCCTCTGCTGCCACTGCTATTCCCCAGTGCTCTCACTCTCTCTCTTTTATCCTCTGATGCCACTGCTATTCCCCAGTGCTCTCTCTCTCTCTTTTATCCTCTGCTGCCACTGCTATTCCCCAGTGCTCTCTCTCTCTCGCTCTCTTTTATCCTCTGTTGCCACTGCTATTCCCCAGTGCTCTCTCTCACTCTTTTATCCTCTGTTGCCACTGCTATTCCCCAGTGCTCTCACTCTCTCTCTTTTATCCTCTCCTGCCACTGCTATTCCCCAGTGCTCTCCCACTCTCTCTCTCTCTCTTTTATCCTCTGTTGCCACTGATATTCCCCAGTGCTCTCTCTCTCTCTCTTTTATCCTCTGTTGCCACTGCTTTACCCCAGTGCTCTCTCTCTCTCTCTTTTATCCTCTGTTGCCACTGCTTTTCCCCAGTGCTCTCTCTCTCTCTTTTATCCTCTGTTCCCACTGCTATTCCCCAGTGCTCTCCCTCTCTCTCTCTCTCTCTTTTATCCTCTGTTGCCACTGCTATTCCCCAGTGCTCTCTCTCTCTCTCTCTTTTATCCTCTGTTGCCACTGCTATTCCCCAGTGCTCTCTCTCTCTTTTATCCTCTGTTGCCACTGCTTTTCCCCAGTGCTCGCTCTCTCTCTCTCTCTTATCCTCTGTTGCCACTGTTATTCCCCAGTGCTCTCTCTCTCTCTCTCTTTTATCCTCTGTTGCCACTGCTATTCCCCAGTGCTCTCTCTCTCTCTCTCTTTTCTCCTCTGCTGCCACTGCTATTCCCCTGTGCTCTCTGTCTCTCTCTCTCTCTTTTATCCTCTGTTGCCATTGCTATTCCCCAGTGCTCTCTCTCTCTCTCTCTTTTATCCTCTGCTGCCACTGCTTTTCCCCAGTGCTCTCTCTCTCTCTTTTTTATCCTCTGTTGCCACTGCTATTCCCCAGTGCTCTCTCTCTCTCTCTCTCTCTCTTTTATCCTCTGTTGCCACTGCATTTCCCCTGTGCTCTCTCTCTCTCTCTCTTTTATCCTCTGCTGCCACTGCTATTCCGTGCTCTCTCTCTCTCTCTCTTTTATCCTCTGCTGCCACTGCTATTCCCCTGTGCTCTCTGTCTCTCTCTCTCTCTTTTATCCTCTGTTGCCATTGCTATTCCCCAGTGCTCTCTCTCTCTCTCACTTTTATCCTCTGCTGCCACTGCTTTTCCCCAGTGCTCTCTCTCTCTCTTTTTTATCCTCTGTTGCCACTGCTATTCCCCAGTGCTCTCTCTCTCTCTTTTATCCTCTGTTGCCACTGCTATTCCCCAGTGCTCTATCTCTCTCTCTTTTATCCTCTGCTGCCACTGCTATTCCCCAGTGCTCTCTCTCTCTCTCTTTTATCCTCTGTTGCCACTGCTATTCCTCAGTGCTCCCTCTCTCTCTCTTTTATCCTCTGCTGCCACTGCTATTCCCCAGTGCTCTCCTTCTCTCTTTTATCCTCTGTTGCCACTGCTATACCCCAGTGCTCTCTCTCTCTCTCGTTTATCGTCTGCTGCCACTGCTATTCCCCAGTGCTCTCTCTCTCTCTCTCTCTTTTATCCTCTGCTGCCACTGCTTTTCCCCAGTGCGCTCTCCCTCTCTCTTTTATCCTCTGTTGCCACTGCTCTTCCCCAGTGCACTCTCTCTCTCTCTTTTATCCTCTGTTGCCACTGCTATTCCCCAGTGGTCTCTCTCTCTCTCTTTTATCCTCTGCTGCCACTGCTATTCCCCAGTGCTCTCTCTCTCTCTCTTTTATCCACTGGTGCCACTGCTATTCCCCAGTGCTCTCTCTCTCTCTTTTGTCCTCTGTTGCCACTGCTATTCCCCAGTGCTCTCTCTCTCTCTCTTTTATCCTCTGTTGCCACTGCTATTCCCCAGTGCCCTCTCTCTCTCTCTCTCTTTTATCCTCTGCTGCCACTGCTATTCCCCAGTGCTCTCTCTCTCTCTCTCTTTTATTCTCTGCTGCCATTGCTTTTCCCCAGTGCTCTGTCTCTCTCTCTCTTTTATCCTCTGTTGCCTCTGCTATTCCCCAGTGCTCTCTCTCTTTCTCTCTTTTATCCTCTGCTGCCACTGCTATTCCCCAGTGCTCTCTCTCTCTCTCTCTCTCTTTTATCCTCTGCTGCCACTGCTTTTCCCCAGTGCTCTCTCTCTCCTCTCTTTTATCCTCTGCTGCCACTGCTATTCCCCAGTGCTCTCTCTCTCTCTCTCTTTTATCCTCTGCTGCCACTGCTATTCCCCAGTGCTCTCCTTCTCTCTCTTATATCCTCTGCTGCCACTGCTATTCCCCGGTGCTCGGTCTCTCTCTCTCTCTCTTTTATCCTCTGTTGCCACTGCTATTCCCCAGTGCTCTCTCTCTCTCTCTTTTATCCTCTGTTGCCACTGCTATTCCCCAGTGCTCTCTCTCTCTCTCTCTCTTTTATCCTCTGCTGCCACTGCTATTCCCCAGTGCTCTCTCTCTCTCTCTCTCTTTTATCCTCTGCTGCCACTGCTTTTCCCCAGTGCTCTCTCTCTCTCTCTTTTATAATCTGTTGTCACTGCTATTCCCCAGTGCACTCTCTCTCTCTCTTTTATCCTCTGTTGCCACTGCTATTCCCCAGTGCTCTCTCTCTCTCTCTCTCTTTTATCCGCTGCTGCCACTGCTTTTCCCCAGTGCTCTCTCTCTCTCTCTTTTATCCTCTGTTGCCACTGCTATTCCCCAGTGCTCTCTCTCTCTCTCTCTTTTATCCTCTGTTGCCACTGCTATTCCCCAGTGCTCTCTCTCTCTTTTATCCTCTGCTGCCACTGCTATGCCCCAGTGCTCTCTCTCTCTCTCTTTTATCCTCTGTTGCCACTGCTATTCCTCAGTGCTCTCTCTCTCCCTCTTTTATCCTCTGTTGCCACTGCTATTCCCCAGTGCTCTCTCTCTCTCTCTCTTTTATCCTCTGTTGCCATTGCTCTTCCCCAGTGCTCTCTCTCTCTCTCTCTCTCTTTTATCCTCTGTTGCCACTGCTATTCCCCAGTGCTCTCTCTCTCTCTTTCTCTCTCTCTCTTTTATCCTCTGCTGCCACTGCTTTTCCCCAGTGCTCACTCTCTCTCTTTTATCCTCTGCTGCCACTGCTATTCCCCAGTGCTCTCTCTCTCTCTCTTTTATCCTCTGTTGCCACTGCTATTCCCCAGTGCTCTCTCTCCCTCTCTTTTATCCTCTGTTGCCACTGCTATTCCCCAGTGCTCTCTCTCTCTCTCTCTTTTATCCTCTGCTGCCACTGCTATTCCCCAGTGCTCTGTCTCTCTCTTATCCTCTGTTGCCACTGCTATTCCCCAGTGCTGTCCCACTCTCTCTCTCTCTCTTTTATCCTCTGTTGCCACTGCTATTCCCCAGTGCTCTCTCTCTCTCTCTCTCTTTTATCCTCTGCTGCCACTGCTATTCCCCAGTGCTCTCTCTCTCTCTTATCCTCTGTTGCCACTGCTATTCCCCAGTGCTGTCCCACTCTCTCTCTCTCTCTTTTATCCTCTGTTGACACTGCTATTCCCCAGTGCTCTCTCTCTCTCACTCTCTCTTTTATCCTCTGTTGCCACTGCTATTCCCCAGTGCTCTCTCTCTCTCTCTTTTATCCTCTGTTGCCACTGCTATTCCCCAGTGCTCTCTCTCTCTCTCTCTTTTATCCTCTGTTGCCACTGCTATTCCCCAGTGCTCTCTCTCTCTCTCTCTTTTATTCTCTGCTGCCATTGCTTTTCCCCAGTGCTCTCTCTCTCCTCTCTTTTATCCTCTGTTGCCACTGCTATTCCCCAGTGCTCTCTCTCTCTCTCTCTTTTATCCTCTGCTGCCACTGCTATTCCCCAGTGCTCTCTCTCTCTCTCTCTTTTATTCTCTGCTGCCATTGCTTTTCCCCAGTGCTCTGTCTCTCTCTCTCTTTTATCCTCTGTTGCCTCTGCTATTCCCCAGTGCTCTCTCTCTCTCTCTCTTTTATCCTCTGCTGCCACTGCTATTCCCCAGTGCTCTCTCTCTCTCTCTCTCTCTTTTATCCTCTGCTGCCACTGCTTTTCCCCAGTGCACTCTCTCTCCTCTCTTTTATCCTCTGTTGCCACTGCTATTCCCCAGTGCTCTCTCTCTCTCTCTTTTATCCTCTGCTGCCACTGCTATTCCCCAGTGCTCTCTCTCTCTCTCTCTCTCTCTCTCTTTTATCCTCTGCTGCCACTGCTTCTCCCCAGTGCTCTCTCTCTCCTCTCTTTTATCCTCTGTTGCCACTGCTATTCCCCAGTGCTCTCTCTCTCTCTCTCTCTTTTATCCTCTGTTGCCACTGCTATTCCCCAGTGCTCTCTCTCTCTCTCTCTCTTTTATCCTCTGCTGCCACTGCTATTCCCCAGTGCTCTCTCTCTCTCTCTCTCTTTTATCCTCTGCTGCCACTGCTTTTCCCCAGTGCTCTCTCTCTCTCTCTTTTATAATCTGTTGTCACTGCTATTCCCCAGTGCACTCTCTCTCTCTCTTTTATCCTCTGTTGCCACTGCTATTCCCCAGTGCTCTCTCTCTCTCTCTCTCTTTTATCCGCTGCTGCCACTGCTTTTCCCCAGTGCTCTCTCTCTCTCTCTTTTATCCTCTGTTGCCACTGCTATTCCCCAGTGCTCTCTCTCTCTCTCTTTTATCCTCTGTTGCCACTGCTATTCCCCAGTGCTCTCTCTCTCTCTCTTTTATCCTCTGTTGCCACTGCTATTCCCCAGTGCTCTCTCTCTCTCTCTTTTATCCTCTGCTGCCACTGCTATTCCCCAGTGCTCTCTCTCTCTCTCTTTTATCCTCTGTTGCCACTGCTATTCCTCAGTGCTCTCTCTCTCTCTCTTTTATTCTCTGCTGCCATTGCTTTTCCCCAGTGCTCTGTCTCTCTCTCTCTTTTATCCTCTGTTGCCTCTGCTATTCCCCAGTGCTCTCTCTCTCTCTCTCTTTTATCCTCTGCTGCCACTGCTATTCCCCAGTGCTCTCTCTCTCTCTCTCTCTCTTTTATCCTCTGCTGCCACTGCTTTTCCCCAGTGCTCTCTCTCTCCTCTCTTTTATCCTCTGTTGCCACTGCTATTCCCCAGTGCTCTCTCTCTCTCTCTTTTATCCTCTGCTGCCACTGCTATTCCCCAGTGCTCTCTCTCTCTCTCTCTCTCTCTTTTATCCTCTGCTGCCACTGCTTTTCCCCAGTGCTCTCTCTCTCCTCTCTTTTATCCTCTGTTGCCACTGCTATTCCCCAGTGCTCTCTCTCTCTCTCTCTCTTTTATCCTCTGTTGCCACTGCTATTCCCCAGTGCTCTCTCTCTCTCTCTTTTATCCTCTGTTGCCACTGCTATTCCCCAGTGCTCTCTCTCTCTCTCTCTCTTTTATCCTCTGCTGCCACTGCTATTCCCCAGTGCTCTCTCTCTCTCTCTCTCTTTTATCCTCTGCTGCCACTGCTTTTCCCCAGTGCTCTCTCTCTCTCTCTTTTATAATCTGTTGTCACTGCTATTCCCCAGTGCACTCTCTCTCTCTCTTTTATCCTCTGTTGCCACTGCTATTCCCCAGTGCTCTCTCTCTCTCTCTCTCTTTTATCCGCTGCTGCCACTGCTTTTCCCCAGTGCTCTCTCTCTCTCTCTTTTATCCTCTGTTGCCACTGCTATTCCCCAGTGCTCTCTCTCTCTCTCTTTTATCCTCTGTTGCCACTGCTATTCCCCAGTGCTCTCTCTCTCTCTCTTTTATCCTCTGTTGCCACTGCTATTCCCCAGTGCTCTCTCTCTCTTTTATCCTCTGCTGCCACTGCTATGCCCCAGTGCTCTCTCTCTCTCTCTTTTATCCTCTGTTGCCACTGCTATTCCTCAGTGCTCTCTCTCTCCCTCTTTTATCCTCTGTTGCCACTGCTATTCCCCAGTGCTCTCTCTCTCTCTCTCTTTTATCCTCTGTTGCCATTGCTCTTCCCCAGTGCTCTCTCTCTCTCTCTCTCTCTCTTTTATCCTCTGTTGCCACTGCTATTCCCCAGTGCTCTCTCTCTCTCTTTCGCTCTCTCTCTTTTATCCTCTGCTGCCACTGCTTTTCCCCAGTGCTCACTCTCTCTCTTTTATCCTCTGCTGCCACTGCTATTCCCCAGTGCTCTCTCTCTCTCTCTTTTATCCTCTGTTGCCACTGCTATTCCCCAGTGCTCTCTCTCCCTCTCTTTTATCCTCTGTTGCCACTGCTATTCCCCAGTGCTCTCTCTCTCTCTCTCTCTTTTATCCTCTGCTGCCACTGCTATTCCCCAGTGCTCTCTCTCTCTCTTATCCTCTGTTGCCACTGCTATTCCCCAGTGCTGTCCCACTCTCTCTCTCTCTCTTTTATCCTCTGTTGCCACTGCTATTCCCCAGTGCTCTCTCTCTCTCTTTTATCCTCTGCTGCCACTGCTATTCCCCAGTGCTCTCTCTCTCTCTTATCCTCTGTTGCCACTGCTATTCCCCAGTGCTGTCCCACTCTCTCTCTCTCTCTTTTATCCTCTGTTGCCACTGCTATTCCCCAGTGCTCTCTCTCTCTCTTTTATCCTCTGCTGCCACTGCTATTCCCCAGTGCTCTCTCTCTCTCTTATCCTCTGTTGCCACTGCTATTCCCCAGTGCTCTCTCTCTCTCTTTTATCCTCTGCTGCCACTGCTATTCCCCAGTGCTCTCTCTCTCTCTCTTTTATCCTCTGCTGCCACTGCTATTCCACAGTGCTCTCTCTCTCTCTTATATCCTCTGCTGCCACTGCTATTCCCCAGTGCTTGCTCTCTCTCTCTCTCTCTTTTATCCTCTGCTGCCACTGCTATTCCCCAGTGCTCTCCCTCTCTCTCTTTTATCCTCTGCTGCCACTGCTATTCCCCAGTGCTCTCTCTCTCTCTCTTATATCCTCTGCTGCCACTGCTATTCCCCAGTGCTCGCTCTCTCTCTCTCTTTTATCCTCTGCTGCCACTGCTATGCCCCAGTGCTCTCTCTCTCTCTCTATTTTATCCTCTGCTGCCACTGCTATTCCCCAGTGCTCTCTCTCTCTCTCTTTTATCCTCTGTTGCCACTGCTATTCCCCAGTGCTCTCTCTCTCTCTCTTTTATCCTCTGCTGCCACTGCTATTCCCCAGTGCTCTCTCTCTCTCTCTTTTATCCTCTGCTGCCCCTGCTATTCCCCAGTGCTCTCTCTCTCTTTTTTTTATCCTCTGTTGCCACTGCTGTACCCCAGTGCTCTCTCTCTCTCTTTTATACTCTGTTGCCACTGCTATTCCCCAGTGCTCTCTCTCTCTCTCTTTTATCCTCTGTTGCCACTGCTTTTCCCCAGTGCTCTCTCTCTCTTTTATACTCTGTTGCCACTGCTATTCCCCAGTGCTCTCTCTCTCTCTTTTTTATCCTCTGTTGCCACTGCTGTACCCCAGTGCTCTCTCTCTCTCTTTTATACTCTGTTGCCACTGCTATTCCCCAGTGCTCTCTCTCTCTCTTTTTTATCCTCTGTTGCCACTGCTGTACCCCAGTGCTCTCTCTCTCTCTTTTATACTCTGTTGCCACTGCTATTCCCCAGTGCTCTCTCTCTCTCTTTTTTATCCTCTGTTGCCACTGCTGTACCCCAGTGCTCTCTCTCTCTCTTTTATACTCTGTTGCCACTGCTATTCCCCAGTGCTCTCTCTCTCTCTCTTTTATCCTCTGTTGCCACTGCTATTCCCCAGTGCTCTCTTTCTCTCTCTTTTATCCTCTGCTGCCACTGCTATTCCCCAGTGCTCTCTCTCTCTCTCTTTTATCCTCTGTTGCCACTGCTTTTCCCCAGTGCTCTCTCTCTCTCTCTCTTTTATCCTCTGCTGCCACTGCCACAGAAAGCAGTTGAGGCCAAAACATTGTATGTTTTCAAGAAGGAGTTAAATATCGCTCTTGGGGTGAAAGGGATCAAAGGATATGGGGTGAAGGCAGGAACAGGTTACTGAGTTGGATGTTCAGCCATGATCATAATGAATGGTGGAGGAGGCTCAAAGGGCCGAATGGCCTACTCCTGCTTTCTATGTTTCTATGCTGTTCCCCAGTGCTCTCTCTCTCTCTCTCTCTTCTATCCTCTGCCGCTGCTACTGGTGTCATTGATCACGTCTGCGCTGTCTGGGGATTTGGGGAGTCAGGTGATGTTATGAAACTATGTGAGGGTGGGTGTGTTTGAACCCCTGTACAAGGGTCTGCACAGTATTGTGATTAAGGCCAGCCCCATGATCTACACAGTTCAGCTACCATAAAAAGTTAAATGGATTAATGATAGTTCTCACTTGGTGATATTATCACCTGATATATATCATGAGGTGTAATATCAAATTTAGCTGATGTGAGATTACAATATTGGCAGAATCAGGACTGTTACAGTACAAAATTTCCAAGAGGTCCACAACATTCTAGTGAAAGTCAGGAAAGTGTAGATTAGACTAGTAAATTGATAGCTTTCTCTGGAGATGTTTGTATCCTTGCCTATGAACTTTTTAAAACAACTGCATTTGATCGTCTCTGTCTCTGGTAGTAGCCAGACATCAGGATCGTGCATGGGGAGATAAGCAAAGATCTTCAGCCAGTCACCGCCCTCCCACCCCTTGATCTTTTGATGAAATCGCCTGAAAGTTCAATAACAGCTTTTCTCAGATGGAACATGTGGCATGATATTGGGATACTGGTGTGTGTGCAGATGTAATTTATTACATGTGAAGCAACTAACATGACGAATTGCATGGTGAAACACACTGAAGAATGGGTCTCAGACATGCTCAGTTACTTGACAACAGCAAAATATGAAATGGTTAATATGGCCAGTTGAGTGAGGCAACATTTTCAATCACATAGTCAATAGTGAAACTTTCTTTAAAACAATCAGGATAGAATTAAACACACTGGCAATGGTCTGAAGGAATAAAATTAAAGTAAAATGGATACAAAATGTGGATTGGGACAATTGAAGGCGAGGAAGAAACAGTATATAGTAAGAAGTATCCACAAGCTAGGTCGGGGTGAAGGGAGAACTGGAGAATCTTTTAAGTTCATGATTTATTGAGGATATGGTAAACTGAAGCTTTCTGTACAATGTATTATGATATTCTTTGTATCATAATTTGTTGCCTAAATCGTATGTAATTATCTGCAAATAACTTGGAATTAGTAGCACTCCTGCAAAAGGATAAGGAACATTATTTAGCGAGCTCCTCTATAGGTTTGAGCTGCTAGATCTGTTCTGAATCTATCCCATTTAGCATGTGGTTGTGCCACACAACACCCTGGAGGGTATCCTCAGTGTGAAGATGGGACTTTCTCTCCACAAGGACTGTGCAGCATCAATTCTGCCAATACTGACATGGACAGATACATCTGCGAGAGGTAGACTGATGAGGGTGAGGTCAAGTAGTTAAGACCCAGGCTGGCAGACATGTCCTTCAAGACTCAGCCAGGTTGGTCAGTAGTGGTGCTACCAAGCCACTCTTGGTGATGGACAATGAAGTCCCCCACTCAGAGTACATTCTGTGCCCTTGTTAGAGTCAGTGCTCAACATGTGTTCAACATGAAGGAGTACTGATTCATCAGCTGAGGGAGGGCTGCAGGTGCTAATCAATAGGATGTTTCTTTGCCCATGTTTGACCTGATGCCATGATACTTCATGGGGTCCAGAGTAATATTGAGCACTCCCAAGGCCACTCCTTATCAACTATGCCACCACCTCTAGTGGGTCTGTCCTGCCGGTAGGACAGGACATAGATATAGTAATGAATGAGTCTGAGAGATTGGCTGTAAGGTATATTTCTGTGAATATGACTATGTCATGCTGTTCCTTGACTAGTCTATGAGACAACTCTCCCAATGTTGGCAAAGGACTCCAGATGTAGCGTGGAGGACTTTTCAGGGTCGACTGGGCAGGGTGGTGCCTTTGTCTTTTCCGGTGCCTAGGTTGATGCTGGGTGGATCTATCCATTTTTATTCTGTTTGACTTTCCTGTAGCGATTTGATCCAACTGAGTGGATTGCTCGGCCATTTCAGAGGGCATGTAAGAGATAACCACATTGGTGTGAGTCTGGAGTCACATGTAGGCCAGACCAGGTGA
This sequence comes from Heterodontus francisci, assembly GCF_036365525.1. Lineage (NCBI taxonomy): Eukaryota > Metazoa > Chordata > Chondrichthyes > Heterodontiformes > Heterodontidae > Heterodontus > Heterodontus francisci. The sequence goes on along the minus strand of NC_090411.1, from coordinate 38,453,081 downwards.
GGACAGCAAATTTGCTTCCCTAAAGGACATTAGTGAATCCAGGTAGGTTTTTACGACAATCCAGTAGTTACATAGTCACCATTAATGTGACTAGCTTTTTATTCCAGTTTTATTAATTAATTGATTTTAAATTCCACCAGCTGCCATGGTGGGATTTGAACTCGTGTCTCTGGGAGCATTAGTCCAGGCCTCTGATATCATGATTCTCACTGGGGATCATCCCAATGGTACCAAGAACTACAGCACTTCACTGAGTGGTCATTCTTCATAGGTAAGTGTGCCAAGAGCTTACTGTCCTCACGGTTCTGATACTCAGTGCAGACCGAAGATCTTTGGACCTTTCTGCTCTGAAAAATTCAGCATCTCAATATCAGGACAACTTCTGTTGCTTATGAGCCATGGCCTTTCCCCAAGTTATCTTTTCTCTTTAAGAACAAAACTCCCTAAAATAACACAATTAGTTATAGGATAGAATGAACCACAAACCATAACTGCTGACAGAGTCTCTCCTCCAATCACCAGCAGAATAATACATTTAGAATCTAAGTTTAAAATATGAAACCAGAAAGATTGTTTTACCCGGAGGAGATAGTTGAGACGCGCTAATGCTTCCAGGAATACATCTGCACCTTTGTTGGTAAACTCGTAGCGCCCAGCAATGAAGAAATAGACAGTCTTATCCAGGTCAAAATCCAAATGACTAGAAAGAATCAAGACATAAACATTTTAAATAAATACCCAATGCTTTTAGAATTGGTTTTATTAGCAAATCAGGAGACAGTAATTTCCTCTTCATCCCACTGAGTTTCTCTACTTGACCCTTTCAGTGGAGAGTTTTCCCCCTAATTCTCATAGACTTCAATTTTGCACGGGCTCCTTGATGTCACACTCAGTCAACTGCTGCCTTTGATATCCAAGTGCAGTCACTCCAACCTCATTTCATGAGTTCAGCTGATCTGTTCTGTTTGGACCAAGGCGGTAATGTGGTCAGGAGCTGAGTGGCCCTGGCAGAACCCAAACTGAGCATCAGTGAACAGGTTATTGCTATGTAAGTGTCACTTGATAGCACTGTTGATGACACCTTCCATCACTTTGCTGATGATCAAGAGTAGACTGATGGGGTGATAATTGATTGGATTGGATTTGTCCTGCTTTTTGTGAACAGGACATACCTGGGCTATTTTCCACATTGCCGGGTAGATGCCAGTGTTGTAGCTGTACTGGAACAGCTTGGCTAGGGGCAAAGCAAGTTTTGGAGCACATCTTCAGTACTATTGCCAGAATGTTGTCAGGGCCCACAGCCTTTGCCATATCCAGTGCCTTCAACCGTTTTTTTGATATCATGTGGTGTGAATTGAATCGGCTGAAGATTGGCATCTGTGATGCTGGGAACCTCAGGAGGCCGAGATGGATCATCCACTCAGCACTTCTAGCTGAAGATGCTTCAGTCTTGCCTTTTGCACTAATGTGCTGGGCAGGGATATTCTATTTGTCCCCAAAATAAAGCACACCAACCAGATTTCTTGAATCAACAACAAAATTAATTGTTTATTATAAAACCAACTCTTAAACAATAATGAAGTAAATCTATATACAAATTGAGATATTAAAGCTCCTTATTTTCCCTAACCCCCATGCACATGCACATACATCCAAAAAAAAGGGTTAACCGAAATAAAAAGGATTATGGTTTACAGTTGTTTCAAAGAAATGAAAGGAATAATAAAAAAACTTAGACTGTCATGATCTGGAAGGAAGTTCTTCAGTTTGGCGAGGTATCCCAAAGTCGAATAGTTGGATGCCACTTGAAGTCTTTCCAGGCGAGGTTGATGAACAATCTGAGATGGGTAGGTGTTCAAGGAAATTCAACTGCAACAGGCGTCACACAGATCTTCCATCAGGGGGTGTAGCAACAGGTGTCAGTTCTCACATTCGTGCAAAAGATATATATCAATGATTTGGATGTGGGGATCAAATGTAGTATTTCCAAGTTCACGGATGACACACAACAGAAATGTGTGTTGTGAGGAAGATGCAAAGCAGCTTCAATGGATTTGGACAGACTTAGTGAGTGGGCAAGAATGGGGCAAATGGAATATAATGTGGAAAACTGTGAGGTTATCCACTTTGGTAGGAGGGGCAGATGTGCAGAATATTTCTTAAATGTTAAGAGATTAGAAAGGGGACTTGGGTGTCCTTGTCAATAAGTCACTGAAAGCTAACATGCAGGTGCAGTAAGCAATTAAGAAGGCTAATGGTATGTTAGCCTTTATCGCAAAAGGATTTGAGTACAGGAGTAGTGAAGACTTGCTTCAATTGTATAGAACCTTGGTTAGACTGCACCTGGAGTACTGTTTTGGTCCCCTTGCATTAGGAAGGATATTATTACCATAAAGAGAGTGCAATGAAGGTTCAACAGACTTGTTCCCGGGATGGCAGGACTGTCCTATGAAGGGAGATTGAGGAAACTGGGCATGTATTCTCTAGAATTTCGAAGAATGAGAGGTGATCTCATTGAAACCTACAAAATACACAAAGGGATAGACAGAGTAGATGCAGCTAAGATGTTTGGGGAGTGTAGAACCAGGAGATACAATTTCAAAATAAGGGGGAAACTACTTAGGGCAGAGAGTCATAGCGTCCAGAAAGAGGCCCTTTGGCCCATCGTGTCCATGCCGGCCATCAAGCACCTATCTATTCTAATCCCATTTTCCAGTACTTGGCCCGTAGCCTTGTATGCTATGGCGTTTCAAGTGCTCATCTAAATACTTCCTAAATGTTGTGAGGGTTCCTGCCTCTACCAACTCTTCAGGCAGTGCATTCCAGATTCCAACCACCCTCTGAGTGAAAATAGCTTTCCTCAAATCCCCTCTAAACCTCCTGCCCCTTACCTTAAACCTATGCCCCCTGGTTATTAACCCCTCCGCTAAGGGGAAAAGTTTCTTCCTATCTAACCAATCAATGCCCCTCATAATTTTGTATACCTCAATCATGTCTCCCCTCAGCCTTCTCTGCTCTAAGGAAAACAACCCTGGCCTTTTCAGTCTCTCTTCATAGCTGAAATGCTCCAGCCCAGGCAACATCCTGGTGAATCTCCTCTGCACCCTCTCCAGTGCAATCACATCCTTCCTATAGTGTGGTGACCAGAACTGTACACAGTACTCCAGCTGTGGCCTAACTAGTGTTTTATACAGCTCCATCATAACCTCCCTGCTCTTATATTCTATGCCTCAGCTAATAAAGGCAAGTATCCCATATGCCTTCCTAATGATCTTATCTACCCGTGCTGCTGCCTTCAGTGATCTATGGACAAGTACACCAAGGTCCCTCTAACCCTCTGTACTTCCTAGGGTCCTACCATCCATTGTACATTCCCTTGCTTTGTTAGTCCTCCCAAAATGCATCACCTCACACTTCTCAGGATTAAATTCTATTTGCCACTGCTCCGCCCATCTCACCAGCCCATCTATATCGTCCTGTAATCTAAGGCTTTCCTCCTCACTATTTACGACACCACCAATTTTCGTATCATCTGCGAACTTACTGATCATACCTCCTATATTCACGTCTAAATCGTTAATGTACACTACAAACAGCAAGGGTCCCAGCACCGATCCCTTTAGTACACCACTGGTCACAGGCTTCCACTCGCAAAAACAATCCTCGACCATTACCCTCTGCCTCCTGCCACTAAGCCAATTTTGGATCCAATTTACCAAATTGCCCTGAATCCAATGGGCTCTTATCTTCTTAACCAATCTCCCATGCGGGACCTTATCAAAAGCCTTACTGAAATCCATGTAGACTACGTCAACTGTTTTACCCTCATCTACACATCAAGTCACCATCTCGAAAAACTCAATCAAGTTAGTTAGACACGATCTCCCCCTGACAAAGCCATGCTGACTATCCCTGATTATTCCCTGCCTCTCCAAGTGGAGATTAATCCTGTCCCTCAGAATTTTTTCCAATAGTTTCCCAATGTAATTTTGTTCATATCAATCTGACTACAGAAACTGCTTGTCTTACCCATAGAAATGGCCTCTGATAAACTCCTGAATCCGCATCTTGCTCTTTGAATGTAAATTCTGGAACTCATGCATTGCAGAGAATTTCTTCAAATTCAGTCCATTTGGAGTCACTAAATCTATGGAAAGAAAATGGGACTGAATATGGAGAGAAGAGGAATTCTGAGGAATAATTAACTGAGAGAGTAACTGTTACCTTCGCAATCCTGTGTTGGACCTTCACAATTCTGTTACTCTGTACTTGAATTTACACCTTTGACTCCACAGCATATTGGGCACTGGAGCCAACCTGCAACCAGGAAGCCAAACCCAAGACTCTTACATACCACACAGGTAAGAGTAGAACCAAGTGAAGGTAGTCTAATGTAGCTGTACAATGGGGGAAAGGCATTGGAGGAGAAGGACGTGGTCATCAGTGTCAAAGGCTACAGGAGAAGGAAGGGGATAGAGAATATAATTTGTAGCATTGGTTGGGGTTGTCTCGAAGCTGTAGGACAGCAGTATTATTAGAACAATTCACACAAGATGATAACAAGACTCTTGCAATATATGCAGTAACAGCCTGCAATTTTGATAATTTAAAGACACATTAGATGTTCCCCTAATTAATAAGCAATAACTGAGTTTGACTCACGAGGTTTGCATTTGAGTAGATGTTCTGCTTCCACTGCTGTGATATGTGACACCGTAGTAAAGACATGAGTACAATGAACAGCAGCACGCTCCATGCAGTATCGATGGTAGATCTGCCTCTCTCCCGCCTCCCGATCTACATCAAACTGAAACAAAGACCATTAGTATCACCGTCACACAGGTTCCAGCAGAGTACAAATACCCAATAACTGGGCAACAGGGAGTTCCTTGAAGTGTAGACATGATTTCCATGACCCTGAATTTCCTCAAGGATATCAACGGAAACCTCTGCAACTCTGCTGGGAGTCTAGAATTGTTTGCTTCAGTATTTACGGGAGGAAATGAATGAAATCTTCTAAGACATTAATAAGTAGAAAGACAACCAACAGATGAATTAAGAATCAAATCTTAAAGGACTGAGTTCCCTAAAAATTGATAAAACTCAAAAACCAGATAGCAGATACCCTTGATCACCTAATCAATAGTGGAGGGATGAACCACTGTTAGAAAATTATTGACAAAAGTTGGGCGGCACAGTAGTTAGCACCGCAGCCTCACAGCACCAGCAACCCAGGTTTGATTCTGGGTACTGCCTGTGCGGAGTTTGCAAGTTCTCCCTGTGACCGCGTGGGTTTCCGTCGGGTGCTCCGGTTTCCTCCCACAGCCAAAGACTTGCAGGTGATAGGTAAATTGCCCCTAGTGTAGGTAGATGGTAGGGAATATGGGATTACTGTAGGGTTAGTGTAAATGGGTGGTTGTTGGGCGGCACAGACTCGGTGGGCTGAAGGGCCTGTTTCAGTGCTGTATCTCTAAATAAAATAAAATCTGTTAAAAAAGGGGAAAGGGATAAAACCAGGCAACTACTGGCAGGTATTGATAAGAAAATTACTAAACTGTAATTAGAGAGAAGAAAGAGAGGATGCCCTTGCGGTGACAAGTGCCGAATCCATTTGGTTAGAGTTGAGAACCAAGAAAGGTATGATCATGCTACTGGGGGTATTCTATAGGCCTCCAAATAGTAACAGAGATATTGGAGCAAATCTGAAGAGAAATCAGAGACATGTGCAAGAACTATAAATGTTGTGGGACTTTAATTACACAAATATTGATTGGGATAATATTACAGAAAAGGGAAAGGAGGAGGAAGAAGATCATTGTACTGTGTACAATGGATGATTTAAATTAGTTTGGCAGGGATTGGGAACCTGAGGGCAGTTTCAGATAGGACAATGTCAGGGCAGGGAACCGGAGGCAGAAAATTAGCGATTGACTCTGAAAGACAGAAGAAGCAAAGGTTAAAAAGTGTGAGCACAGGAATTTGGCAGTGCTAAAAGGTATTTATTTAAATGCAAGGAGTATAGCAAATAAAGCCGATGAACTGAGGGCACAGATACGCACATGGCAACATGATATCATTGCTATAACGGAAACTTGGCTAAAAAGGGGCAAGAACGGCAGCTCAACATCCCTGGATATAGAGTTTACAGGTGGGATAGAGAGAGGGATATAAAAGGAGGGGGTGTAGCATTATTGGTTAAGGAATCAATAACAGCTGTGAGGAAGGATGATATGCTAAATGAATCATCAAATGAGGCCATATGGGTTGAGCTCAGAAATAAAAAAGGGGCAGCCACATGACTAGGAATGTACTATCGACCCCCAAACAGTGGGAGGGAGATAGAAGAACAAATATATAGGCAAATTTCTGACTGCAAAAACTACAGGGCAATAAAGTTGGGGATTTCAACTATCCTAATATCAACTGAGATACAAACAGTCTGAAGGGCACAGGGGGCACAAAATTCTTGAACTGCATTCAAGAAAATTTTTTTAGCCAGCACCTAACAGCCCAATGAGAGGGAGCGAAATTCTAGATTTAGTGTTCGGTAATGAAGCTGGGCAAGTGGATGAAGTAGCAGTGGGTGACCATTTTGGAGATAGTGACCATAATACGACTAGATTTAGCATTATTATTGAAAAGGACAAAGATAAAACAGGAGCAAAAGTTGTAAACTGGGAGAAGGCAAAGTTTACGAAGAGAGGTGATCTGGCGAAAGTGGACTGGATACAGCTACTTGAAAGAAAATCAGTGGCAAACCAGTGGGAGGCATTCAAAAGCGAGATTCTACAGGCACAGTGTAGATATGTCCCCACAAAGAAAAAGTATGGTACTGCCAAATCTAGAGCCCCCTCGTTATCTAGAAGCATATAGGATAAGTTAAAGCAGAAAAGAAAGCTTATGACGATCACAAAAAACTTAATACTTTACAAAGCCGATAGGAATATAGAAAGTGCAGGGGTGAAGTAAAAATGGAAATTAGGAAAACAAAGAGAGGACATAAAAATTTATTGGCAGGTAATATCAAGGAAAACCCAAAGATGTTTTATCAGTACATTAAGAGCAAGAGGATAACTAAGGCAAGGGTAGAGCCCATCAGAGATGTATAAGGGAACTTATGCATGGGTGTAGAAGATGTGGGCAGGGTTCTCAATGATTTTTTATCTCTGTCTTCATAAAGGAGAGGGATGGTGTAGACATTGTAGTTAAAGAGGATGAGTATGAAATATTAGATACGATAAGCATAATGAGAGAGTAAGTACCAGAGGATCTGACATCCTTGAAAGTGGATAAATCGCCAGGGCCGGATGGATTATATCCCAGGTTGTTAAAGGAAGCCAGGGAGGAAATAGTGGATGCTCTGAGGGTCATCTTCAAATCCTCACTAGATACTGGTGAGGTACCAGATGATTGGAGGTCTACAAACATTGTACCATTGTTTAAAAAGGGTACGAGGGATAGGCCAAATAATTACAGGCCAGTCAATCTGACATCAGTGGTGTGTAAATTATTAGAATCAATTCTGAGAGACAGGATAAACTGCCACTTAGAAAGGCACGGATTAATCAGGGATTGTCAGCATGGATTTGTTAAGGGAAGGTCGTGTCTTACCTACTTGATTGAATTTTTTGAGGAAGTAACAAGGAGGATTGTTGAGGGTAGTGCAGTGGATGTGGTCTACATGGATTTTAGTAAGGCATTTGACAAGGACCAACATGGCAGACTGGTCAGAAAAATGAAAGCCCATGGGATACAGGGAAATGTGACAGGTTGGATCCAAAATTGGCTCATTGACAGGAAACAAAGGGTAGTGGTCGACGGATGTTTTTGCGAATGGAAAGTGGTTTCCAGTGGTGTTCCACAGGGCTCAGTGTTGGGTCCCTTGTTGTCTGTGGTATATATTAATGATTTGGACTTAAATGTGGGAGGCATGATTGGGAAATTTGCAGATGACACAAAAATTGGCCATGTAGTTGATAGTGAAGAGGATAGCTGTAGGCTCCAGAAAGATATCAATGGTTTGGTTGAGTGGGCGGAAAAGTGGCAAATGGAATTCAATCTGGAGAAGTGTGAGGTAATGCACTTGGGGAGGGAAAAGAAAACAAGGGAATACACAATAAAAGGGAGGATATTGAGAGGGATGGAAGAAGTGAAAGACCTTGGAGTGCATGTCCACAGATCCCTGAAGGTGGCAGGACAGGTAGATAGAGTGGTGAAGAAGGCATATGGAATTCTTTCTTTTATTGGCCGAGGTATAGAATACAAAAGCAGGGATGTAATGCTGGAACTGTATAAAATGCTGGTTAGGCAACAGCTGGAGTATTGTGTACAGTTCTGGTCACCACATTACAGGAAGGACATAATTGCTCTGGAGAGCATACAGATATACAAAAATGTTGCCAGGGTTTGAAAGTTGCAGCTATGAGGAAAGATTGGATTGGCTAGGGTTGTTTTCCTTAGAACAGAGGAGGCTGAGGGGTGACTTATTTGAGGTGTATAATTGAGGTGCACAAAATTATGAGGAACCTGGCTAGAGTAGACAGGAAGGACCTGTTTCCCCTGGTGGAGAGGTCAATTACCAGGAGGCACAGATTTGAGGTAATTGGTTGAAGGATTAGAGGGGACATGAGGAAAAGCTTTTTCACCCGGAGGATGATGGGTGTCTGGAATTCACTGCCCAGATCGGTGGTGGAACCAGAAACCCTCAACTCATTTCAAAAGTACTTGGACCTGTACCTGTAGTGCTGTAACCTGCAAGGCTACAGACCAGGTGCTGGCAAGTGGGATTAGATTGGGCAGCTAGTTTTTTCAGCTGGCACAGACACGATGGCAAAAGGAGTGGAAGGGCAATAGTCATAGGGGATTCGATTGTAAGGGGAGTAGATAGGCGGTTCTGTGGTCAAAAACGAGACTCCTGAATGGTATGTTGCCTCCCAGGTGCACGGGTCAGGGATGTCTCAGATCGGCTGCAGAACATTCTGAAGGGGGAGGGTGAGCAGCCAGTTGTCGTTGTGCACATAGGCACCAATGATATAGGTAAAAAACGGGATGAGGTCCTACAAGCAGAATTTAGGGAGTTAGGAGCCAAGTTAAAAAGTAGGATCTCAGAGGTAGGAATCTCAGGATTGCTACCAGTGCCACGTGATAGTCAGAGTAGAAATGAAAGAATAGTCAGGATGAATGCGTGGCTTGAGAGATGGTGCAGGAGGGAGGGGTTCAGATTTTTTGGGACATTGGGACCGGTTCTGGGGGAGGTGGGACTATGACAAATTGGACGGTCTACACCTGGGCCGGACTGGAACCAATGTCCTTGGGGGTGCTTTTGCAAACGCTGTTGGGGAGGGTTTAAACTAATGTAGCAGGGGGTTGGGAACCAAATGAGGAGGTCAGTGGACAGTAAGGAGGTAGTAACTAAAGCCTGTAAGGAACTAGATAATGAAGTCAGCGTGACTAAGGGGAAGAGCAGGCAGGGAGCAGATGATGAAAGCAAAGGGACTGGTGGTCTGAGGTGTATTTGTTTTAATGCAAGAAGTGTAGTAGGTAAGGCAGATGAACTTAGGGCTTGGATTAGTACCTGGGAGTATGATGTTATTGCTATTACTGAGACTTGGTTAAGGGAAGGGCATGATTGGCAACTAAATATCCCAGGATATCGATGCTTCAGGCGGGATAGAGAGGGAGGTAAAAGGGGTGGAGGAGTTGCATTACTGGTCAAAGAGGATATCACAGCTGTGCTGAAGGAGGGCACTATGGAGGACTCGAGCTGTGAGGCAATATGGGCAGAACTCAGAAATAGGAAGGGTGCGGTAACAGTGTTGGGGCTGTACTACAGGCCTCCCAACAGCGAGCGTGAGATAGAGGTACAAATATGTAAACAGATTATGGAAAGATGTAGGAGCAACAGGGTGGTGGTGATAGGAGATTTTATTTTTCCCAACATTGACTGGGATTCACTTAGTGTTAGAGGTCTAGATGGAGCAGAATTTGTAAGGAGCATCCAGGAGGGTTTTCCAGAGCAGTATGTAAATAGTCCAACTCGGGAAGGGGCCATACTGGACCTGGTGTTGGGGAATGAGCCCGGCCAGGTGGTTGAAGTTTCAGTAGGGGACTACTTTGGGAATAGTGATCACAATTCCGTAAGTTTTAGAATACTCATGGACAAAGACGAGAGTGGTCCTAAAGGAAGAGTGCTAAATTGGGGGAAGGCCAACGATACCAAAATTCGGCAGGAGCTGGGGAATGTCGATTGGGAGTGGCTGTTTGAAGGTAAATCCACATTTGATATGTGGGAGGCTTTTAAAGAGAGGTTGATTAGCGTGCAGGAGAGACATGTTCCTGTGAAAATGAGGGATAGAAATGGCAAGATTAGGGAACCATGGATGACAGGTGAAATTGTGAGACTAGCTAAGAGGAAAAAGGAAGCATACATAAGGTCTAGGAGGCTGAAGAAAGACGAAGCTTTGGAAGAATATCGGGAATGTAGGACCAATCTGAAACGAGGAATTAAGAGGGCTAAAAGGGGTCATGAAATTTCTTTAGCAAACAGGGTTAAGGAAAATCCCAAAGCCTTTTATTTATATACAAGGAGCAAGAGGGTAACTAGAGAAAGGATTGGCCCACTCAAGGACAAAGGAGGAAAGTTATGCGTGGAGTCAGAGAAAATGGGTGAGATTCTAAACGAGTACTTTGCATCGGTATTCACCGAGGAGAGGGACATGACGGATGTTGAGGTTAGGGACAGATGTTTGATTACTCTAGGTCAAGTCGGCATAAGGAGGGAGGAAGTGTTGGGTATTCTAAAAGGCATTAAGGTGGACAAGTCCCCAGGTCCGGATGGGATCTATCCCAGGTTACTGAGGGAAGCGAGAGAGGAAATAGCTGGGGCCTTAACAGATATCTTTGCAACATCCTTAAACACGGGTGAGGTCCCGGAGGACTGGAGAATTGCTAATGTTGTCCCCTTGTTTAAGAAGGGTAGCAGGGATAATCCAGGTAATTATAGATCGGTGAGCCTGATGTCAGTGGTAGGGAAGCTGCTGGAGAAGATACTGAGGGATAGGATCTATTCCCATTTGGAAGAAAATGGGCTTATCAGTGATAGGCAACATGGTTTTGTGCAGGGAAGGTCATGTCTTACCAACTTAATAGAATTCTTTGAGGAAGTGACAAAGTTGATTGATGAGGGAAGGGCTGTAGATGTCGTATACATGGTCTTCAGTAAGGCGTTTGATAAGGTTCCCCATGGTAGGCTGATGGAGAAAGTGAAGTCGCATGGGGTCCAGGGTGTACTAGCTAGATGGATAAAGAACTGGCTGGGCAACCGGAGATAGAGAGTAGCAGTGGAAGGGAGTTTCTCAAAATGGAGACATGTGACCAGTGGTGTTCCACAGGGATCCGTGCTGGGACCACTGTTGTTTGTGATATACATAAATGATTTGGAGGAAAGTATAGGTGGTCTGATTAGCAAGTTTGCAGACGACACTAAGATTGGTGGAGTAGCAGATAGTGAAGGGGACTGTCAGAGAATACAGCAGAATATAGATAGATTGGAGAGTTGGGCAGAGAAATGGCAGATGGAGTTCAATCAGGGTAAATGTGAGGTGATGCATTTTGGAAGATCCAATTCAAGAGTGAACTATACAGTAAATGGAAAAGTCCTGGGGAAAATTGATGTACAGAGAGATTTAGGTGTTCAGGTCCATTGTTCCCTGAAGGTGGCAACGCAGTGGTCAAGAAGGCATACGGCATGCTTTCCTTCATCGGACGGGGTATTGAGTACAAGAGTTGGCAGGTCATGTTACAGTTGTACAGGACTTTGGTTCGGCCACATTTGGAATACTGCGTGCAGTTCTGGTCGCCACATTACCAAAAGGATGTGGATGCTTTGGAGAGGGTGCAGAGGAGGTTCACCAGGATGTTGCCTGGTATGGAGGGCGCTAGCTATGAAGAGAGTTTGAGTAGATTAGGATTATTTTCATTAGAAAGGCGGAGGTTGAGGGGGGACCTGATTGAGGTGTACAAAATCATGAGAGGTATGGACAGGGTGGATAGCAAGAAGCTTTTTCCCAGAGTGGGGGATTCAAATACTAGGGGTCACGAGTTCAAAGTGAGAGGGGAAAAGTTTAGGGGGGATATGCATGGAAAGTTCTTTACGCAGAGGGTGGTGGGTGCCTGGAACGCGTTGCCAGCGGAGGTAGTAGATGTGAACACGATAGCGTCTTTTAAGATGTATCTAGACAGATACATGAATGGGCAGGAAGTAAAGAGATACAGACCCTTAGAAAATAGGCGACATGTTTAAGTAGAGGATCTGGATCGGCGCAGGCTTGGAGGGCCGAAGGGCCTGTTCCTGTGCTGTAATTTTAGATTAGATTAGATTAGAGATACAGCACTGAAACAGGCCCTTCGGCCCACCGAGTCTGTGCTGACCATCAACCACCCATTTATACTAATCCTACATTCCTACCAAACATTCCCATCTGTCCCTATATTTCCCTACCACCTACCTACACTAGTGACAATTTATAATGGCCAATTTACCTACCAACCTGCAAGTCTTTTGGCTTGTGGGAGGAAACCGGAGCACCCGGAGAAAACCCACGCAGACACAGGGAGAACTTGCAAACTCCACACAGGCAGTGCCCAGAATCGAACCCGGGTCCCTGGAGCTGTGAGGCTGCAGTGCTAACCACTGCGCCACTGTGCCGCCCTTTGATGAGCTGAATGGCCTCCTTCTGTGCTGTAACTTTTCTATGGTTCTATAAGGTTTGGCTTTGTAATGGAGGAAAGGAGGGAATCTAGCCAGGGTGAAATGAAACCCAAGACTGACAGGGAAATCTATACACAGAAAAATGGGTGATCTTTAAGGAGGAAATACTTCAAGTGCAAGTTAGGTACATTTCAACAAAGGTGAAAGGTAAGGGAACAAAAACCAGGGTTCCTTGGATGATGAGGGAGATAAGAGATTATGATGAAACCAAAAAAAGAGTGTGTATGATGCATGTCAGGTGATCTCTTCAAGCGAGAACCAGGCCAAACATAATAAGTTGAGAGGGGAAGTGAAAAGGAAAAGGTGACTGGCAAAGAGAGAAAATGAGAATAGAATGGCAGTTAACATAAAAGGTGTTTGGGATAGAAATGCAATACTGTACCAATGTGCCTCCTGGCTTGCCGTAGTCATGTAACCACTACCACGAGGCACTCTGACTGGGGGCAGCCACTACAGTTAGTTTCAATAAAGATTCAATATACCCCAGACTGGCGTCCTGTGAGCTTGTAACACGGTTTCAGAGTGGAGCTGAGGTGAGTGTTGAAGAGCTATTTTGAAGCACAGCTACGGAACAAAGTCCACAGGAATGATCAGAACTGCTAAAAGCCACAGGAAGCCACAGAAAAGGAACAAAGAAACAGCTGAAAGCACAGGGTAAGACAATGGTTGCAAATTTTCCTCTGCCTGCACCAGTCGAAATGAAAGGTGATATGAAACAGAACTGACAGTTTTTCCACTCGCAATGACAAAATGACAAAATTGCAACAGATTTAATTAACAAACCAGAGCGGGTGCGAGTAGCTACACTTTTATCACTGTTGGGGAGAGACTGTTACAAACTGTATTCCATCCAAAATCTCTCTGAATAACAAAAAAAAAGCAGACAGCAGAAATTTTGAAGGGCTTGAAGGCATGCAGTGAACCCCAAGTGAACGTAACCTATGAATGGTATGTGTTCAATATTAGGGCCCAAGGTGAAAAAGAGTCCATTGCTCAATATGTGACTGCATTAACACAGCTCGCAGAATCCTGTGAATTTGCAAAACTAAAAGATGATCTAATTAAAGATAGAATTTTATTAGGAATAAGAGACCCTGCAGCAAGCGCACGTCTACTGTGAGAAGAGAAACTGACTCTCAGGAAAGCAATCGACGTATGCAGAAGTGCTGAGGTTGTAAATCAGCAGCTTGAGCATATTCACGGCAGAACAGACCAGGCCTTGTATTATACTGATAGACATTCCAGGACGAAAGGGCAGAAAGATCACAAAGGACAGGATGCAAATACTGCAGAGGACATCATGCACAGGAAAAGAAGGCATGTCCAGCATGGAGAGAGCAATGTTCTCACTGCAAGAAGCTGAATCATTTTGCACACAAGTGTTTGGCTAGAAGGAAGCACAACAAGCAGGTACAGATGGCCACTGGAGAGATGTCAGCTGAAGATTCTGACAAATCACTATACAACATACAACAGGTTGGTTCAGACAGCTCAATCGGTGATAAATGGTTTGTGACTTTTGGAATGATGACTGCAGAAGGAGAATATCAAGTCAGCATAAAGTGTCAGATAGACACCGATGTGTCATGCAACATCATGACCTTCACAGACCTGTGCGATGTGGCTCAACAGTGCTGTATCTCGAAAACTAAAAACATGGCAATCCAAAAATGAAGCCCTCAAAAGTAAGGTTGAGCTTAAATGATGGCATCATACTAGTGCTAAGAGGACAAGTTACTTTGAGAGCCCATTGCAGTGACAAGAAAGAAGATCTGGAGTTCCAAATCATAAACGGCCTGCAAAAGCCACTCATCTCAGCCGAAGCAAGTCTAAAGCTTGAACTGGTAACCCTCAACATGCAAAAAGAGAAAACCCAGGAAATGGCCTATAGGAATTGGCGCCGGAACAAGAACGCCTTTGCCAGTCGCGAGGTGACGCGAGTCATACAGGTGGCGAGAAAGAGGAAGATCCAGCAGTCGTCTGCTCAGGCAACCGAGGTAGAGGCTATGGGGAAGGAGCACTCGGATTCTGCATAGTGGGCAGACAAAATCAAGGTGAAATGGCAGAAAGCCAAATTTCATTTTGACAAAACTGCCAAACCATTGTCAGAATTGAGCATTGAGCACAGAAATGGAACAACAGTTAACGTGGCAACAAGCGACAAGGGAACGACACTCGCCGGAGAAGGAAAATCAACCAGATGAGCAACAAACGACAATGCGCACGCGCACCATTAAGAGACTGGCACGACTTAATGACTATATGTGCAATGCATGTGCAGAGACTGACAAGAATGATGACCTACTAATGCATGAGAACAGTTGTGTGCACAGTAGGTAACTTGGGCAACTCAGTGTCAATAATATATGCAAATTTTTTTGGATGACATGGGGGATGTTTGGGATAGAATTGCAATACTCAGAGAGTCATAGAATTATACAGCACAGAAACAGACCCTTCAGCCCATCGTGTCCATGCCGGCCATCAAGCACCTAACTATTCTAATCCCATTTTCCAGCACATGGCCCGTAGCCTTGTTTGCTATTACGTTTCAAGTGCTCATCTAAATACTTAAATGTTGTGAGGGCTCCTGCCTCTACCATCCCTTCAGGCAGTGTGTTCTAGATTTCATCCACCCTCTGGGTGAAAAAACCTTTCCTCAAATCCCCTCGAAGCCTCCTGCCCCTTACCTTAAATCTATGCCCCCTGGTTATTGACACCTTCGCTAAGGAAAAAGTTTCTTCCTATCTACCCTATCTATGCCCCTCATAATTTTGTATACCTCAGTCAGGTCCCCCCTCAGCCTTCTCTGCTCTAAGGAAAACAACCCGAACCTATCCAGTCTCTCTTCATGGCTGAAATGCTCCAGCCCAGGCAACATACTGGTGAATCTCCTCTGCACCCTCTCCAGTGCAATCACATCCTTCCTATAGTGTGGTGCCCAGAACTGTACACAGTACTCCAGCTGTGGCCTAACTAGCGTTTTATACAGCTCCATCATAACCTCCCTGCTCTTATATTCTACGCCTTGGCTAATAAAGGCAAGTATCCCATTTGCCTTCCTAACCACCTTATCTACCTGTGCTTCTGCCTTGAGTGATCTATGGACAAGTACACCAAGGTCCCTCTGACCCTCTGTACTTCCTAGGGTCCGACCATCCATTGTATATTCCCTTGCCTTGTTAGTTCTCCCAAAATGCATCAGCTCACACTTCTCAGAATTAAATTCCATCTTTTTATTATTCATTCATGGGATGTGGGCGTCACTGGCTAGGCCAGCATTTATTGCCCATCCCTAATTTCCCTTGAGGAGGTGGTGGTGAGCTGCCTTCTTGAACCGCTGCAGTCCATGTGGGGTAGGTACGCCCACAGTGCTGTGAGGAAGGGAGTTCCAGGATTTGACCCAGCGACAGTGGAGGAACGGCGATATAGTTCCAAGTCAGGATGATGTGTGACTTGAGGGGAACTTGCAGGTGGTGGTGTTCCCATGCATTTGCTGCCCTTGTCCTTCTAGTTGGTAGAGGTCACGGATTTGGAAGGTGCTGCCTAAGGAGCCTTGGTGCATTGCTGCAGTGCATCTTGTAGATGGTACACACTGCTGCCACTGTGCGTCGGTGGTGGAGGGAGTGAATGTTTGTTGATGGGGTGCCAATCAAGCGGGCTGCTTTGTGCTGGATGGTGTCGAGCTTCTTGAGTGTTGTTGGAGCTGCACCCATCCAGGCAAGTGGAGAGTATTCCATCACACTCCTGACTTGTGCCTTGTCGATAGTGGACAGGCTTTGGGGAGTCAGGAAGTGAGTTCTCACCATAGGATCCCGAGTCTCTGACCTGCTCTTGTAGCCACGGTATTTCTACAACTACTTCAGTTCATTTTTTGGCTAATGGTAACCCCCAGAATGTTGATAGTGGGGGATTCAGCGATGGTAATGCCGTTGAATGTCAAGGGGAGATGGTTAGATTCACTTTTGTTGGAGATGGTCATTGCTTGGCACTTGTGTGGCGCGAACGTTATTTTCCACTTATCAGCCTAAGCCTGGATATTGTCCAGGTCTTGCTGCATTTCTACACAGACTGCTTCAGTATCTGAGGAGTTGCGAATGGTGCTGAACATTGTGTAATCATCAGCGAACATCCCCACTTCTGACCTTATGATTGCAGGTCATTGATGAAGCAGCTGAAGATGGTTGGGCCTAGGACCCTACCCTGAGGAACTCCAACAGTGATGTCGTGGAGCACAGATGATTGACCTCCAACAACCACAACCATCTTCCTTTGTGCCAGGTATGACTCCAGCCAGATGAGAGTTTTCCCCCTCATTCCCATTGACTTCAGTTTTGCTAGGGCTCCTTGATGCTATACTCGGTCAAATGCTGCCTTGAGTGCGACCGACACAGTTTAAAAGAGCAGCGGCGGCAGGTAGGAGCGAAACCAAGGCGGACCTGTGAGGAGACAAGCACCGGCAAGCAGGAG
Source organism: Heterodontus francisci (assembly GCF_036365525.1). Lineage (NCBI taxonomy): Eukaryota > Metazoa > Chordata > Chondrichthyes > Heterodontiformes > Heterodontidae > Heterodontus > Heterodontus francisci. Next base: position 38,435,842 of record NC_090411.1, on the reverse strand, counting down.
TTCCAGCGGATTACAAGAGGCCTGGGAAAGTGCGAGATCGTGGTGGACCTGTGAGGGGACAAGCACCGGTAAGCAGGTGCTCTAGCGGCTTAAAAGAGGCATACTCTCATACACTCCCACAGGGACAGCAAGAGAGTTCCACGACTGACGTCACCGTTCAGAAAGTGACACATTGCAAGGGGAGGCAGTTGATTGGTAAGTAGGAACAGGAGGATATTTCTACCCTTTTTTTACTACTTTCAGTAGCTGAAGTAAAAGTAATGGTAGGGACATTAGATTGTAGTAGGTAGTGTTTGGAGTGGAATAAGGTCCCTAGCATAATTAGTATTCTAAATTAAAGGGAGTAACTAAGGAGCTTAATCTAAGGGTAAGTCATGGCAGGGGAGTTCAGCCCCATGGCATGCTCCTTCTGCGCAATGTCCCTGGTGACCATATGTGCAGGAAGTGTGTCCAGCTGCAGCTACTGGCTGACATTGCACAGCTGGAGCTGCGGATGGATTCACTGTGGAGCATCCACGAGGTGGTCACACCGCAGGTAATGGCTGCACAGGCAGAAAAGGGATGGGTGACCACCAGGCAGAGTAGTAGGCGCAGGCAGGTAATGCAGGAGTCCCCTGTGGCCATCCCCCTCTCAAACAGATATATAACTTTGAATACCACTGGGGGAGATGGCCTCCCAGGGGAAAGCAGCAACAGCCAAGTTCGTGGAACCACAGATGGCTCTGCTGCACAGCAGGGGTGAAAAAGACTGGGAGAGCCACAGTGATATAGATTCAATTGTAAGAGGAACAGACAGGCATTTCTGTGGCCGCAAACAAGACTCCAGGATGGTATAAATACAAGAAATGCTGGAACCACTCAGCAGGTCTGGCAGCATCTGTGGACAGAGAAGCAGAGTTAACGTTTCGGGTCAGTGACTCTTCTTCGGAACCCTTCAGGGGTATTCAATATTTAGGAAGGACAGGCAAAAAGGGAAAGGAGGTGGAGCAGCGTTTTGAATAAAAAAGGAAATCAATACAATATTGAGGAAGGATATTAGCTCAGAGAATCCTGATGTGGAATCTGTATGGGTGGAGCGAAGAAACGCCAAGGGACAGAAAACGTTGGTGGGGGTTGTATATAGACCCCCAAACAGCAGTGGTGATGTGGAGGATGGCATTAAACAGGAAATTAGAGAGGCATGCAATAAGGGTACAACTGTAATTATGGGTGACCTTAATCTACATATAGATTGGGCAAACCAAATTAGCAATAATACTGTAGAGGAGGAATTCTTGGAGTGCGGACGTGATGGTTTTTTGGACCAATACGTTGAGGAACCAACTAGAGAACAGGCCATCCTAGACTGAGTATTGTGTAATGAGAAAGGATTAGCTAACAATCTTGTTGTGCAGGGTCCCTTGGGGAAGAGCAACCATAATATAGAGTTCTCCATTAAGATGGAGAGTGAGAGAGTTGTTTCCGAGACTAAGGTCCTGAATCTAAATAAAGGAAACTATGAAGATATGAGGTGTGAGTTGGCTATGATAGATTACTTGAAGGGTTGACAGTGGATAGGCAATGGCTAGCATTTGAAGAGCACATGGATGAATTACAACAATTGTTCATTCCTGTCTGGCACAAAATGAAAGAGGAAGGGTGGCTCAACCGTGGCTTACAAAAGAAATTAGGGATAGTATTAGATCCAAGGAGGAGGAATATAAAATGGCCAGAACAAGCAGCAAACCTGAGGATTAGGAGCAGTTTAGAATTCAGTAAAGGAGGACAAAGGGATTGATTAAGAAGGGGGAAATAGAGTATGAGAGTAAGCTTGCAGAGAACATAAAAACTGACTGACAAAGGTTCTATAGATATGTGAAGAGAAAAAGAGTAGTCAAGACAAATGTGGGTCCCTTACAGTCAGAAACGGGGGAATTTATAATGGGGAACAAAGAAATGGCAGACCAATTAAATACATACTTTGGTTCTGTCTTCACAAAGGAGGACACAAATTACCTCCCAGAAATGCTGGGGAATATAGGGTCTAGTGAGAAGGAGGAACTGTATGAAATCAGTATCAGTAGGGAAATGGTGTTCGGGAAATTGATGGGATTGAAGGCCGATAGATCCCCAGGGCCTGATAATCTATATCCCAGAGTACTTAAGGAAGTGGCCCCAGAAACAGTAGATGCATTGCTGGTCATTTTTCAAAATTCTATTGACTCTGGAACAGTTCCAATGGATTGGAGGGTAGCTAATGTAACCCCACCATTTAAAAAAGTAGGTAGAGAGAAAACAGGGAATTATAGACCGGTTAGCCTGACATCAGTAATGGGGAAAATGCTAGAGTCCATTGTAAAAGATGTCATAGCAGAGCACTTGGAAACCAATGACAGGATCAGACAAAGCCAACCTGGATTTAGGAAAGGGAAAATCATGCTTGACAAATCTACTGGAATTTTTTGAGGATGTAACTAGTAGAATAGATAAGGGCGAACCAGTGGATGTGATTTATTTAGACTTTCAGTAGGCTTTCGATAAGGTCCCACATAAGAGATTAGTGTGCAAAATTAAAGCACATGGGATTGGGGGTAAGGTACTGACATGGATAGAGAACTGGTTGGCAGACAGGAAACAAAGAGTAGGAATAAACGGGTCCTTTTCTGAGCGGCAGGCAGTGACCAGTGGGGTACCGCAGGGATCAGTGCTAGGACCCCACCTATTCACAATATATATTAATGATATAGATGAGGTAATTAAATGTAATATATCCAAGTTTGCAGATGACACAAAGCTGGGTGGGAGTGTGAGCTCTGAGGAGGATGCAGAGAAGCTCCAGTGTGATTTTGACAGGTTGAATGAGTGGGCAAATACATGGCAGATGCAGTAAAATGTGGATAAATGTGAGGTTATTCACTTTGGTGGCAAAAATAGGAAGACAGATTATTATCTGAATGGTGACAGATTGGGAAAGGGGGAGGTGCAGCGAGACCTGGGTGTCCTTGTGCACCAGTCGCTGAAAGTAAACATGCAGGTGCAGCAGGCAGTTAAGAAGGCAAATGATATGTTGGCCTTCATAGCGAGAGGATTCGAGTACAGGAGCAAGGGATGTCTTGCTGCAATTATACAAGGCCTTGGTGAGACCACACAAAGAACAAAGAAGAAAGAAAATTACAGCACAGGAACAGGCCCATCGGCCCTCCAAGCCTGCGCCGATCCAAATCCTCTATCTAAACCTGTTGCCTATTTTCTAAGGGTCTGTATCTCTTTACTTCCTGACCATTCATGTATCTGTCTAGATACATCTTCAAAGACGCTATCGTGCCCGCGTCTACCACCTCCGCTGGCAATGCGTTCCATGCACCCACCACCCTCTGCGTAAAGAACTTTCCACGCATATCCCCCCTAAACTTTTCCCCTCTCACTTTGAACTCGTGTCCCCTTGTAATTGAATCCCCCACTCTGGGAAAAAGCTTCTTGCTATCCACCCTGTCTTTCCCTCTCATGATTTTGTACACCTCAATCAGGTCCCCCCTCAACCTCCGTCTTTCTAATGAAAATAATCCTAATCTACTCAACCTCTCTTCATAGCTAGCGCCCTCCATACCAGGCAACATCCTGGTGAACCTCCTCTGCACCCTCTCCAAAGCATCCACATCCTTTTGGTAATGTGGCGACCAGAACTGCACGCAGTATTCCAAATGTGGCCGAACCAAAGTCCTATACAACTGTAACATGACCTGCCAACTCTTGTACTCAATACCCCGTCCGATGAAGGAAAGCATGCCGTATGCCTTCTTGACCACTCTATTGACCTGCGTTGCCACCTTCAGGGAACAATGGACCTGAACACCTAAATCTCTCTGTACATCAATTTTCCCCAGGACTTTTCCATTTACTGTATAGTTCCCTCTTGAATTGGATCTTCCAAAATGCATCACCTCGCATTTGCCCTGATTGAACTCCATCTGCCATTTCTCTGCCCAACTCTCCAATCTATCTATATTCTGCTGTATTCTCTGACAGTCCCCTTCACTATCTGCTACTCCACCAATCTTAGTGTCGTCTGCAAACTTGCTAATCAGACCACCTATACTTTCCTCCAAATCATTAATGTATATCACAAACAATAGTGGTCCCAGCACGGATCCCTGTGGAACACCACTGGTCACACGTCTCCATTTTGAGAAACTCCCTTCCACTGCTACTCTCTGTCTCCTGTTGCCCAGCCAGTTCTTTATCCATCTAGCTAGTACACCTTGGACCCCATGCGCCTTCACTTTCTCCATCAGCCTACCATGGGGAACCTTATCAAACGCCTTACTGAAGTCCATGTATATGACATCTACAGCCCTTCCCTCATCAATCAACTGTGTCACTTCTCAAAGAATTCCATTAAGTTGGTAAGACATGACCTTCCCTGCACAAAACCATGTTGCCTATCACTGATATCCCATTTTCTTCCAAATGGGAATAGATTCTATCCCTCAGTATCTTCTCCAGCAGCTTCCCTACCACTGACGTCAGGCTCACCGGTCTATAATTACCTGGATTATCCCTGCTACCCTTCTTAAACAAGGGGACAACATTAGCAATTCTCCAGTCCTCCGGGACCTCACCCGTGTTTAAGGATGTTGCAAAGATATCTGTTAAGGCCCCAGCTATTTCCTCTCTCGCTTCCCTCAGTAACCTGGGATAGATCCCATCCGGACCTGGGGACTTGTCCACCTTAATGCCTTTTAGAATACCCAACACTTCCTCCCTCCTTATGCCGACTTGACCTAGAGTAATCAAACATCTGTCCCTAACCTCAACATCCGTCATGTCCCTCTCCTCGGTGAATACCGATGCAAAGTACTCGTTTAGAATCTCACCCATTTTCTCTGACTCCACGCATAACTTTCCTCCTTTGTCCTTGAGTGGGCCAATCCTTTCTCTAGTTACCCTCTTGCTCCTTGTATATAAATAAAAGGCTTTGGGATTTTCCTTAACCCTGTTTGCTAAAGAAATTTCATGACCCCTTTTAGCCCTCTTAATTTCTCGTTTCAGATTGATCCTACATTCCCGATATTCTTTCAAAGCTTCGTCTTTCTTCAGCCGCCTAGACCTTATGTATGCTTCCTTTTTCCTCTTAGCTAGTCTCACAATTTCACCTGTCATCCATGGTTCCCTAATCTTGCCATTTCTATCCCTCATTTTCACAGGAACATGTCTCTCCTGCACGCTAATCAACCTCTCTTTAAAAGCCTCCCACATATCAAATGTGGATTTACCTTCAAACAGCCACTCCCAATCGACATTCCCCAGCTCCTGCCGAATTTTGGTATAGTTGGCCTTCCCCCAATTTAGCACTCTTCCTTTAGGACCACTCTCGTCTTTGTCCATGAGTATTCTAAAACTTACGGAATTGTGATCACTATTCCCAAAGTAGTCCCCTACTGAAACGTCAACCACCTGGCCCGGCTCATTCCCCAACACCAGGTCCAGTATGGCCCCTTCCCGAGTTGGAGTATTTACAGACTGCTCTAGAAAACCCTCCTGTATGCTCCTTACAAATTCTGCTCCATCTAGACCTCTAACACTAAGTGAATCCCAGTCAATGTTGGGAAAATTAAAATCTCCTATCACCACCACCCTGTTGCTCCTACATCTTTCCATAATCTGTTTACATATTTGTACCTCTATCTCACGCTCGCTGTTGGGAGGCCTGTAGTACAGCCCCAACATTGTTACCGCACCCTTCCTATTTCTGAGTTCTGCCCATATTGCCTCACAGCTCGAGTCCTCCATAGTGCCTTCCTTCAGCACAGCTGTGATATCCTCTTTGACCAGTAATGCAACTCCTCCACCCCTTTTACCTCCCTCTCTATCCCGCCTGAAGCATCGGTGTCCTGGGATATTTAGTTGCCAATCATGCCCTTCCCTTAACCAAGTCTCAGTAATCGCAATAACATCATACTCCCAGGTACTAATCCAAGCCCTAAGTTCATCTGCCCTACCTACTACACTTCTTGCATTAAAACAAATACACCTCAGACCACCAGTCCCTTTGCTTTCATCATCTGCTCCCTGCTTACTCTTTCCCTTAGTCACGCTGACTTCATTATCTAGTTCCTTACAGGCTTTAGTTACTACCTCCTTACTCTCCACTGACCTCATTAGGTTCCCATCCCCCTGCCACATTAGTTTAAACCCTCCCCAACGGCGTTAGCAAAAGCACCCCCAAGGATATTGGTTCCAGTCCGGCCCAGGTGTAGACCGTCCAACCTCCCCCAGAACCGGTCCCAATGTCCCAAAAATCTGAACCCCTCCCTCCTGCACCATCTCTCAAGCCACGCATTCATCCTGACTATTCTTTCATTTCTACTCTGACTATCACGTGGCACTGGTAGCAATCCGGAGATTACTACCTCTGAGGTCCTACTTTTTAATTTGGCTCCTAACTCCCTAAATTCTGCTTGTAGGACCTCATCCCGTTTTTTACCTATATCATTGGTGCCTATGTGCACAACGACAGCTGGCTGTTCACCCTCCCCCTTCAGAATGTTCTGCAGCCAATCTGAGACATCCCTGACCCGTGCACCTGGGAGGCAACATACCATTCGGGAGCCTCATTTTCGACCACAGAACCGCCTATCTACTCCCCTTACAATCGAGTCCCCTATGACTATAGCCCTTCCACTCTTTTTCCCGCCCTTCTGAACAGCAGAGCCAGCCACGGTGCCATGAACCTGGCTACTGCTGCCTTCCCCTGGTGAGCCATCTCCCTCAACAGTATCCAAAACGGTATACCTGTTGTGGAGGGAGATGACCGCAGGGGACACCTGCGCAGCCTTCCTGCTCTTTCTCTGCCTTTTGGTCACCCATTCCCTTTCTCCCTCAGCAATCCTAATCTCCGGTGTGACCAATTCGCTAAACGTGCTATCCACGACCTCCTCAGCATCGCGGATGCTCCAAAGTGAGTCCATCCGCAGCTCCAGAGCCGTCATGCGGTCTAACAAGAGCTGCAGCTGGACACACTTCCTGCACGTGAAGGAGTCAGGGACATCAGCCGTGTCCCTGAGCTCCCACATTGAGCAAGAGGAGCATGTCATGGGTCTGAGATCTCTTGCCATTTTTAATCTTAAGCTTAAACTTAGTTAAATGAAAAAGGAACGAAAAGTTTTTAACCAATCACACCTTGAGTATTGTGTGCAGTTTTGGTCTCCTTATCTGAGAAAGGATGTTCTTCCTATCGAGGGAGTGCAGCCAATGTTCACCAGACTGATTCCTGGGATGGCAGGACTGACATATGAAGAGAGATTGGGTCGATTAGGCTTGTATTCACTAGAGTTTAGAAGAATGAGGGGGGATCTCATAGAAACCTACAAAATTCTAACAGGACTGGACAGACTAGATGCAGGAAGGATGTTCCCGATGGTGGGGGAGTCCAGGGCCAGAGGTCACAATCTAAGGTCAGGCTGGGTCCGGGTCGGATCGGGTCGCTCTTCCGGGTCCGGCCTTTGGGCTCGGGTCGGGTCGGGCAGGGTCCAAGTCGGGCACAGACAGCATTATTTGGACTTGAAAGGTTGTTTAAAAAGATGAAGATAGGAACCACGACATCAGTGATTGTTTGGTCACGAATTACACAGAACCCCATGGAGTTGTACCCAGACAGGTTGTGCCACACTGTACCAGTATCTGTATTGCTTAAAATAAATACAGCAATTGCCCGAAGGCTCCGAAAATATCATTATACATTACCTAGACTCCTGCTTTACAGGTTGAAATACTTGCTGCAAGTTTATCCAGTGAGCAGCCGAGATGCAGAGACCAGGAGTGGTTAATTATTATAAAATATACAGTATTTATATAAAAAATATAAAATGATCACTGTCAGGATTCTAGTCTAAACACATTCATTATAGTACTGAAAAAGTGAAAAACGGATTCGGAATCGGAAGGTAGGTAAAGTGAACGTTCCGGTGGTTGGGTTGGGCTCGGGTTGGGTCAGGCGCAGGAAAAAATGGAAGGACTCGGGCCGGGTCGGGCTCGGGTCCGATGTGGTTTTGTCAGGTTCGGGTCAGGTTTTTTTTTCCTGACCTGAGCAGGCCTTTACCTGACGGAACCCAAGCTGAGTATCACTGAGCAGGTTATTGCTAAGCGAGTGCAGCTTGATGGCACTGTTAATGACACCTTCCTTCATTTTACTGATGATTGAGAATAGACTGATGGGGCGGTAATTGGCCGGGTTGGACTTGTCCTGCTTTTTGTGTACAGGTCAGACCTGGGCAACTTTCCACATTGCAGGGTAGATGCCAGTGTTGTAGCTGTACTGGAACAGCTCGGCCAGGGGCGCAGCACGTTCTGGAGCACAGGTCTTCAGTACTATTGCCGGAATATTGTCGGGGCCCATAGCCTTTGCAGTATCCAGTGCCTTCAGTCATTTCTTGATATCACGCGGAGTGAATCGAATTGGATGAAGTCTGGCATCTGTAATGCTGGGGAACTCAGTAGGGGGCCGAGATGGATCATCAACTCGGCACTTTTGGCTGAAGATTGTTGCAAATGCTTCAGTCTTATCTTTCACACTGATGTGCTGGGCTCCCCCATCATTGAGGATAGGGATATTTGTGGAGCCACCTCTCCAGTTGGTTGTCCACCACCATTCACAGCTGGATGTGGCAGGAATGCAGAGCTTAGATCTGATCCGTTGGTTATGGGATCGCTTAGTTCTGTCTGTCGCATGCTGCTTACGCAGTTTGGCACGCAGATTGTCCTGTGTTGTAGCTTCACCAGGTTGACACCTCATTTTGAGGTATGCCTGGTGCTGCTCCTGTCATGCCCTCCTGCACTCTTCATTGAACCAGGGTTGGTCTCCTGGCTTGATGGTAATGGTAGAGTGGGGGATATGCTGGGCCATGAGGTTACAGATTGTGGTTGAGTACAATTCTGCTGCTGCTGATGGCCCACAGCGCCTCATGACTGCCCAGTTTTGAATTGCTAGATCTGTTCGAAATCTATCCCATTTAGCTTAGTGACAGTGCCACACAAAATGATGGACGGTATCCTCAATGTGAAGGCGGGACTTCGTCTCCACAAGGACTGTGCGGTGGTCACTCCTACCAATACTGTCATGGACAGATGCATCTGCAGCAGGCAGATGGGTGAGGAGTAGGTCAAGTATATTTTTCCCTCTTGTTGGTTCCCTCGCCACCTGCGGCATACCCAGTCTAGCAGATATGTCCTTTTGGGCTCAGCCAGCTCGGTCAGTAGTGGTGCTACCAAACCACTCTTGGTGATGGACATTGAAGTCCCTCACCCAGAGTACATTTTGTGCCCTCACCACCCTCAGCGCTTCCTCCAAGTGCTGTTCGACATGGAGGAGTACTGAGTCATCAGCTGAGGGAGGGCGGTAAGTGGTAATCAGCAGGAGGTTTCTTTGTCCATGTTCGACCTGATGCCATGAGACATCATGGGGTCCAGAGTCGATGTTGAGGACTCCAAGGGCAACTCCCTCCCGACCACTGTGCCGCCACCTCTGCTGGGTCTGTCCTGCCGGTGGTACAGGACATACCCGGGGATGGTGATGACAGTGTCTGGGACATTGTAAAGTATGATTCCGTGAGTATGACTATGTCAGGCTGTTGCTTTACTAGTCTGTGGGACAGCTCTCCCAACTTTGGCACAAGCCCCCAGATGTCAGTAAGGAGGAATTTGCAGGGTCGACAGGGTCCACCTCTTACCAGCCCATCTATATCGTCCTGTAGTCTAAGGCTTCCTGCTCACTATTTATGACACCACCAATTTTCATGTCATCTGCGAACTTACTGATCATACCTCCTATATTCACGTCTAAATCACTTATGTACACTACAAACAGCAAGGGTCCCAGCACCGATCCCTTTAGTACACCACTGGTCACAGGCTTCCAACTGCAAAAACAACCCTCGACCATCACCCTCTGCCTCCTGCCACTAAGCCAATTTTGGATCCAATTTGCAAAATTGCCCTGAATCCCAAGGGCTCTTACCACCTTAACCAATCTCCCATGCGGGACCTTATTAAATGCCTTACGGAAGTCCATGTAGACTACATCAACTGCTTTACCCTCATCTACACATCTAGTCACCTCCTCGAAAAATGTAATCAAATTTGTTAGACATGATCTCTCCTTGACAAAGCCATGCTGACTATCTCTGATTAATCCCTGCCTCTCCAAGTGGAGATTAATCCTGTCCCTCAGAACTTTTTCCAATAGTTTCCCTACCACTGATGTTAGACTCACTGGCCTGTAATTACCTGGTTTTATCCCTACTACCCTTCTTGAATAATGGTACCACATTCGCTGTCCTCCAGTCCTCTGGTACCTCTCTTGTGGCCAGAGAAGATTTGAAAATTTGTGTCAGAGCCCCTGCTATCACCTCCCTTGCCTCACATAACAGCCTGGGATACATCTCATCTGGGCCTGGGGATTTATCCACTTTTAAGCCCACTAAAACCGCTAATACCCCCTCCCTTTCAATGCTAATTTGTTCAAGTATATCACAATCTCCCTCCCTGCACCGTCCTTCTCCATAGTGAACACAGATGAAAAGTAATTATTTATAACTTCACCTTCGTCCTCTGGCTCCACACACACATTGCCACTTTGGTCCCTAATGGGCCCTACTCTTTCCCTGGTTTTCCTCTTGCCCTTCACATACTTATAAATATTTATACATATATATATACTGTACCAATGTGCCTCCTGGCTTGCTGTAGTCATGTGACCTCTACCGCGAGGCACTCTGACTGGGGGCAGCCTTTACTGTTAGTTTCAATAAAGACTCAGTACACACCAGACTGGTGTCCTCTGAGCTCGTAACAAAAGGGAACCCAAAAATCTTCTACTGTCATGTAAATAGTATGCGGATAGTAAGAGGCAGGGTAGGTCCTATTCGGGACCAAGGGAGCAATATATGCTTCGAAGCACAAGGCAAGGCTAGAATATTTAATGAGTACTTTGTATCATTGTTTCCTAACAGGATGCTGACAAAATATCAGTAGAAGTGAAGATGGTGGAGGTAATGGTTGGGTTGAGAATTGATAGGAAGGATATACTGGAAACTATGCTTGGAGTCTCCTGATCAGGATGGCTTGTATCCCAGGTTGCTAAAGGAAGTGGGGATGGAGATAGTGGAAGGACTTGCCGTAATCCCCAGATATGGGGGAGGTGCCAGAGGATTGGAGGGTGGCAAATATGACACCCTTATTCAAGAAAGAGTGTAAGGACTGTGCGGGTAACTACAGATCGATCAGTTTAATATCAGTGGTGGGTAAGATTTTGGAAACAATAATCAGGAAAAAAAAAATCAACAGGCTCTTGGAGCAGTGTGAGGTTATTTAAGGATAGCCAGGATGGATTTGTAAAAGGCAGGTCGTGTTTGACTAGTCTAACTGAATTTTTTGATGAATGCAATGGATGTTGTTTGTATGGATTTTAAGAAAACATTTATCAAAGTGCCACATAAAAGGCTGGTTAACAAAACTGAGGCTCATGGAATGCATTTCAACGAGAAAGAAAAATTCCAAGGGTGGGACCCACCATCCGTGGTTAACTAAAACAGTTAAAGATAGTATCAAACTTAAAGAAAAAGCCTATAATTGCACAAAGATGGGAGGCAGGTCAGCAGATTGGACAGAATATAAAAAACAGCAAAGAATGACTAAAAAGATTGATAAGGAAGGTAAAATTAGAGTACGAGAGAAAGCTGGCTAGAAATATAAAGACAGACAGTAAGAGTTTCTATAGATACTTAAAAAAGAAAAGTTAACAAAGTCCGATAGAAAGTGAGTCTGGGGAATTAATAATGGATAATAAGGAGATGGCAGTTGAATTCAACAGATATTTTGCATCAGTCTTCACTATTGATTAGATGTAAGTCAGGAAATGGAAGGAAGGGAGGAACTCAAGAAAATTACAATCACCAGGGAAGTGGTACTGAACAAATAGTTGGAGCTGCGGGCTGACAAGTGCCCGGGTCCTGCTGGACTTCACCCTAGGGTCTTAAAAGAAGTGGCTCGTGAGATAGTTCATCCGTTAGTTTAAATTTTCCAAAATTCCCTCGATTCGGGGAAGGTTCCGTTAGATTGGAAAATAGCGAATGTAACACCTTTATTCAACAATTGAGGGAGACAGAAAGCAGGAAACTACAGGCCAGTTAGCTTAACATCTGTCTTAGGGAAAATGTTAGAAACTATTATTAAAGACGTTATAGTAAGGCATTTAGAAAAATTGAAGGTAATCAGGCAGAGTCAACGTGGTTTTGTGAAAGGGAAATCATGTTTAACCAATTTATTGGAGTTTTTTGAGGGAGTTACATGTTCTGTGAATAAAGGGGAACCGGTGGATGTATTGTACTTAGATTTCCAGAAAGTATTTGATAAGGTGCCACATCAAAGGTTATTGCAGAAAATAAAAGCTCATGGTGTAGGGGGTATTGGCATGGACAGAAGATTGGCTAGCTAACAGGAAACAGAGAGTAGGCATAAATGGGTCATTTTCTGGTTGGTAAAATGTAACAAGTGGTGTGCCACAGGGATCAGTGCTGGGGCCTCAACATTTTACAATTTATATCAATGACTTAGATGAAGGGACTGAAGGTATGGTTGCTAAATTTGCTGATATCACCAAAGATCGGTAGGAAAGTAACTTGTAAAGAGGATATAAGGAGGCTACAAAGGGTTATTTGGGTTAAGTGAGTGGGCAAAGACCTGGCAAATGGAGTATAATGTGAGAACGTGTGAAATTGTCCACTTTGGCAGAAAAATAAAAAAGCATATTATCTAAATGGTGAGAGATTGCAGAGCTCTGAGATGCAGAGGGATCTGGGTGTGCGAGTGCATGAATTGCAAAAGGTTAGTATGCAGGTACAGCACGTAATTAGGAAAGCTAATAGAATGTTATCATTTATCACGAGGGGAATTGAATACAGAAGTAGAGAAATTATGCTTCAGTTATACAGGGCATTGGTGAGACCACATCTGGAGTACTGTGTACAGTACTGGTCTCCTTATTTAAGGAAGGATGTAAATGCGTTGGAGGCAGAACAGAGTCTAATACCTGGAATGGGCGGGCTGTCTTATGGGGAAAGATTGGACAGGCTAGGCTTGTATCCGCTGGAATTTAGAAGAGTAAGAGGTGACTTGATTGAAACATACAAGATCCTGAGGGGTCTTGACAGGGTGCATGTGGAAAGGATGTTTCTTCTTGTGGGAGAATCCAGAACTCGGGGTTACTGTTTAAAAATAAGCGGTCACCCATTTAAGGTAGAAATGAGGAGAAATTTCTTCTCTCAGAAGGGTGTGAGTCTTTGGAATTCTCTTCCTCAAAAAGCAGTGGAAGCAGAGTCTTTGAATATTTTTAAGGCAGAGGTAGATAGATTGTTGATAAGCAAGGGGGTGAAAGGTTATTGGGGGTAGGTGGTAATGTGGAATAATCAGATCAGCCATGAACTTATTGAATGGGCTGAATGGGCTCGAAGGGCCGAGTGGCCTACGCCTGCTCCTAATTCATATGTTCGTATGTGGAAGGGTCAGTGTCAGCCTGGATAAAAAAAATGGGCTGAAGGACAGAAAACAGCGAGTTGTGGTAAATGATTGTTTTTCAGACTGGAGGATGGTAGACAGTAGTGTTCCACAAGGGTCAGTGCTAGGACCATGGCCTTTTTTTGATATATAAGTGACTTGGAAATAGGAATACAGAGTAAAATTCCAAAATTTTCCAAACTTGGAGGTGTGGCAGTGAAGATAATACCAATTGACTGCAACTGGACATAGATACGCCAGCAGAATGGGCAGGCAAGTGGCAAATGGAATTTAATACTGACAAGTGTAAGGTGATGCATTTTGGCAGAAGGGATACGGAAAAGCAATGTAAATATAATGGTATAGTTCTAGAGAACAGAAGGACCTGGGATTCATGTGCACAGATCTTTGAAGGTGACAGAACATACTGAAAGAGTAATATAGGATCTTGGGCTTCATAGATAGAGGTATTGAGTAAAAAGCAGGGAAGTTATGCTGAAAGCTCTGTTTGGCCCCAACTGGAGTATTGCATCCAATTCTGGTCACCACACTTCAGGAAGGATGTGAGGGTGCAGAGGAGATTTACCAGAATGGTTCCAGGGATGAGGCATTTTAGCTGCAAGGTTATGTTGAAAAAGCTGAGGTTGTTCTCCATGGAGCAACGGGAGATTGACGGGAGGTTTGATGGAGGTGTACAAGATTATGACAGGTTTTGAAAAGCCATTAGCTAATGATACCAGGACTAGGGGACACAGATTTAAGGTTTTGGGCAAGAGATGCATGGGGGGAAGTGAGGAAGAACTTTTTTACACAAGGAGTGGTAATGACCTGGAACTCGCTGCCCACGAGGGTGGTGGAAACAGAGACAATGAACGATTTCTAAAGGAAATTGGATTCTCAGTTCAGGGAAATAAACTTGTAGGGTTACTGGGATAAAGTGGGGAAATGAGATTGACTGGATTGCTCTACAGAGAACCAGTATGTACTCAATGGGACAAATGGCCTTCTTCTGTGCCGTAATGACTCTATGGCCTGACTCTATACCCCACCCCCTTTATTCACAGGAATGGGCTGATGGGGGGTCGGGGGGGGAGGTAATAAAACTGAGTGGGAGGCAGGGGAGCGTTCCCGACAGCTTCCCGCCCCTCCAGCAATTTTATGCATGGTAGCAGCGGCAAGAAAAGGCCTGTCTGCCCCAGGCCAATGAACTGCCACTTAGGGCCTCCTCCCACTGCTGCTGCTGGGTGGCTGGCTCAGACCCTCCAGCAGGCAACCAAGTAAAACCTGGCGGCCTCCTTACGGGTTAAGGGGAGGCCCTTCTGATTGGGCACCCTGTGCCCCATGGAGCCACCCCCCCCCCCCCAAATTACAGCCCAACTGCCACCACGACACAACACTCTTCCTCCCCTCAACCAATCTCCCCTTGCCTCGCCAGGACCCAGCCGATTGTCCTCGACGAGGCCCCAAACGCTTACCTTTTTTCTGGAGCCGGCATCCCTCTTGGTCCTTTCCCTGGGTGCAGTCCCAGCAGTGGCCACCTCCCCTGGTAGCACTGCTAGGACTGAGAGCTACCGGCCCGCGATTGGCCAGCAACTCTTGGAGGCAGGATTTCATGCCTTAGAGGGGCGAAAGTCCCACCCAAGGCCAATTAAGGGCCTGAGGAGCGTAAAATCCTGGCAGGGCTTCCAGGCCTGGAGGAGGTGGGCTTGCCCCTGATCTTTTGGCCGGTGGCTGGGGCCTCCCACCCGACCTAAAATTCCAATCTATGACTGTACACCTCTATAACTCTAAATGAATACCTACAAAGGTAATGGACTGATGTAACTGGGATAGATTTCTGAAGAATAGTCACGTTCTGGCACGGACATGATGTGCTGAATGGTCTCTTTCTGTGCTGTAACTTTTCTAGGGTTCTATGACTAACATAATAGAATATTTAGCGAGGATAATAGAATGTATAACCAAGGAGATGTGGTAGAAATAGTCTACATGGATTTCCAGAAGTTATTTGAGAAAGTGCTCCATTAGAAATTGTTTGGGTACATTCAAGATCACGGCATAAAAGGGAATGTGGTGGAAGAGACAGTGAAAGGCTGCAGTTAATGGATGCCTCATAAATAGGCAGCTGGCAGAATTCTCCAGGGATTGGTGTATGGCCCACTTTTACTTCTTTATATATGAAAAAACAGTATCGAGAGATAAAGGCTGGATAAATATCAAAGCTTGATAATGATACCAAATTTTAAGTCGCAAACTGCCAGGCAAAATAAAAGAGATGACTTGAGGATACACATAGTCTGGGACAACCAGCAGACAGGCGGAAGATACAGGGCTGAATTTTTCCAGCTCACAGCAAGCTTCAAAAAATGGCGGGGCGCACACAGGAGAATTACTCATTTACATGGCTGGGAGAGACCTACTGCCCCCCCTCCCCCCATTGACATCGAGGATGTGGGTGATCCGTCCCCGGGAACAGCGTCCGGCACCACTGTTCAAACGCCATTTTTAAAGGGCTTCTAGCCCTTCATTTTGATTTAAATTTTTAAAGTTACAGGACCTATAAAATTAAAGTGAAGAATCCCCTCTCTCGCACCTCCAATGACTAAACAATTTATTAATTGCCCTCTCCCCCCCAAAATAAACTTACCTTGCAATCCCAACCTTCCCCCGGCCTAGTTTACAAACTTTTACCTTCAACCACTTCCCACCATCCCCTCGACCAATCACAATACTTTTCCCCACTCCCCTCCACAACCCTGAAAAATTACCTGCTACCCCCTCCCAACCAGTGTTCTGCCCCAAAGGCGTGTGAGTTCTGGCAACTGACCAGAATATGGCAGTGGGACAGCGGCGGCAGGTAAGTGTTTAATTCATTCATTGTAATGTATTAACATATGTAAATTGTGATGTCGCGGCTAAGCAGTGGGGAGCCACCATGAGGCCTTGCTGTTACCGGTAATATGGGGGCAGGGACTTTCCTGCGTCGAGGCCTGTGGTAGGCCTCTCCCGGAGGTATTTTCCAGGACCCCACCACCACCACCACCTCCGACATCGGGTAAAATTCGGACAACAATCTCTGTTCTCTAACCATGAGCTCCATTGCACTCCCTGGTATTGTCTGAGGCTGAACGAGATCGTTCGCAACCTTGGTGTTGTATTTGACCCCAAGGTGAGTATCTGACCGCATGACGGCAAAGCATGACTGGCCCTCTTTTTATTTGTAGTTATGTTTTCTTTTTATTTTATTTTGGTTTGTTTCATCATTCATTTTTTTTACCATGTGCCTGCCCACTGTTTTTTTTCATGTTTGTGCTTTGGGCTAGGGCTGTTCATTTTTCTGTCCATTAACACCCTCTCTGCACTTTGTCTTTCAGCACACCATTAACATAACGTTTGCCTTCGCTCCATAACTTCTTGTCAGTTATCCTCTGACCCTGTCCTATCAACACCTTTATTTGCTTAAAGCCTATTGCATTTCTAACCTTTGCCAGTTCTGATGTAAGGTCACTGACCTGAAACGTTAACTCTGCTTCTCAGATGCTGCCAGATCTGCTGAGTATTTTCAGCATTTCTTGTTTTTATTTCTGACCTCATAACCTCTTCATCACCACGACTCCTTACTTCAGAACATTGCCCACTCTGACCCTGCCTCAGCTCATTTGCTGTTGAAACCCTCATCCATGCCTTTGTTATTTCTAGACTCTATTAATCAATTGTGCTCCAGCCTTGTACCCTCTGTAAACCTGAGCTCATCCAAAACTCTGCTGCTCTGATCTTAACTCATGACAAATCTCATTAACAGCTCTGTGCTCACTGACCTATATTGGCTAGGATCTGGAAACGCCTTCATTTTAGAATTCTCATGCTTGTTTTCAAATCCCTTTGTGGCCTTGTCCTGCTCCATCTCTGTAACCTCCTCCTTCTCTACAACCCTTCGAGATCTCAGAGCTCCTCCAGTTCTGGACTCTTGTGTATTTTTCCAATTCCCAATTTTCATCATCACAGCATAAGTGCCTGTGCCTTCAGCTGCCAAGGCCCGAAGCTCTGGAATTCCCTGCTTAAACCTCTTTCTTTCTCTTTTCCTTTAAGACACTCCTCAAAACCTGCCTCTTTGATCAAACTTTTGGTCGCCTGTGCTAATATCTCCTTATGTGGGTCCATGTCAAATGTCAATGTATGATAATTGCTCTTGTGAAGCCACTTAAGATGTTTTATGACGTTAAAGTCACTATATCAATACAAGTTATTGTTGATACTGTTTCATAAAATATATTACATGTTCTTATGTGAACAAGAGTAAGGACAGTAAATTGTCAATGTAGTAACTCAGCAAAGGGTCTAAGTCACAAACATGTAAATCCACAAATGTGGGTTCACGGATTTTTTTTTTAAAGCCATTAAGACGCCAAATGAGATTTGGGGATTTATATTGAGATGCAGTGAATATAAAAACAAAGTCATAATGACCATACAAAACATAGCAGTTGTGGACTGCTTATTTTGGAAGGGATGTAATGTAGGAACGGGAGGAGGCCATTTAGCTCCTCGAGCCTGTTCCACCATTCAATGAGCTCATGACTGATGTTCCGACCAGGTGAGAAAGGTGTCTAGGGGTTCCTCTCAGCCTTCACCTGGTCTTACCATAACAGGGTTTTACTTTTAAACACTGTGTTTTTATCTCCCCCTTGGTGAAAGTTGAAATTTATTAAACTTGAACTTAAACTCCAATTCGATTGACGTCTATGGATACACAACGTGGCCACGCTAGCATGCATACGCGATACACACATGAAAATAGAGACAGAAAAGAGAAGAAAAATAAAGTGGAAACGTTTGGGGCAATATCTGAAGAATTTTTGTTATAGTTCTTCGAGCTTTGTCCTTGATTATAGGTAGACCTTGCTCTTCGTTGGGGCCCAGTATTCTTCTTAAACCTTGTTCGCTGTCGGAGACTTTTCTCTCTTGGGTTCATGTGTCTTCAGAGGCTTGTGAGAAAGAGATGGGAGCAGACAGGGGAGAGCTTCTCAGTCCAGGAGCAAAGAGTCTTTA
Source organism: Heterodontus francisci (assembly GCF_036365525.1). Classification (NCBI taxonomy): domain Eukaryota; kingdom Metazoa; phylum Chordata; class Chondrichthyes; order Heterodontiformes; family Heterodontidae; genus Heterodontus; species Heterodontus francisci. The sequence continues at coordinate 38,417,266 of NC_090411.1, read as the reverse complement.
TGAGTTCAAACTCTCTGAGGCCAGTTCAAAAGAAAACCCTGGAACAGCCAGTTAATCATGTGACCAGCCGGTCTAACCAGTCCTGGCCCTTGTGGATTGTATCCTCCTTAGCAGGCCCTGGAATGCGCTTCCTCACCCTCAACGTCTGTTAGTATGTAAATGTTTTTTTCCAGCCATGGCTGATCTGTTTAACAAGTCATTTCCTCGCTCCAACAACAGTTAAAAATCAATGTTCATGACAAAATTGATGTGTCTCATTCTTGGCAGGTGGGGCCAAGCAGGACATCTCCACACCCAGCAGAATGAAATGTGAGGGAAAATATAAGATACAGAAACAAAACATGCATTTCTCTCATTCATTCCCATTCATTCATGAATCCTAAAATGTATTACAGCCCGTCTTTTCTCGGTGCAAGTGATGCTTTAATTGCCCTCTTTTATGGCATCCCAGTAAACATGTGCTTCTTTGGGGGAAGTTTTTCTTCAGTTTGCCCATTTCCATGGCTGCCCAGGGTCTTTGAGATGGTTAGGTTTAATTAGCCCTGAGTTGAATTTTTTTTTCAAGAGAGTCAGTGGTGGGCAGGTCTTTCCTGAACTCTCTTTAAGTGCTTTGCTGAGTCATGCAAAGGCTTTTGACTTTAGGGGGATGGGCGGCTCTCTTTTTTCTGACTGCTGGGGAGGATTCTTTGTTAATCTCCCCTTTGTCCCAGAGGACACTCCTGCCTGCAGGTATTTGTGCAAACTCTACTGCACTCCCCTGTGGCACTTCGACTAGGTGAGGCATTACCCTCACAGTTTCTCTACCCCCTAGAGGTCTTTCTTTGTCTTTTCAGGTTCCTGTAAATGCTATTAGCAACTCTGGTGAGGTGCTTCTAGTATTTGCATTTACCTAGGAGGATGTGGGGTCTAACTTTTCACATTTTTCAGGATTGGCTGACCGGACAGTAGGGGTTTTCATCCGGGATTCCTCCCGGACTTCCTTTAACCTACTCTCTTGGTCACCTTTTCCCCTTCCCTGTCTTTTGCCAGCCTTGTGCCCACCTGTCCCTTTTTGTTCTTGGTGGGGGTCCCTTACAGTTCACCAGCACTCTGCTGGAGGGTCCTCCTAACACCAGTAGAGGACTTAGGTGCAGATTTCACTGTAGGTTGGGGTTTCCCCTCAACCTGGCACATGTGGCAACTCCTGCAGTACTCCACCACATCTTTGTGGAGTTTTGGTCAGTCAAACTGCTATCTTTTGAGGGCTTTGGTCTTTTGTATACCAGCATGTACAGCACTGTAGTCTCGTGGGCCCATCTTAATATTTCTCCCCGGTACCTCTGTGGCACCACTAACTGGTGAACTACTGTCCACTCCTTGCCCTCAGGTCTGTGAGGAAAACTCCATTTCCTCATCAGTACCTCATTCTTTAAATAGTAGCAATCAGGGACTCCCTCTGCTTCACTTTCAGACTGGGCAGCCTGTGCTCACTCTCACAATACTGGGTCGGCTCGCTGAGCCTCAGCTAGGGAAAATCCATTTAATTCATTCTCTGGGTCTCCTAACTTTCCAAAGAAAGTCTCGGGCAGACAGACCTGGTCATCTGCCTGCAGTGCCAATGCAGTCTCCTCTGGGGGAGCTGGTTTGATCATGGCCTGATCCACTATACCTTCAGGGAAACTGCAGGGGGCTGTCTCCTGCCATGGCCCTGTTTCTCTGACCTCCTGCGGTCTTTCTTTCACTAATGGGGGTCTACTACCTTCACCCCCACCAGATTATTACCTATGAGCAGGACAACCCTGTCCACAGGCAAACTAGGGACAATGCCTACAGTCACCGATCCCGAAACAAGGTCACATTCCAGATGCACCCGGTGTAAAGGTACAGGCATACACTGCCCTCCAATACCATTCACCACCATTCTGGTGTTCACTGCAGTCTCTGGGGAAAGGTCAGGCCTTTTCCCAGTAAAAGGGATCTAGTGGCCCCTGTGTCCCTGAGAATTACTATGGGCTTGCTTGCCCCACTCAAGGGTTATGGGGTTACTCTCCCTTCAGACATAAAACCCTGATAACCTTCAAGAATCCTATTAAATTTTCCAGCCTTTGCAGCTGCAAGCTTCCTGGATCTCACTCTTACTGCAGTTAAAGCCACAGTTTGTTCTGCTGTGCTTTCCATCAGGTTCACTTCTTCCCTGAGTGGGTGTGCCCTGATTAATCCTACAGGTTTTCCCTTTAGTTTCCAGCAGTCAGCTTTTAAATGCCCTGCTTTATTACAATGGAAGCACACAGATCTCTGGGTCTCACCCTTGCTCACAGCACCTTCCTTTTTGGCTGGAGGGGGCCCCCTCATGTCTCATGCTTTCCTTTCTCTTCCAGGACTGCTTGGGCTCCTATCACCTTCCCACCCTTGGTCCTTTTCGGAGTTGTGGGGGTGACTAGGAAAGGTTCTCCCCTGGGAAACTGACATAAATTAAAGCAAACTCATTGGCCAGAACAACTGCTTGCTGGGCTCTCTGGACCTGTTGCTCCTCTACATGGATCTTTATGGAGAGTGGGAGAAAGTGTTTAAATTCCTCTAACAGAATTACTTCTCTCAGATTCTCGTAGCTAAGCTGTACTTTAAGAGCCCTCAGCCACTGGTCAAAAGCCAGCTGCTTACTTCTTTCAAACTCCAGATAAGTTTGATTAGCTTGCTTCTTGAGGGTTCTAAACTTTTGGCGATAGGCTTCGGGTACCAATTCATAAGCCCAGAGAATAGCATTTTTTGTCAGTTCATAATTTGATGAACCCTCATCTGGCAACAGGGAATAAACCTCATGGGCTTTTTCCAGTTAGCTTGCTTTGTAATAAAAGAGGCCAGGTCTCAGCTGGCCATTTTAGCTGCCTTGCCAGTTTCTCAAAGGAACCAAAAAACTTCTACATCCTCCTCATTGAACCTTGGAATTAGTTGAGCTAGTTTTAACAATTCTGTACCCAGTCCTGAATTATGCTCCTACATAATGGCTACGCTTCTACTGGGCTTACTCTGTCACCCCTCTAGTTAACACAAGCCACCTTAGCTCCCTTTCTTCTCATTCTTTCTGGAAGGTTCTTTCCCTCTCTCTCTCCCTCTCCTCTCTCGTTCCTTCTCCTGTCTTTCTTTTGCTTCACGTTCCTTCTGGAAGGCTCTTTTTTTCTCCCTCTCCTGTCTCTTTCTCTTAATTCAAGATTCCTTTGTTCCAACTGTATCTTTGCTGGCAATACCCTGTCGGGGTCAACTTCTAACACTGCTTCTGCTTCTTCAGATTCAAGGGAAAGATGGTTGGCCACTAGTCTTAGGAGTTCAGACTTCCTAGCCTTGCCACGAACAGTGATCCCACACTGCTCAGCCATTTTTCTCAGCTCCTCCATAGACAGTACTTTTAACTTATACCAAGTTACTTCAACCTGGCTTGGGAAGCCACTAGCTTCAGTTGCAGACATATTAGTATTCAAGCAGACACAACCACAAGAAAACCTATATTGAAATCTTGCTTTTTTTTTTTGTTTGGGAACAATTTGGCTTCCCTCTTCCAATTTCTCTCATTTGTCTGTGGGTCAATCTCGAATGCTAGCACCCAAATTTCTGTTATGACCAGGTGAGAAAGGTGTCTCTCAGCCTTCACCTGGTCTTACTGTAACAGGGTTTTATTTTTAAACACACTGTTTTTACCTCACACTTGGTGAATCCTTGTTTACCACTTTTCAATTATAAGACAAAGAAACCAGCACAAACAGATTTTTAGATTTAAAGTTGAAATTTATTAAACTTAAACTCTCATTCGGTTGACGCCTACGGATACACGACGTGCCCACGCTCGCATGCATACACGATACACGCATGCAAATAGAGACAGAAAAGAGAAGAAAAATAGAGTGGAAAAATTTGAGGCAATATCTGAAGAGTTTTTATTACAGTTCTTCGAACTCACTGTAGAGTCCTTGATTGTAGGTATTTGTTGCTTTTCGTTGGGGCCCAGTATTCTTCTTAAACCTTGTTCGCTGAAGGAGAGTTTTCTCTCTTGGGTTCATGTGTCTTCAGTGGATTCAGAGAAGCAAACAGTCTAAGTTCAAACTCTGAGGCCAGTTCAAAAGAAAACCCTGGAACAGCCAGTTAGTCATGTGACCAGCCGGTCTAACCAGTCCTGGCCCTTGCAGATTGTATCCTCCTTAGCAGGCTCTGGAATGCACTTCCTCACCTTCGATGCCTGTTATTATGTAAATGTTTTTTTTCCAGCCATGGCTGATCTGTTTAACAAGTCATTTCCTCGCTCCAACAAGTTAAAAATTAATGTTAATGACAAAATTGATGTGCCTCATTCTCGGCAGGTGGGGGCCGAGCAGGACACTGATCCGCCACCTAAATCCATATACCCAACTTTGCCCCAAATCCTTTAATACCTTTGGTTAACAAAATCTCAGATTTAACCTTAACTATTGATCAGTCATCAATTGCCCTTTGTGGAAGTAGATTCCAAACCCTTTGTGAACAGAAGTGTTTCCTAACTTCACCAATGAAAAAAGTCTGTCTCTAACTTTTAGATTATGCCCCCTTGTCCTGGACTCCCCAAGCAGCAGAAATAGTTTCTCTCTATCTATCCTCTCTGTTCCCCTTAATATCTTGGAAACTTATTGAAAACTGTTTTGCCCATTCACTTAATCCAGCAATATCCCTTTTTAATTTCATGCTTCCACCTACACAGCTTAACAATGCTGTCTATCTTTGTGCCACAGGCAAATCTGGCTTCTATCCCATTGCCTAAGACATTAATAATTGTTATTAGTTGAGGCTCCAACAGTCTTACAGGACACCACTAGTCACATTCTACCAATTAGAGGACCTGCTCATTATCCCTACTCTGCCTCCTGTGGCTGAGGCAGTTTCCTAACCTGGTAAATAATTTGCCTTCAATTCAATGGGATTCAACTTTAACTAACAGTATCTCATGAGTGACTTTATCAAATGCCTCTGGAAGTCGGGATACATTTTTTGCCCATCCCTATTTGCCCTTGAGAAGGTGATGACCTTCTTGAGCCACTGCAGTCCATCTGGTGCAGGTACACCCACCAACAATGCTATTGGGAAGGAGTTCCAGGTTTTTGATCCAGTGCCAACCATAGGCATTCCTCTATCCACTACTTTAGTCACCTCTTCAAAACAAGTTCGGCAGGCATGACTTACCCTATACAAATCCAAATTGGTTTTCTCTGATTAGCTGAAATTTTTTAAGGTGTTCATTCACCCTATCCTTAATTATGAACTCTAGTAATTTCATGACTTCAGAAGTTAAGCTGACTGGTCTATAATTTCCTGGGTTTCCTCTCCCATCTTTCTTAAACAGCTGAGCAACTTGCACACTTTTCCAATCTAAAAGAATTGCTCCTGAATCAAGAGAACTTTGTCAGATTATAGTTAGGGCATCTGCAATGTTCTCACCTACTCCCTTTAAAACCCTAGGATGGAAACCACCTTGTCTTAAGGATTTGTCACTCTTTAGTGCCATTATTTTCTTCATTACTGTTATTTTGCGTGTTAATTTTGGTGAGTCTCCATCCCTGATTCAATATTAGTTTCCTTGGGATTTCTGGCCTGCGGACTTCTTCCCCTACTGTAAATACTGACAAAATAATTTTTCAACATGTTCACTGGTTCCTTTTTGTTATTGACAATATCACCGTTATCAGTTAGAAGATTTAGAACATTACAGCGCAGTACAGGGCCTTCGGCCCTCGATGTTGCACTGACCTGTGAAACCATCTGACCTACACTATTCCATTTTCATCCATATGTCTATCCAATGACCACTTAAATGCCCTTAAGGTTGGCGAGTCTACTACTGTTGCAGGCAGGGCGTTCCACGCCCCTACTACTTGTCAAGGGGTCCACATTGCTCCTGACCACTCTTTTTCCTAATATAACTGTAAAATGTTTTTATGTTTATTTTGATGCCCTTGGGGTTTGTTTTCATATTCCCTTATTGTACCTCTTACTATTTGATTTGTCACCCTTTGCTGTTCTTAGTGCCTTTCCCATTGGTCAGGGTCTGTGCTTTTTTAGCATTTTTGTATGCTGTTAGTTTTTTGTTGCCTCTGTAGCAAGTGCTTCCATTTTGTTCGTTAGATTTTGAGAACTTGTGTTCTGGACTTAGTCTTTTTTTTTAAAGAGGTCATCAGAAGGTCTGTTGGACTTGGCTAGTAAACAGTTAGTGGTAGGCACCTGTTTTCAGATAAATACCCAGAAGGGGGGCTTTTTTGACTTGGGGAAGATGTTTACAGAGAAGTGACAGGTCAAGATTTATAGGCGGTCAGGAGACTTGACTCCTGAGACGTTTATGGTTTTGTCACTTAGCCCCTCAAGCCTGCTCTGCCATTTAACAAGATTATGGCTGATCTGATTGTAATCTCAATTCCACATTCTCCCGTACCTCCAATAACCTTTCACCCCCCCCCCCTTATCAAGACTCTATCTACCTCTGCTTTAAAGATATTCAAAGACTCTGCTTCCGCTGCCTTTTGAGGAAGAGAGTTCCAAAGACTCACGACCATTTGACAGAAAAAAATCTCATCTCTGTCTTAAATGGGCGACCTCTTATTATTAGTGACCCCTAGTCCTAGATTCTCCCACGAAGGGAAACATCCTTTCCACATCCACCCTGTCAAGACCCATCAGAATCTTATATGTTTCAATCAAGTAGCCTCTTACTCTTCTAAACTCCAGCAGATACAAGCCTAGCCTGTCCAGCACTTCCTCATAAGACAACCCACCCATTCCAGGTATTAGTCTAGTAAACCTTCTATCAACTGTTTCCAACACATTTACATCCTTCCTTAAATAAGGAGACCAATACTGTACACAGTACTCCAGATGTGGTCTCACCAATGCCCTGTATAACTGAAGCATAACCTCCCTACTTTTGTATTCAATTCCCCTCGTAATAAATAACATTCTATTAGCTTTCCTAATTACTTGTTGTACCTGCATACTAACCCTTTGCAATTCATGCACCAGGACACCCAGATCCCTCTGCATCTTAGAGCTCTGCAATCTCTCACCATTTAGATAATGTGCTTCTTTTTTTATTCTTCCTGCCAAAATGGACAATTACATATTTTTCCACATTATACTCCGTTTGCCAGATCTTTGCCCACTCACTTAACCTATCCACATCCCTTTGTAGCCTCCTTATGTCCTCTTCACAGCTCACTTTCCTACCGATCTTTGTGTCATCAGCAAATTTAGCAACCATAAGAAGCCCTGAGAAGCAAGTGAAAGAAACTGACTGAAATTATTGCCCCATTCCTTCTACAAGGCCAGCCTGAAAACCCCTGTTGCTGCATTTCTCCTGGAAAGCCTGCCCAAACTGATCTTCAACACCGCCTGAAAAGAACGGTTCTAGGAAGATCCCAGTGACAAATGTCTACACGTATTTGGGACGCCAAATTGGAAAAAAAGACATCTGACATCTTTCCATATCTTCTCTTTTTTTCTTCATGAATTAGCAAGTATTTGGCCAACATACTCTTTTTTGCCTGTTTTTTCTTGTAATAAAGCTCTAAGAAAAAAATTTATATTTTTTCAGTTAACCAGTGTGTGTATGTGAGGGGCTAAGGTAAAAAGGGAATGTTCATATTTCAATATGTGTTAATACTTTGCTTCATTAGTGGTTATGACTTGTTTTATAATAAACTGATAATTGTTTTGTTTATTAAAGAAAACTGGTTAGTACATTTTATTCTGGGATAAAAAAGGTCTATGATTGACTGTATCAGTAACTGGGAAAAACTTTAAATATATGTTGTGACCTGTGGAGAAGTGGAACTAGAAAAACAATGCACTCCTCCCACCTCAGTCTTAACACCTCTTACCTCTTTAGTCGTCCATGGCAGTTTTTTTTTTAAAGCAAGTAGCGTTCTTGTCTTGAGGGTTTACACTTGGTTCTGCATCACGTTAAATTATTTTTGAACACCTCCCACTGACCTTCTGTCATTATACCCATTAACAGACTTACTACGGACAGTCTCAGATTCACCCCATTGACGTCAGCCTTACCTAAATCTAGAATCTTAGTAGCGGTTTCATATTTCTCCTTTTTAAACATTACATTGAATGTGATCATATTATGATCACTATAGATAAAATATTCATACACCACAGGAACATAAAAGCAGGAGTAGGCCATTTAGCCTCTCGAGCCTGTTCTGCCATTCAGTGAGATCATGGCTGATCGCGACCTAACTCCATATATCTGTCTTTGCCCCCATAACCCTTCATACCTATGGCTAGCAAACATCTATCAATTTTAAAATTGATCTAGAACCATTAGACTGTTACTAAATCTAATTTGGAATTCAACCTTGTTGGCTCCAAGATATACTGTTGCAACAAACTATCCCAGACACAGTCAAGAAATTCACTACCTCTGCTATCTACTACTCTGCTTGTCCCAGTGCAGTATAAGTTAAAATCCCCATTAAAACCACTCTACCTTTACTACATGCTTGATTAACCTTTGCACATGTGCAATCTAACACTTCACAGCTGTTACCAGGGGGTCTATATAAAACACCCACTACAGTCTTAAATCTTTTCTATTTCTTAATCCTACACATAAAGACTCCACTGACTGCTTACCTCTCATTAAATTCTCTCTTACCATAGAAGTGATTTTATCCTTCATCACTAAGGCTACTCCTCCCCCTCTACCATTTTCCATATCTTTCCTGTAGACCTTATAACCTGGTATATTTAGTTCCCAGCCCTGACTGTCTTGCAGCCATGTCTCAGTAATAGCTATCATATCACATCCTCCACGTTGAATTTGCAACTGAAATTCATTCAACTTATTCCTTATAATCCATTCATTTGTATGAAGAATTGTAGAATCATAGGAAGTGTACAGCACAGAAAGAGGCCACTTGGCCCATTGTGACTGTGCCGGCCAAACGAGCCACCCAGCCTAATCCCACTTTCCAGCCTTTGGTCCGTAGCCCTGCAGGTTATGGCACTTGAGGTGCATCTCCAGATGTCTTTTATATGAGTTGGGGGTTTCTGCCTCAACTACCCTTTCAGGCAGTGAGTTCCAGACCCCCACTACCCTCTGGGTGAAAAAAACTTTTCCTCATCTCCCCTCTAATCCTTCTGCCAATCACTTTAAATCTATGCCCCCTAGTCACTGACCTCTCTGCCAAGGTAAATAGGCCCTTCACATTCACTCTATCCAGGCCCCTCACAATTTTGTACACCTCAATCAAATCTCCCCTCAGCCTCTTCTGTTCCAAGGAGAACAACTCCAACCTGTCCAATTTTTCCTCATAGCTGCATTTTTCCAGTCCCAGTAACATCCTCGTATATCTCCTCTGTACAATTACATCCTTTCTGTAGTGAGGTGACCAGAACTGTACATAGTACGCAAGTTGTGACCTAACCAATGAGTTATATAGTTCCAGCATAACCTCCCTGCTTCTATACCTCGGCTAATAAAGGAAAGGATTCTATATGCCTTCTTAACCACCTTATTGACCTATCCTGCTACCTTCAGGGATCTGTGGACATTCACTCCAAGGTCCCTCACTTCCTCTACATCTCTCACTATTCGCCTCTTAATCGTGTATTCCTTTGCCTTGTTAGACTGCCCCAAATGCATCACCTCACACTTCTCCAGGTTGAATTCTATTTGCCACTTTACTGCCCACCTGACCAGACCATCGATATCTTCCTGCAGCATACAGTTATCCTCTTCGCTATCTACCACATGGCCAATTTTTATGTCATCTGCAAACTTCTTGATCATGTCCCCTACATCTACGTCCAAATCATTAATATACACCACAAAAAGCAGGATACCCAGTACTGAGCCCTGTGGAACAAGGCTGAAAACAGCCTTCCAGTCACAAAAACACCCGTCAACAATTACCCTTTATTTCCTGCCACTGAGCCAATTTTGTATCCAGCGTACTACATTTCCCGGGATCCCATGGGTTTTTATTTCTTTTTTAAACCAGTCTGCCATGTGGGACCCTGTCAAAAGCCTTGTCAAAAGCCATTTAAACCACATCCCTCTGCACTACTCTCATCAATCCTCCTTATTACTTCTTCAAAAAATTCAATCAAGTTAGTCAGGCACGATATTCCCTTAACAAATCCATACAGACTATCCTTGATTAATCCGTGCCTTTCTAAGTGACAATCAATTCTGAGAAACAGGATAAACTAAGAATGCTTATTTGGGGCACACATCCTAATCTGTCTTTTTGACCTAACGTCTTAGTCACATGTTTCTTATTTCTCTCTCCTTGTTTAATCAATTTACATCTTTCAATTTTCACATTACTTGTGCTGCCTAGAGAACAATTTCTGACTTATTCTACTCACTTTTTGTTTAGTTTTGAAAACAGTTCTTAGTGTGAAGAACGCTCTTCCACAAAATTAAATTGATACCAGATCAATTGTTAATTACAAAACAGAGATTGATAGATTTTTGTTAGCCAAAAGTATGAAGGGATATGGGGCAAAGATCAACATCCAGGCTTGGGTTGATAAGTGGCAAGTAACATTTCATGCCACACAAGTGCCAGGCAATGACCATCTCCCCTTAATGTTCAATGGCATTACCATCGCTGAATCCCCCACAATCAACATCCTGGAGGTTACCATTTACCAGAAAATGAACTGGACCAGCTACATAAATACTGTGGCTACAAGAGCAGGTCAGAGGCTTGGAATTCTGCGACAAGCAACCCACCTCCTGTCTCCCTAGATCCTGTCCAAATGCATCAAGGCACAAGTCAGGAGTGTGATGGAATACTCTCCACTTGCCTAGATGAGTGCAGCTCCAACAACACTCAAGAAGCTCGACACCCCAGGACAAAGCAACCCGCTTGACTGGCACATCATCCACCACCTTCAACGTTGACTCTCTTCACCACCGACAGACAGTGGCAGCAGTGTGTATCATCTACAAGATGCACTGCAGCAACTTGCCAAGCCTCCTTTGACAGCAGCTTCCAAACCTGCGACCTCTACCACCTGGAAGGAGGGCAGATATATGCGAACACCATCACCTGCAAGTTCCCCTCCAAGCCACACACCATCATGACTTGGAACTATATAGCTGTTCCTTCACTGTTGCCGGGTCAAAATCCTGTAACTTCCTTTCGAACAGCACTGTTGGTGTACCTACACCCTAAGGACTGCAGCGCTTATAAAAGGCAGTTCACCACCACTTTCTCAAGGGAAATTAGGGATGGAAAATAAATGTTGGCCTCGCCAGTGACACCCACATCCCACGAACAAATTAAAAAAAAAGTTCAGCCATGATCTTAACGAATGGTGGAACAGGCTCGAGGAGCTAAAAGGCCTCTTCCTGTTCCTATGAATTGGAGAACCGTTTACAATGAAATATTATTGGAACATGCAATTTTTTGCCACAAGTGGTGATTGATTACAGCATTAAAAAGGTACTGAATAACTACTTAAAGAATATAAAAGTGCATTGGACAAAGCAGAAAAAATGGGACCGTAAAAATCAGGCCTTGAGAGGACCCCAAGTTCAGTGCAGGCAACAAAGTGCCAAGTGACATTGTCCTGTGCTACAACTTCTATATTTTTTCACTTATAACCACTTTTACTGAAGAGGCATTGCATGCCTAAGGATATTTGGGAAAGTTTGGAGATACTCCTAACTGAATGAACTAGGAACATGTTTACCCACATGTGCAAGGTTGTTGTAGAAATCGACGTTTCCAGCACAGAGATAGCGTCCCAATAACGTAGCATGAGTCGTAAAGATTGTGGCTACAGGAATCTTGCGGATTCTGCACATAATCAAACCGACACCAGACAGCCATTCGTGGAAGTGAGTGATGATGAACGGGCAGTTCCCCTCACACTGAGTGACAAACTAAACAGGAAAGAAAGCTCGTTAGTCAGGGCAGAAAACGTAGCTATCTAAATATTCAATCTCATCAAGTCCTATACATCATGGGCTGGATTTTCAAAGTGCTTTGGGGTGAGTATGGGGGCGAATGCATTCCCAGAAGGCGTCTCTGGATCCAGAAACCTCCAGAAATTTTGAGAGAGAGAGAGCAGGGGGGTGGGGAGCCAGGATCCTCCTCACCTCCATTAACTGCCCGTTTATCTCCTTGAGGAGCCGGTTGATGGGCTGGGGAGGGCCAGAAGGGAATTTTCAAAGAGGAGAGTGGGAGGAGCGAATGGTCCGTTGCAGTAAGTCATTAGGTGTCAGGAGCAATGCGGTTGATGTCGATAATTATTCAAAGAAATTGAAAAAAATTTTGACTGAAACATAGCACTTCATTTGCCTTCCTGTTCACCATTTGGCCACTTGTCTGCACCGTAACACTGCTGCATGGCCCTCTGATGTGCTGTTTGCACCATTCCGCAAGGCAACAGCAAGCCGTGTCATGGCTGCCATCTGCATTTCAACATTGCAGTCAGAAGCTGCTTCCCATCTCCATACTGCTCCCAGCACTGCTGATTATGTGCCACACTTGCACCACCATCCCCTTCCTCCGCCCCTGCCACTCCAGCCCAATTAGATCATTTACATTTGAAGACAATGTCATATCGGCAGGGTTGGGAGCCAGAAATTATCCAGGCATCAGGGTCCCAACCCTGGAATGAAAATCCATCCCCGCATGTGCATCTCAGTGTCGGTGTCAGCACCTATCCAGTAAAAGGAAATAATTCACTCCTGTTTGGCATGGTGTGGCTCATGCATGTCTCAGATTTATTTCCAAAACATGCAAAAAACAGACTGGGTAAATAAAATCAAAGCATGGAGACACAGGAGTCTATTTCAGCTCACGGTGAGCTCAATACAAACATAAATACGAACATACAAATTAGGAGCAGGAGTAGGCCACTCGGCCCTTCGATTCTGCTCTGCCATTCAATAGGTTCATGGCTGAACTGATTATTCCACATTCCCGCCTACCCCGATAACCTTCCACCCACTTACTTATCAAGAATCTATCCACCTCTGCCTTAAAAATATTCAAAGACTCTACTTCCACTGCCTTTTGAGGAAGAGAATTCCAAAGACTCATGACCCTCTGAGAGAAAATTTCTCCTTATCTCTGTCTGAAATGGGCGACTCCTTATTTTTAAACAGTGACCCCTAGTTCTAGATTCTCCCACAAGGGGAAACATCCTTTCCACATCCACCCTGTCAAGACCCCTCAGGATCTTATATCAAGTCGCCTCTTACTCTTCCAAATTCCAGCGGATACAAGCCTAGCCTGTCCAATCTTTCCTCGTAAGACAGCCCGTCCATTCCAGGTATTAGTCGAGTAAACCTTCTATGTACTGCCTCCAACACATTTACATCCTTCCATAAATAAGGAGACCAGTACTGTACACAGTACTCCAGATGTGGTCTCACCAATACCCTGTATAACTGAAGCATAACCTCCCTAATTTTGTCTTCAATTCCCCTCACGATAAACAATAACATAAGAATTAGGAGCAGGAGTAGACAATTCAGCCCCTCGAGCCTGCTCCGCCATTCAATACGATCATGGCTGATCTCATCTCAGCCTCAACTCCACTTTCCTACCCCTTCTCCATAACCCTTCAACCCATTATTAATTAAAAATCTGTCTATCTCCTCCTTAAATTTACTCAATGTCGGGCATCCACCGCACTCTGGGGTAGTGAATTCCACAGATTCACGACCCTTTGAGAGAAGTAATTTCTCATCTCTTTTAAATCTGCTACCCCTTATCCTAAAAGTATGACCTCTCGTTCTAGATTACCCCACAAGAGGAAACATCCTCTCTACGTCTACTTTGTCAATCCCTTTAATCATCTTATATACCTCAATTAGATCTCCTCTCATTCTTCTAAACTCTAGAGAGTAAAGGCCTAAACTGCTCAATCTCTCTTCATAAGACAAACCCCTCATCTCTGGAATCAATCTAGTGAACCTCCTCTGAACTGCCTCCAATGCAACTACATCCCCCCTCAAGTAAGGGGACCAAAACTGTACGTAATACTCCAGGTGCGGTCTCACTTATGCCTTGTACAGTTGCAGCAACACTTCCCGACTTTTATATTCTATTCCTTTAACAATAAATGCCAAAATTCCATTTGTCTTCCTTATTACCTGCTATACCTGCATACTAGTTTTCTGCGATTCATGCACGAGGACACCCAGATCCCTCTGCACCGAAACATTCTGATGTTTCTCTCCATTTCGATAATAATTTGCCTTTCTATTCTTCCAACCAAAGTGGATAACCTCACACTTACCAACGTTAAACTCCATCTGCTAAATTTTGGCTCATTCACCTAACCTATCCATATCCATTTGTCAATTTCTTATTTCTTTATTGCAACTTAGTGATCGAGGATTCTACAGTTAGGGCAACAAACAGGTGATTCTGTGGCTGCAGACATGATGCCTCCCTGGTGTCAGAGTCAAGGATGTCACTGAGTGGTTACAGAGCACTCTGAGGGTGGAGGGTGAACAGCCAGACATCATGGTCCATATCAGCATCAACAACTTACATAGAAAGAGGAATGAGGTCCTGCAGGCAGATTTCAGAGGAGCTAGGAAGGATGCTAGCAATCAGGAATTTAAAAGGTATTAATCTCTGGATTACTTCTGATGCCACGCGCCAGTGAGTATAGAAATAAGAGGATAGAACAGATGAATGTCTAGATTTGGAAACGGTGCAGGAGGGAGGGCTTTAGATTACTGGGACATTGGGACCAGTTCTGGGGAGATGGACCTGTACAGGCCAGACGGCTGCACCTAAACAGAGCCAGGACCAATGTCCTCACAGGGTAGTTTGCTAATGCTGTTGGGGAGGGTTTAAACTTGGCAGGGAGATGGAAAGCAGGATGTAGCATTAGGAAGGAAAAACAAGGTGTACAAAGGATTGGGAGAGACAAATAACACTAGAGTATGAAATAGTAAGGTATTGAGATCAGAGTAAGAGGGAATTCAATTAAGTCTAAATTAGATTAACAGTGCATGTACGTAAACAAACCAAGCATGGTAAATAAGGTTGGTGAACTGCAGGCGCAGGAATGAGATATTGTGCCGATAACGGAGATTTGGATCAAAAAAGGGCAGGACTGGGTACTAAACATTCCTAGATACAAGGTGTTCAGGAAAGATAGGGAAGGAAAGAAATGAGGCAGGTTGGCAGTATTGATTAAGGAAAATATTACAGTGCTGGAGAGAGAGCATGTCCTGGAGGGGTCAAGGGCAGAAACTATTTGGTTCCAGTTAAGAAACAATAGAGGTACCATTCCATTGCTGGGTGCATAAAATATAAATGAGAAAATTTGCAAGGAAATTACAGAGAGGGGCAAAAGCTACAGAGTAGTAATAATGGGTGACTAACTATCCTAATATAGGCTGGGATAGTAATAGTGTACTGACTGAGAGGGAAAAGGGTTTCTGAAGTGTGGTCAGGAGAGTTTTTCGATCAGTATGTTTCTCAGGCAACAAGGAAGGGGGCGTTGCTGGACCAGTTTCTGGGGAATGGGTGGGCCAAATGGATCAAGTGGGGCAAACAAATCTAGAGCTCCTTTGATGACAAAAAAGATAGAGAGTAAGATGAAGCAGAAAAAGGGTGCATTTGACAGATGTCAGGTGGAGACAATACGATTAAGAACCAAGCTGAATACAGAAAGTTCAGAGGGGAACTGAAAAAAGGAAATGAGAGGAGAGTAGAGAGCTTGAGAAGGGACTAGCAGCTAACATAAAAGGGGAACCAAAAGTCTTCATAAGCATATAAATAGTAAACGGTAGTAAGAAGAGGGGTGGTGCTGATTAGGGACCAAAAAGGACACCTACACTTGGAAGCAGAAGGCATGATTGAGGTGCCAAATGAGCACTTTGCATCTGTCTTTACCCAGGAACGAAATGCTGCCAAAGTCATAGTGAAAGAAAAGATAGTTGAGATATTGGATGAGATAAAAATTGATACAGGAGGTAGTAGAAAGGCTGGCTGTTCTTAAAGATGATAAATCACCAGGATCAGATGGGATAAGGGCGAAAATTGCAAGGGTACTAGCCATAATCTTCCAATCCTCCTTGGACACGGTGGGGGACAGGGCAGTAGTGATGCCAGAGGACTGGAGAATTACAAATGTTACACGCTTGTTCAAAAAGGATGTCAGGATAAACCCAGAAACTACAAGCCAGTCAGTTTAATCTCAGTGGTGAGAAAGATTTTAGAAAGCATAATTCGGGACAAAATTAAATCAATTGGACAAATGTGAATTAATTAAGAAAAGCTAGCACAGATTTGTTAGAAGCAAATGTTTAACATGATTTAATTTTTGATGAGGTAACAGAAATGGTTGATGAGGGGAGTGCAGTTGATGTGGTGTACATAGACGACCAAAAGGCATTTGATAAACTGCCACATAACAGGCTTGCCAGCAAAGCTGGACCCCATGGAATCAAAGTGACAATGGCAGCATGGATATGAAGTTGGCTGAGTGACAGGAAACAGAGAGTAATGGTTGTTTTTCAGACTGGAGGACAGGGAACAGTGGGATTCCCCAATACTAGAATCTTTGCTTTTCTTGATAGATATTAATGACCTAGTCTTGGATGTACAGAGCGCAATTTCAAAATTTGCAGATGACACAAAACTTGGAAGTATTGTGAATTGTGAGGAGAATAGTGATAGACTTCAAGAGGACATAGACAAGCTGGGAAGACATGTGGCAAATGAAATTTAGTGCCGAGAAGTGCGAAGTGATATGTTTTGGTAGGAGAGGAGAGGCAATATCAAATAAAGGGTACAATTCTAAAGGCAGTTCAGAAACAGAGAGACCTGAGGGTATATATGCACAAATCATTAAAGGTGGCAAGATAGGTTGAAAAGGCATATGGGATCTTGGGTTTTATAAAACACTAGTTTGGCCTCAACTGGAGTATTATGTTCAATTCTAGGCTCCACAGTTTAGGAAGGATGTGAAGACTTTAAAGACTGTGCAGGAAAGATATACAAGAATGGTTCCAGGGATGAGAGACTTCAGTTACATAGATAGTTTGGAGAAGCTGGGCTTGTTCTCCTTAGAGAAGGTTGAGAGGAGATGTGATAGAAGTGTTCAAAATCATGAGGGTTCTAGCCGAGTAGAAACGCAGAAACTGTTTCCTTTGGTGGAAGGGTCAAGTATCAGAGGACACCAATTTAAGGTGTTTGACAAAAGAATCATTAGTGACATGAGGAAAATGTTTCTCACACAGTGAGTCATTAGGATCTGAAATGCACTGCCTGACAGTGTTGTGAAGGCAAATTCAATCAGGTCTTTCAAAAGAGCATGACAGCCCCCTCCCCTTTTATTTTCAGTTTTTTTTTCTTTTTTCTTTATTTTTATTTTGTTTTAGTTTGTTTCATCATTCTATTTTCTTACCTTGTGTCTGCCCACTTTTTTTCACGCTTGTGCTTTGGGCCAGGGCTGTTTATTTTTGTGTCCACGAACACCCTCTCTGCACTAACACTTTGTCTTTCAGCACACCATTAACATACCATTTGCCTTTGCTCCATGACCTTCTGGTCAGTTATTCTCTGTGACCTTGTCCTATCAACACCTTTACTTTTGTTATCTCTTGCCCCACCCCTGCTTTATTTGCTTAAAACCTATTACATTTCTAACCTTTGCCAGTTCTGATGAAGGGTCACTGAACTGAAACGTTAACTCTGCTTCTCTCTCCACAGATGCTGACAGACCTGCTGAGTATTTCCAGCATTTCTTGTTTTTCTTTCAAAAGGGAATTGGATAAGCCCCTGAAGAGAAAGAATTTGTAGGACTAACAGGGACAGGGTGGGGGTGTGGGACCAGTGGACATGCCAAAAGGCCACCTTCTGTGCTGTAATCATTTTATGATTCTAACATGGATTTCACTGACCTCTCCCAGGAACCAGGTAATGAGAAAACCAAACAGAATAGCATCATTCGCCTCTCGATCATACCAGGGAACCCCAATAGAGCAACAATCCCACAATTCTGCTTTCCAACGCTCCAAGCTCCAAGCTGTAGCTCCAACATCGAACAGGATAACACAAGGATTCCCTTCAATCAACCACCGCCCAAAATATACCTGCACAGAGAGGGAGAAATTATAAAACAAAAATTTGATTAATTTGGTGCTGCCTGAAGATTCAGTACATCTGTCCCTGTTTGAGCTTGGTCTCTTCTAGGAAAATAGGTTTCAGCCATGGCTCAGTGCTGGCACTTGCCCCGAGTGAGAGGGTTGTAAATTCAAATCCCAGTCCAGGATTTGAACACATAATCCAGTCTGACACTCCAGTGCAGTACTTAAGGAGTGCTGCACTGTCAGAGATGGCGTCTTTTGGAGAAGACAAAAACTGAAGCCTCGTTTGCCCTCTCAGGTGGATGTAAAAGATCCTTGGGAATTTTTTCAAAGTGCAAAGAGTTGTCTGGGTGACCTGCTCAATATTTATTCTGCAATTAGCACCACCAAAACAGATTATCTAGTTGTTTATCTCACTGCTGTTTATCCGACCTGACTGTGCACATATTGGCTGCTGTATTTGGTGAGATAACAAAAGCGTCAACAATTCAAAAATAATTAATTGGCCATGAAGCACTTTGGGACATTCTAAGGATGTAAAATTCACAATTATAAATGTAACCCCTTTGTAGGGAAATAAAGAAATAAACAAATGAATTCATTGATGAAGTCAACCCAAGCCCTTCTACTGCCCTGGTAACTCTCACAACCCTCAGGATCTTGCGATCACCAGGTTGTACTTAAACTCCTTATAGTTGGCTGCAGAGTGTGACTGGTACTAGAGTAATGTGACCAGCCTAGACTTCACAACATCATTGTGATGTCAGATTTTTTTGTCTTCCATTAAAATGTAGATGAAAAGAACATTCTCCAATTTAAAATGGATTCTGAACTATGGTATCTTTACCCTTAACTTGATCTTCATCCCTGGATACTCACAGGCTGAACCAGACTGGCTTACTATTTGACTCTGGACTAAGTTTCAATCCCCATATCCTACCCACCACCAAGACAGCAACCTCCGCCACAGCAACATTTCCCAACACTCCTCTTACTTCAACCCCCACTGCTGCTGAAATCAGGAGCCATGTTTTAGTTACCTTTGGGCTTGGTTTGTACAGCATCTGAATTCCAATCCATTCAAAACACTGCCTCCCATACCCTGTCCTACTCACTTCTCACCCTTGGTGTCAGCAATTTCCACTGGCCCCCAACATTCAATAAATTAACACTAAATCCTTGTCCTTGTTTAATAATCCCTCCCTCCTCTCACCTGTTCTCCTGCCCTATATACCAGCTGTGAATTCTAACTATCGCCTGCTATACATTATCTTGGGAATCTACACTGTACAATCTCTATGATTTTAACATCTTTTCTACAATGAGATGCCTAAAACTACACACAGAACTTAACTGTAGTCAATGTTTTGTACAGATTTAGCATAACTTCCTTACCCTTGTATTCTATATCCCTATTTATAGAATGCAAAATAGTGTTGGTTATTTAATGGTTTTATATACTTGGACTCATAGGTAGACAAATGCATTGAAAAGCACTGGAACATAAATATAATGGCTGGTGTAAAAGTCGATAACGGAGGAGAGACAATGCAGGATGGTGTGGCCAATTGTGTTAAATGTTTCAGTGAGGTTAGGGAGGTCAAGGAGGAATAAAGCACCATGTGACAAAAAATGTCATTTGTAACTTTATTGACTGATTAAAAACTGAACTCAAAAGCTCTGGAACAAAAACAAGAAATGCTGGAATCACTCAGCAGGTCTGGCAGCATCTGTGGAAAGAGAAGCAGAGTTAACGTTTCGGGTCAGTGACCCTTCTTCGGAACTCTGGAGCCTAGTAGCTGCAAGCTAGAATAACAAGGGAAGTCAGAAAGGAAAGACTGGAGATTCTGAGCATAATCTGTCAAACATCCTTAGAAATAGAAACTGTACCAGAAGACTAGACGATTGCCAATGTATCACCCTGTTCAAAAAGGGAAAGAGGGTAAACCATTATAGACTGGTCAGTCTAACAGGGGTCAATATAACATCTAGAAACAATGAAACAGTTTTGAGTTACCTGACTGTCTGTTACAGAAACGAGGTAAATAAAAATTGTGCAGTTTCTATAATGGACAGTTTGTCTGCAATGTCTGTTTCACCAGGTTAGCAAGTTGAAAATCTACTCCATGATACTGGCTAAATTAATAGTAGCAAAGAAGGACTAGGTTCATTAAAGGACAACCAGTGCAGATCTGGAAAAGGCAAATCATGTCTGAAAAATTTAATGAAAGATTGAGGAAATAATGACATGTTTAATAAAGGAAAAGCAGCGGGTTTTGTAATGATGGATTTTCAAAGGCTTTTAGAGGAGATGCCACATTTGATGGTTGCTGTTAAAATTAGGGAGCAGGGTGATAAAAATAAGGTACATGGTATTAATTAGTGTGAGGCAACATGGTTAGGATGGTGGCTAAAGGACAGAAGCAGAGAGTAGAAGGCTCAGCTCATCTGCTGCTGAAACCCTTATTCATGCCTTTGTTATCTCTAGCCTTGATTATTACAACGCACCTTTAGCTGGCCCTCCACATTCTACCCTCTATAAACTTCAGGTCATTCAAAACTCTGCTGCCTGTGTCTTAACTCGCACCAAGTCCCGTTCTGCTATCACCCCTGTACTCGCTGTCCTACACTGACTCCTGGTCAAGCAACGTTTTGATTTTAAAATTCTCATCCTTGTTTTCAAATCCCTCCATGGCCTCGCCCTTCCCTATCTCTGTAATCTCCTCCAGCCCCACAACCCTCAGATATCAGTGCTCCTCTAATTCTGGCCTCTTATGCATCCCTGATTTTAATCGCTCCACCATTGGTGGCTACGCTTTCAGTTGCCTAGGCCCCAAGCTCTGGAATACCCTCCCGACACTTCTCCACCTCACTTTCCTCCTTTAAAACACTACGAAAAGCCTACCTCTTTGACCAAGCTTTTGGTCATCTGACCCAATATCCCATTTTTTGTGACTCAGTGTCATATTTTGTTTTATAATACTCCTGTGAAGTGTCTTGGGATGTTTTTAGGTTAAAACTGTTATCTAAATATGTTGTTGCCGTTGTGGTGAATGGAAGTTTTTAGGACTTGAGGAATGGAAACAAAGTTATCCCCACAGATCAGTGTTAGGACCATTGCTCTTTCTGTATTTATGTTGGGCATAGAGATACAATATCAATATTTTTTGATTTGTTCGGAGGATGTGGGCATTGCTGGCTAGGCCAGCATTTATTGCCCATCCCCAATTGCCCTTGAGAAGGTAGTAGTGAGCTGCCTCCTTGAACCGCTGCAGTCCATGTGCGGTAGGGAGTAAGGTTAACTACGAAGGGACTGATTGTATGTGGCTTTCAGGAAAATCCCTCCCTGAGCAAGGCAGCAGTGCGTCTGCGTCCAGCCCAACCTGACCGGAGCCCGAATGCCAGACCCGGAAGAGAGACCCGACCCGAATCTGACACATGTTGTCGGGTCTGGTTGGGTTCGGGTCGGGTAGCCATGCTTTATTCTACACTCTGGAAAAAGTAGGCCCAGTCCCCTCAATCTCTCATATGACAATCCCGCCATCCCAGGGATCATCCTGGTGAACCTCAGTTGCATTCCCTCTATGGCAAGTAAATCCTTCCTTGGGTAAGGAGACAAAAACTGTACACAATACTCCAGATTCCATTTCACCAAGGCTCTATACAATTGCAGCAAGACCTCGTTACTCCTGTACTCAAATCCTCTTGTGATAAAGGCCAACATACCATTTGCCTTCCTAATTGCTTGCTGCATCTGCATGTTAGCTTTCAGTGATGAACAAGGACACCCAAGTCCCTTTGGACATCAACACTTCCCAGTCTCCTACCATTTAAGAAATACTCGGCATTTCTGTTTTTCCTACCAAAGTGGATAACTTCACATTTTTCCACATTATATTCCATCTGCCACATTCTTGCCCACTCACTGAGCCTGGCTAAATATCCTCGAAACCTCTTTGCATCATCCTCACAACTCACATTCCCATCTAGTTTTGTCATTAGCAAACTTGGAAATACTACATTTGGTCCCCACATCCAAATCAGTGATACAGATTATGAATAGCTGGGGCCGAAGCACTGATCTTTGCAGTACCCAACTAGTCACAGCCTGCCAACCTGAGAAAGACCTGTTTATTCCTACTCTCCATTTTCTCAATTCTCAATCCATGCCAGTATATTACTCCCAATCCCATGTTCTCTAATTTTGTTTACTATCCTCCTATGTGGAACCTTATCAAAAGCCTTCTGTAAATCTAAATACACCACATCCACTGGTTCTCCCTTATATATTCTGCTAGTTACATCCTCAAAAAACTGCAACAGGTTTGTCAAACATGATTTTCCTTTCATAAATCCATGTTGACTCTGCCCAATCTACCATTATTGTCTAAGTGTCCAATTATCACATCTTTTATAATAGATTCTAGCATTTTCCCTACTACTGATGTCAGACCAGATCTGTAGTGCTCTGTTTTCTCTCTCCTTCCTTTCTTAAAAATAGTGGCGTTACATTTGCTCCGTTCCAATCTTCAGGAGCCATTCCAGAATCTACAGAATTTTGGAAGATGACCACCAATGCATTCACGATCTCTACAGCCACCTCTTTCTACACTCTGGGATGTAGATCATTAGGTCCAGGGGATTTATCAACTTTCAGTCCCTTTAATATTTCCAGCACCACTTTTTTTTTTTTACTAATACTAATTTCTTTCAGTTCCTCATTCTTACTAGTCCCTTCGTTCTCTAGTATTCCTCGGAGGTTTTTTGTATCTTCCTCCGTGAAGTTTCACTGCCATGTCCTTAATCCCCACTATAAATTCTCCAGTTCTTGCCGGTAGTGGGCCAACATCTGTCTTGGCTAATCTTTTCCTTTTTACATATCTATAGATGTTTTTACGTTTCGCACTAGTTTACTTTCATATTCTATTTTCTCTTTCTTCATCAGTTTCTTGGTCCTCCTTTGCTGAATTCTAAAATGCTCCCAATCCTCAGGCTACCTATTTTTTTGGCAAATTTTTTCTTTTTTTGTTCATTCATGGGATGTGGGCGTCACTGGCCAGGCCAGCATTTATTGCCCATCCCTAATTGCCCTTGAGAAGGTGGTGGTGAGCTGCTTTCTTGAACCGCTGCAGTCCATTTGGGGTAGGTATACCCACAGTGCTGTTAGGAAGGGAGTTCCAGGATTTTGACCCAGCGACAGTGAAGGAACAGCGATATAGTTCCAAGTCAGGATGGTGTGTGACTTGGAGGGGAACTTGCAGGTGGTGGTGTTCCCATGCATTTGCTGCCCTTGTCCTTCTAGGTGGTAGAGGTCACGGGTTTGGAAGGTGCTGTGTGAGTAGCCTTGGTGCATTGCTGCAGTGCATCTTGTAGATGGTACACACTGCTGCCACTGTGCGTCGGTGGTGGAGGGAGTGAATGTTTGTTGATGGGGTGCCAATCAAGTGGGCTGCTTTGTTCTGGATGGTGTCGAGCTTCTTGAGTGTTGTTGGAGCTGCACCCATCCAGGCAAGTGGAGAGTATTCCATCACACTCCTGACTTGTGCCTTGTAGATGGTGGACAGGCTTTGGGGAGTCAGGAGGTGAGTTACTCGCCTCAGGATTCCTAGCCTCTGACCTGCTCTTGTAGCCATGGTATTTATATAGCTACTCCAGTTCAGTTTCTGGTCAATGGTAGCCCCTAGGATGCTGATAGTGGGGGAATCCAGTGATGGTAATGCCGTTGAATGTCAAGGGGAGATGGTTGGATTCTGACTTGTTGGAGATGGTCATTGCCTGGCACTTGTGAGACACGAATGTTACTTGCCACTTATCAGCCCAAGCCTGGATATTGTCCAAGTCTTGCTGCATTTCTACACAGACTGCTTCAGTATCTGAGGAGTCACAAATGGTGCTGAACATTGTGCAATCACCAGCGAACATCCCCACTTCTGATCTTATGATTGAAAGAAGGTCATTGAGGGAGCAGCTGAAGATGGTTGGGCCTCGGACACTACCCTGAGGAACTCCTGCAGTGATGTCCTGGAGCTCAGATGATTGACCTCCAACAACCACAACCATCTTCCTTTGCGCGAGGTATAACTCCAGCCAGCAGACGGTTTTCCCCGATTCCCACTGACCTCAGTTTTGCTAGGGCTCCTTGATGCCATACTCGGTCAAATGCTGCCTTGATGTCAAGGGCAGTCACTCTCACCTCACCTCTTGAGTTCAGCTCTTTTGTCCATGTTTGAACCAAGGCTGTAATGAGGTCAGGAGCTGAGTGGCCCTGGCGGAACCCAGGCTGAGCGTAACTGAGCAGGTTATTGCTAAGCAAGTACAGCTTGATGGCACTGTTGATGACACCTTCCATCACTTTACTGATGATTGAGAGCAGACTGATGGGGCAGTAATTGGCTGGGTTGGACTTGTCCTGCCTTTTGAATACAGAACATACCTGGGCAATTTTCCACATTGCAGGGTAGATGCCAGTGTTGTAGCTGTACTGGAACAGCTTGGCTAGGGGCGCGGCAAGTTCTGGAGCACAGGTCTTCATGACTATTGCCGGAATATTGTCAGGGCCCATAGCCTTTGCAGTATCCAGTGCCTTCAGTCATTTCTTGATATCACGCGGAGTGAATCGAATTGGATGAAGTCTGGCATCTGTAATGCTGGGGAACTCAGTAGGGGGCCGAGATGGATCATCAACTTGGCACTTCTGGCTGAAGATTGTTGCAAATGCTTCAACCTTATCTTTCACACTGATGTGCTGGGCTCCCCCATTATTGAGGATGGGGATATCTGTGGAGCCACCTCCTCCAGTTAGTTGTTTAATTGTCCACCACCATTAACGACTGGGTGTGGCAGAACTGCAGAGCTTAGATCTGATCCGTAGATGATGGGATCGCTTAGCTCTGTCTATCGCATGCTGCTTATGCAGTTTGGCACGCAGATAGTCCTGTGTTGTAGCTTCACCAGGTTGACACCTCATTTTGATGGTCGCTGATGATTGCACAATGTTCACCATTCGCGACTCCTCAGATACTGAAGCAGTCCGTGTAGAAATGCAGCAAGACCTGGACAATATCCAGGCTTGGGCTGATAAGTTACCATTGACCTGAAACTGTACTGGAGGAGTCATATAAATAACATGGCTACAAGAGCAGGTCAGAGGTGAGGAATTCTGCGGCAAGTAACTCACCTCGACGTCCCAAAGCCTGTCCACCATCTACAAGGCACAAGTCAGGAGTGTGATGGAATACTCTCCACTTGCCCGGATGGGTGCAGCTCCAACAACACTCAAGAAGCTCGACACCATCCAGGACAAAGCAGCCCGCTTGATTGGCACCCCATGTGGCAGCAATGTGTACCATCTACAAGATGTACTGTAGCAACACACCAAGGCTCTTTAGACAGCACCTTCCAAACACACGATCTCTGTCAACTAGAATGACAAGGGCAGCAGATGCAAGTGCCCGTCCAAGTCACACACCATCCTGACTTGGAACTATATTGCCGTTCCTTCACTGTCACTGGGTCAAAATCCTGGAACTCCCTTCCTAACAGCACTGTGGATGTACCTACCTCACATGGACTGCAGCAGTTCAAGAAGGCAGCTCACCACCACCTTCTCAAGGGCAATTAGGGATGGACAATAAATGCTGGCCTAGCCAGTGATGCCCACATCCCATGAATGAAAAAAACAATTGTGGTTATAGTTACAATAATGTGTTCAGTTTTGGATGCCTTTCACAAGGATGTCATGACTACAGAGCGGAGAGAAGAGATTCACCAAGATGATAGCATAGGTGAGAGGTTTTAGTTATGAGGAACTAGAGAAACTGGAGTCATTTCGACTGTATTTTTTGCCGTTAGTATTGAGTGAAAATGCCAATTAAAGTTGTCAATCTCAGTGCCTAATGCAAATAAACCCAATGTAAGTTCTAGTTTCACAGCTCTCCCACTGTGGTACCTTACAGCCTTTGGAATTCATAGAATCGATGGTCCGCCTGATTGCAGGGTTCTGGGGCTGGGTCAGCTCCACCTGTGTTCTTACGTTGTGCTCAAAATACGGGCCCATCAGCACGTAATTCTCGCCCCATTCATCAATCGTGATCTTCGACTTGGTTTGAAGCACAGTGTAGATGCCTCCAACTAGAGAAACAAAAGCGGGAACAGTTGGACTATCCCTGGGACAAAAGCGGGAACAGTTGGACTATCCCTGGGACAAAAGCGGGAACAGTTGGACTATCCCTGGGACAGACCCAGGTGAGTCTTGGCCCGGATGGTTTTCCTTACCTTTATTTGTTACCTCCCAGGCCACCTCGACCAGGATCATATCATCACGGGCCAGGGCCTCCAAGTCCTCCAGGGAATTAAGGGAGCCATCGAACAGGTTGTCAGGCACGGACATCTTCGAACCACTGGGAACAGTAATCAAAATGCATCAGAACAACAAATGGGAAGGAAGTGGAAGCGGCCACAGCTGAAGTTTTAGGACCAGGGGTTGCCCCAAGTCCTGGGCAATGTTACACTGTAGCCCGGGTGCGATGCCAAGTCCTGGGCAATGTTACACTGTAGCCCGGGTGCGATGCCAAGTCCTGGGCAATGTTACACTGTAGCCCGGGTGCGATGCCAAGTCCTGGGCAATGTTACACTGTAGCCCGGGTGCGATGCCAAGTCCTGGGCAATGTTACACTGTAGCCCGGGTGCGATGCCAAGTCCTGGGCAATGTTACACTGTAGCCCGGGTGCGATGCCAAGTCCTGGGCAATGTTACACTGTAGCCAGGAGTGGGTGGGGGACTCGACACAATGTTACTGACAATCAGGAGCGCCTTATTGTGACTGACAGAAACGACCACCAATCACTGGCCTGAGTGAGAATACTTACCCAATCAAATTCAAGTAATGGGCTCCGCCCCTAATGGGTGTGGCTGACAGTCAAGTCAATCAGATGCGCGCATAAAACCAGGCGGGCTCCCCCATTATCTTTTTGAGCTGCTCAAACTGTGCGGGAGAGAGTTTCAGCGTAAAGTGGCGCAGGATCCGAATCGATATAAACGGCCTCAAGATAACTTACAAACTGCAATTCTTCCGGTCCTGCTGCCTGAAAGAGAAAAACAATCTCGAGGCAGTTGCACATTTCCCTTCATAGAATTGTTACAGGGCAGAAGGAGACCATTCGGCCCATCGTGTCTGCACTGGCTCTCCGAAGGAGCAGTTTACCGAATGCCATTGCCTCACCTTCCCCCAATGACACTACATATGCTTCCTTTTCAGACAACAGTCTAATCTGTTATCTTAAGCAAGGAGTCAGGAGGGCTAAAAGGGGTAATTGGCATACAGGATTAAGGATAATACCAAGACTTTTTATACATATATAAAGAGCAAGAGGGTAACTAGGGAAAGGGTTGGCCCACTCAAGGACAGAGAAAGGAATCTATGTGTGGAGCTAGAGGAAATGGGCGAGGTACTAAATGATTACTTTGCATCAGTATTCACCAAAGACAAGGACTTGGTGGATGGTGAGCCGAGGGAAGAGAGTGTAGATAGTCTCAGTCATCTCATTATCAAAAAGGAGGAGGTGTTGGGTGTCTTGCAAAGCATTAAGGTAGATAAGTCCCCAGGGCCTGATGGGATCTACCCCAGAATACTAAGGGAGGCAAGGGAAGAAATTGCTGGGGCCTTGACAGAAATCTTTGCATCCTCATTGGCTACAGGTGAGGTCCCAGAGGACTGGAGAATAGCCAATGTTGTTCCTTTGTTTAAGAAGGGTAGCAAGGATAATCCAGGAAATTATAGGCCGGTGAGCCTTACGTCAGTGGTAGGGAAATTATTCGAGAGGATTCTTCAGGACAGGATTTACTCCCATTTGGAAACAAATGGACTTATTAGCGAGAGGCAGCATGGTTTTGTGAAGGGGAGGTCGTGTCTCACTAATTTGACTAAGTTTTTTGAAGAAGTGACGAAGATGATTGATGAAGGAAGGGCAGTGGATGTTATCTATATGGACTTCAGTAAAGCCTTTGACAAGGTCCCTCATGGCAGACTGGTACAAAAGCTGAAGTCACACGGGATCAGAGGTGAGCTGGCAAGATGGATACAGAATTGGCTCGGTCATAGAAGACAGAGGGTAGCAGTGGAAGGGTGCTTTTCTGAATGGAGGGATGTGACTAGTGGTGTTCTGCAGGGATCAGTGCTGGGACCTTTGCTGTTTGTATTATATATAAATGATTTGGAGGAAAATGTAGCTGGTCTGATTAGTAAGTTTGCGGACGACACAAAGGTTGGTGGAGTTGCGGACAGTGATGAGGATTGTCAGAGGTTACAGCAGGAGATAGATCGGTTGGAGACTTGGGCGGAGAAATGGCAGATGGAGTTTAATCCGGACAAATGTGAGGTAATGCATTTTGGAAGATCTAATGCAGGTGGGAAGTATACAGTAAATGGCAGAACCCTTAGGAGTATTGACAGGCAGAGAGATCTGGGCGTATAGGTCTACAGGTCACTGAAAGTGGCAACGCAGGTGGATAAAGGTAGTCAAGAAGGCATACGGCATGCTTGCCTTCATCGGTCGGGGCATAGAGTATAAAAATTGGCAAGTCATGCTGCAGCTGTACAGAACTTTAGTTAGGCCACACTTAGAATATTGCGTGCAATTCTGGTCACCACACTACCAGAAGGATGTGGAGGCTTTGGAGAGGGTACAGAAGAGGTTTACCAGGATGTTGCCTGGTCTGGAGGGCATTAGCTATGAGGAGAGGTTGGATAAACTCGGATTGTTTTCACTGGAACGACGGAGGTGGAGGGGTGACATGATAGAGGTTTACAAAGTTATGAGCGGCATGGACAGAGTGGATAGTCAGAAGCTTTTTCCCCAGGGTGGAAGAGTCAGTTACTAGGGGACATAGGTTTAAGGTGCGAGGGGCAAAGTTTAGAGGGGATGTGTGAGGCAAGTTCTTTACACAGTGGGTGGTGAGTGCCTGGAACCTGCTGCCTGGGGAGGTGGTGGAAGCAGGTACGATAATGAGGGATACCGTCCCCGGAAGTGGAGAAGGTGTTAGTTTAGACAGGCATCAAGATCGGCGCAGGCTTGGAGGGCCGAATGGCCTGTTCCTGTGCTGTACTGTTCTTTGTTCTTTAATTCCCTTTTAAATGTTTCGATTGAACCTACCTCCAACAGACTCTCTGGCAATGGATTTCAGATCTTAACCACTCGCTGTGTGAAAAAGTTTTTCATAGTTTTTACCAATCACTTTAAATCTGTGCCCTGTTGTTCTCGATCATTTCATAAGTGGGAACAGTTTATCGCCATCCATTCTATCCAGCCCCTGATGATTTTGAGCACCTCTATTAAATCACTTTTCAGCCTTCTTTTCACGGAAAAAAAAATCCCAACTTCTCCAATCAGGCTTCATAGATGAAGTTCTTCATCCCGAGAACTATTCTCGTGAATCTTTTCGGTACTCTCTCCAATGCCCTCACATCTTGCCTAAAGTGCAGTTCCCAGAACTGGACACAATACTTCAGCTGAGGCTGAACTAGTGTCTTAGACACGTTTAACATAACCTCCTTGTACTCGTACTCTATGCGAATGCCTGGCTCAGGTATAAAAAGTTAAAATCCAACCTGAACCCTTGTCCTTTAATTTTTTTTTTTAAATGCCCAATCCGATCCGAACCAGACCCGCGTGTAGTCAGGCTTTGCTGCAGAGTGCGGACTGCACCTTTCCTGCCTTGATGTCCTGAAGGTTCATTTGAAGATTACTTCCCAGATCAAGACAGCACTGTCCATGTCCAGCCTGACCAGAGCCTGAATGCTGGACCCGGAATAGAGACCCAACCCGGACTGAATCCAACAAGTCATCAGGTCTGAAACAAAAACAAGAAATGCTGGAATCACTCAGCAGGTCTGGCAGCATCTGGGAAAGAGAAGCAGAGTTAACGTTTCGGGTCAGTGACCCTTCTTCGGAACTCCATCATCAGGTCTGGTTGGGTAGCCACGCTTTACTCTATGCCCCTATTAATATAGTCCAGGACACGGTATGCTTTATTAACTGTGCTGTCATCCTGCCCTGCTACACTCAATGACTGCACATGTATCCCCAGGGTACCTCTGTTCTTGCACCCCCTTTAGAGTTGTACCCTTTCATAGTGTTTTGTTATATTGTCTCTCCATGTTCTTCCTACCAAAATAAAATACTTCACATTTCTCTGCATTAAACATCATCTGCCACTTGTCCACCCATTCCCCCAACTTGTCTATGTCCTTCTGAAGTTCTACACTATCCTCTTCACAGTTCACAAATTGTTCCAAGTTTCCCCATCATCCACAAATTTTGAAAAATTGTGCCTTGTAAGATATAGATATAGATCTCTCTCAGGAAGAGCAAGGGTCTGAACACTGACCCTTGGGGAACTCCACTACAAACTTTCCTCCAGCCCGAAGAACATCCATTAACCACTACTCTCCATTTCCTGTCACTCAGCTAATTTCATCTCCATGTTGCTCCTGTCCTTTTTATTCCATAAGCTATAATTTTGCTTACAAGTATGTTGTGCAGCACTTTATCAAATGCCTTTTGGAAGTCCATTTACACCAAATAGTATTGTCATGAGTCCTCAGTTAACTCTTCATGGAAAAAAAAGAACCTCCTGCTAGTAAAAATATGATTTTCCCTCAACAAATCTGTGCTGACTTTCCTTAATTAACCCACATTTGTCAACATGTCTGTGTTTGATCCTGAATTACTTTTTCTACAAGTTTCTGCACTACTGAAGTTAAACTGATTGGCCTGTAGTTGATGGTTGTAACTTTTGCAATTCTCCAATCCTATGGCACCACCCCTGAATCTAAGACTGGAAAATTATAGCCAGTGCCTCCACAATCCCTTCCTTCAGATCTTTGGATGCATCTCACCTGGCCCTGGTGCTGTCAACTTTATAAACATTATAGTGTATTATTTACCTCTTTCACAGTGGCCTGGGTAATATCTTCCTTGGTAAAGACAGATGCCACGTATTCCTGTATTCACCCTGCAGAAATCCCCTTTCGATCCCCAAATGGCCCTAATTCCACCTTTTAATATTCATATGCCTATAGAAGACTTTGGGATTCCTTTTATGTTAGCTGTCAGTCTCTTTTCATACCCTGCTTCTTCACTTCCCTTAATCACATTCTTTCAATAAGCTTCAGATATTTGAAACCCAAGCTTGATTTGGCCTGAATAAATATTCAGGATCACTGCTCCTGATTTCTCTTTTACCCTTTACAAACTTACTGCTGCTCACCAGGGTTCCTACTTCCAATCACTATCCACTGACTGGTGTCCAGACAGCAGGACTCTGGTGGTTTGGGACCCCCTCCAAGCCTGTGTTTTTTTTTTATTATTAATTAGAGGAGCAGGAATCTTTACATTCTCAATCCCAAAGATTTATAGATGCTCTATTGTTGACTATATTCAAGGCTAAGACTTTTCTTCAGAGTCAAAGCAACTTGTTTCTCTATAGCACCTTTAACTTCATCAAGGCACTCAACAGCAGCATTTGAATAATATGAGCCACATGAGATATTAGGCCAGGTGGCCAAAAGCTTGGTCAAAGAAATAGGTTTCAAGAAGGTGTCTTAGAGGAAAAGGAAGCAAGTGAGGTGGAGAAGTGTAGGTAGATGGAGAGAAGGCAAGCAAGTGGTGTGGAGGCAAAAGAGCTGCATTTTGCTTTTTCATGGGATGTGGGCATCTTCTTAAACTGTTGCAATCCTTGGGGTGTAGGTCCAGCAACAGTGCTGTTGAGTGTTCCAGGATTTTGTCCCAGTGACAATGAATGAATAGGGATACATCTCCAAGCCAGAAACTTGCACGTGGTGACTTTCCCCATACACCTGCTGCCCTCGTCTTGTAGGTAGTGGAAGACCAGACTCAAGGGACCATATGGTCCACTCCTGCTCTTATTTCCCTATCCAGAATTTCAGAAGAAAAATGTCAGTCTATCCCTGCCCATCACTAAACAGTGATCAGCTCAAGACAAGTCCAGCTGCAGCTCCTCCACAGCTTCATCATGCATATTGCAGAAGGTCCTGTGTAACCATTCTGGAGAATAAAGTGGAGACCATTAATATCCTTGCAATTCTTAGTGGACTCTGCTCACTTCTTGCTACCTCCCCCATCCTCCAATTATCAAAGATAGCCATTTGGCCCTATGGCAGCCCTTTAAAGCATTTATCCGATTAGTCCCACTTGCCTGTTGTTTTGTTTCCCCTCCACCTTACATGAAATATGAGCAATGTTTAGAGATCAATGGCAAATTGGGTTTAGATCACAGCACACAGCTAACAGTAGTAGAGGACAGATTTATTTTGTTCAATTAATGCAGTACAAATTGAGTCACAAAAAATTAAGCTATGAAATCAGTTTTACACAGCATCACTAATGAGAAAACTACATACAAAAAACTTCCAATATATCCATGTGACAATGCAACATTTTGTTCCAGAAGAAAGCTGGAGTTAAATCAGAGACCATATCAGTATGATATTAAGTCATTTATTTCCAACTGACTATCACACTGGCAGCAAGTCCAACAAGCAAGAGGATAAGTGCCACTATCAGGAGCACAGTGATCACAACCATATTACCAG
Source organism: Heterodontus francisci (assembly GCF_036365525.1). Lineage (NCBI taxonomy): Eukaryota > Metazoa > Chordata > Chondrichthyes > Heterodontiformes > Heterodontidae > Heterodontus > Heterodontus francisci. The sequence continues at coordinate 38,384,573 of NC_090411.1, read as the reverse complement.
ATCGCATCCCAGCATCCCAAACTTGAATAGAGAGATAGGACAGAGGCTCATCTGCAGAAAGAACAAAGTTAAGTTGGTGCTCTAGTTTCATGGAGTGTATGCTGGTGGGGAGGGAAGGGGCCTGAAATTAGATTTATACAAATATTTCCTTCAATCTCTGCCAGAGACAAAATTAAAACATTTTTAAAAACCAAATGATACTTCAGGACTTTGAGAATTAGGTTTAATTCCTTTAATATCTATTCCAGAATTCATTACAAATTGGAACCACCACCACTTTTTAAAAACTTGCCTCTAGTTGTTATGGAGCCAGACCACCTAGTCATCACTAGGGGTTTCTCAGATGAATCCGAAAGGATGTAACGAATCCTGAAAAGACAGTGGGATGTTACTGAAAGACCAAATTTCAGTGCCCTCAATATTGCATTTTATTTCCATGACTTAAACACAAAATTAAAGTTGTTAAAAGAAAAAAAAAAAAAGAGACCAATGAGAAGCCATCTTGTTTGCAGCAGTTAGAGAAATACTCAAATATATTGCTCCACTTAAATAAATTTTGCATCTGTTCTATGGGAAGAAAAAATGTGGGGCCAGAATTTACACAATATATCTTTTTGTCCTTGGTTGGAGACACCTACCTAAAGCTGTGTCCTGGTAATACATGTTCAATACAGCTGCCATTTTTACAAGCAATGCTAGGTCCCATTTGATAGGCAGGTTCTGCTGGCTCAGGGGAGAAGTAGGTGCAAAAGGGTACAGAGTACTTCCTGGTCAAAACAAATGTGCTATTATCTGCTAAAGGAAGTTAAATCAGTTAGTTAAAGCTGGGATTTCATTAACATGCCACCTCATATTTTGTGCATTTAAAGACAAGCCTTTTAAAATTTTTCCTCTAACCCTAAAAGGGAAAAATCATCATGGACCAGTAACAATCCAGGGGCAATCTAATGATAACTCAGCTATACAAGGGTCCAATCACATTTATAAAGGCAATTTCAAATTTTAACTTGGCCCAGTATGAAGCAGCTTTGGACCTATGCCCCTTTAATTCAAAGCTGCATCATCTTTCTACTAAACCCCTCAAACTGAATTATGAGAACATGCAAGCACATTCAACAAACTCCACCTTTTATATTCTTTTTTTTTTATTGCTTAGCAATGAACAGAAGTGTTCCAAACTATAGAATTAAACAACAAAGACCATTGCATAGCACAAGAATCTGAGTGTAGGGGAGGTCCTTCATTACCAATGTGGAGGAGCAGGTTTGAAATATGAACTGCTTCAGTAGCTTAAAGCAATCTCACCTTTTCTCAAAATCTCAACAGTAATGGATGTTGAGGATCTGTCAATGATCATCTGTCCAGCTCTCTGTGCAGCCCACATTTCAAATAGACAATAGGCAGGTTTCAGCCAGACCAGTGTAGCAAGTCGTGACAAATCCCCATTGCAGGGCACAATATGGTAATCTGAAAAATGTTACAACAGCTTAAATCAAAGCAGAGATACCATAGAGGGCAAGTGTTACCAAAACACAGTAGGAGCAGAAGTAGGCCATATGGCCCATTAAGCCTGCTCCACCATTCAATATCATGGCTAATCTTAGGATGCAACTCCACTTTCCCACCCACGCGCCATAGCCCTGGAAGACCAAAAATCTGTCTATCCCAGCCTTAAATGTATTCAACAATGGAGAATCCACAACCCTCTGGGAAAGAGAATTCTAAAGATTCTCAACCCTTTCAGGGAAACAATTTTTCCCTCAGTCCTAAATAAATCAGCCCTTTATCCTGAGACGGTGATGGTTTAGATTTCCCAAGCAGCAGAAACAGTGTCTACCCTGTCCAGCCCCTTCAGAATCTTGTATGTTTCAATGAGATCACATCCTTCTTCTAAAGAAGAATTTAGGCCCAATTTACTCAGCCACTCATCATAGGAACCAATCTAGTGAATTTTGCTGTACTGCCTCCAAATGCAAATATATCCTTTCTTACATGTGACCAAAACCACAGCACTGCAGATGTGGTCTCACCAAAATCCTGTGCAATTGTAGCAAGACTTTATTCCTACATTCTAGTCCTTGCAATAAAGGCAAACATGCAATTTGCCTTCCTAAAGGCTTGCTGTACCTAGATGTTAATGTTCTGCATTCCTTGTACAAACACTGCCAAGTCTCTGAACGGCAGCACTTAAATTTCACACCCTTTTAAAAACAATTTTGCTTTTCTATTACGACCAAAGTGAATAACTTCATACTTCCCTACTTTATACTCCATCTGCCATCTTGTTGCCCACTCACTTAACCAGTCCATTTTTTTTGCAGCCTGTCCTCCCTACAGCTTACTTTTCCACCCACCTTTGTATCAAAGCTTAGATACATTACTCTCTCTTCAGTCATTAAATATAGATCACAAATAGCCAAGCTAAATTTTATGAAACAAGATTTCTTTTTAGCAAATCCATGTCGACTTGTTCCAATCACACTGCTTTGGGTGCATTGTTAAAACTTCTTTAATAGATTCCAGCATTTTCCACAATGACCAACATTAGGCTAACTGGCCTGTAATTCCTCATTTTCTCTCCCTCCTGTCTTGAAAGGCAGTGTAACATTTGCCAATTTCCAATCTGATGGGAGTGTTCCAAAAATAAGGAATTTTGAAAAATCATGGCTATTATATCGACCATCTCTATAATGATCTATTAGAACCCTCAGGTCCCAGTATCTGTCAGATTAGTTCAAGTTTCTCCAATATTTTTTCTTTGCTGATATTAATTTCCTCATTCTCTAGCCCCTAGCTTACTGTCCATTTCTGTTATGAAACTTCTGTCTATTAAGAAATATTTATTCAATGCTTCTGCCACTTCCTCATTCCCCATGATAATTTCTCCAGTCTGCTTCTAAGGGATGATGATTTGCTTCAGCTACTCTTCCTGTTTATATCTATAAAAGTGCTCATGTTTTTATATTACTGGCTAGTTTACTCATTTCATTTTTCCCTTATTTAAAAATAACTTTGGTGGCCTTTTGCTGGTTTCAAAAGCACTCAATCCTCAGACTTACTCTTTTTGCAATATTGTAAACCTCTTAATCTTATCCTATTAACTTCCTGAGGGAGGCACAGATGAGTCTTTCTTGCTAACTCTTTCTAAATGGAATGTGCTTTTATTGAAAATTTTGAATTGTTTCTTTAAAAGGTTTTCCACTGTTCATTTTCTGCCCTACCCCTTAGTAGGTTTACTTTTGATAATTAGTACAAATCACACCACTTTGAAACACTGCTAAACAAATAAATGAAGAAATGAGGGGTGTATTAAGTGTACAGAGAGAAAATATACAGCAGGTTCAAATAAAAAAAAAATCAGAGGACAGACAGACTTTATTTATATGGTACTTTAACAATTTCAGGACTTAACAAAACATTTGAACACAAGACAGTTATAGCCAGTTAATGTGGAAAATGTAGCCAATTTGCACTAGGGCTCCATAAAGAGATAAATGACAATCCATTTGGATATTGTTTGAGGGGTAAATATTAACCAGGACATCAAGAACACAGCCTTATTCCTCAAATAGTGCTATGCAATCTTTTATAATCACCCAAGGGACCAGGAGAACTTCAGTTAACATCTAATCCAAATGACAACCCTGCTGATAATCTAGGCTGACTCAACTCTACACTAGATGCTCAACTCTCCAAAGTGGGGTTTGAACCCATGATCTCTGACTAGAGAGAAGAATGCTCCCTTGGACCAAGCTTAACAGGGAGAAAAGGTCCAGGATTCTTAAACAGTCATTTTCTACAACCTCTTTCAGATTTCTAGTCTTTTTCTCCAAATGTTGTTGAAGTTAAGTGATATCATTCTTATCATTACATGGAACACTAAGTGACATATAACCAAAAATAGTTCCCAGTAGACATATAGGAAGTTATTAAGAGCACCAAGGGCATTGTTATACTTGCTTCTTAAAGTAGGAGAGTATTCAACATATGAATAGTGTACACCACACTGCCTTTCTTAAATACAAAACTCAGTCTCAAGGTAGAATTATGACTAAGGAAGCAGTAAAATAATTAAAATATTACATCATCTGAAAGCATATTCACACCAGAACCCAGTTCAAGACCTTGTATTGAATGCTTCTTACCTACAACAAGCTGTGAATTACAGCAACAGAGAATCAATATTAATCCAACCAACCTCCCTAGGGATCTCATCATCATTACTGACTATAAACAAAATGACAGAGCAGTGGTTAGTGACCCTCCTCAATTTATTCACAGCCTGTCTGTGATTAACCAGCTTCACCTGCCAAGACTGAATGAGCAGCAAACTGCACATGGTGTTTAATTAGGGCTGTTTCAGATAAACCAATGGTGTCTTCCACAACTGGTAGGCACAAGAGTGGGGGGGACTGGAATGCTTTATCAACATTCATAATGAAATATTAATTTGATGTGTTAAGTTTCCTGTTAACTTTTGTTTAAGTTAGTTAGTGGTGCCCTTTTAAAAAGGGGGGGGGGGTGCATTTAGTACCTCTTTTAATTGATAATAACACCTGTTAATTATTAAAATAAAAGAAGTATACAAATAGTTTAACACTGGATCAACGCAACACCACTGAACTAAAACGCATTAGGTCCCGTCTGTAAGAAGAGAGTTTCCCCTCATAGAATAATCCACCCAAACTAAAACTGTGTGTGAGCATACCAGAAATGCTGATACTTTGTAATACAGCCCATATCCTACAGTGCTCAGCACTCATGTAGTAAGTGATCCACACTCACACCAAGCCTCACAAGAACACAAGGCGTGGACCATTCAGCCTTACGTCAGTGGTAGGGAAATTATTAGAGAGGATTCTTCGGGTCAGGATTTACTCCCATTTGGAAACAAATGGACTTATTAGCGAGAGACAGCATGGTTTTGCAAAGGGGAGGTCGTGTCTCACTAATTTGATTGAGTTTTTTGAGGACGTGACGAAAATGATTGATGAAGGAAGGGCAGTGGATGTTATCTATATGGACTTCAGTAAAGCCTTTGACAAGGTCCCTCATGGCAGACTGGTACAAAAGGTGAAGTCACACGGGATCAGAGGGGAGCTGGCAAGATGGATACAGAACTGGCTCGGTCATAGAAGACAGAGGGTAGCAGTGGAAGGGTGCTTTTCTGAATGGAGGGATGTGACTAGTGGTGTTCCACAGGGATCAGTGCTGGGACCTTTGCTGTTTGTAGTATATATAAATGATTTGGAGGAAAATGTAGCTGGTCTGATTAGTAAGTTTGCGGACGACACAAAAGTTGGTGGAGTTGCGAATAGTGATGAGGATTGTCAGAGGATACAGCAGTGTATAGGTCGGTTGGAGACTTGGGCGGAGAAATGGCAGATGGAGTTTAATCCGGACAAATGTGAGGTAATGCATTTTGGAAGGTCTAATGCAGGTGGGAAGTATACAGTAAATGGCAGAACCCTTAGGATTATTGACAGGCAGAGAGATCTTGGCGTACAGGTCCACAGGTCACTGAAAGTGGCAACGCAGGTGGATAGCGTAGTCAAGAAGGCATACGGCAGAGAACATAGAAACATAGAACATAGAACAGTACAGCACAGTACAGGCCCTTCGGCCCACGATGTTGTGCCGAACATTTAACCTACTCTAAGATCAAAACTAACTACCTACCCTTCATTCTACAATCATCCATGTACCTATCCAAGAGTCGCTTAAATGTCCCTAATGTATCTGCTTCTACTACCACCGCTGGCAGCGCATTCCACGCACCCACCACTCTCTGTGTAAAGAACCTACCTCTGACATCTCCCCAAAACCTTCCTCCAATCACCTTAAAATTATGCCCCCTGGTGAAAGCCCTTTCCACCCTGGGAAAAAGTCTCTGACTATCCACTCTATCTATGCCTCTCATCATCTTGTACCCCTCTATCAAGTCACCTCTCATCCTTCTTCGCTCCAATGAGAAAAGCCCTAGCTCCCTCAATCTTTCTTCGTAGGACATGCCCTCCAGTCCAGGCAGCATCCTGGTAAATCTCCTCTGCACCCTCTCTAAAGCTTCCACATCCTTCCTGTAATGAGGTGACCAGAACTGAACACAATATTCCAAGTGTGGTCGAACCAGGGCTTTATAGAGCTGCAGCATAACCTTGCGGCTCTTAAACTCAATCCCCCTGTTAATGAAAGCCAACACACCATACGCCTTCTTAACAACCCTATCAACTTGGGTGGCAACTTTGAGCGATCTATGGACATGGACCCCAAGATCCCTCTGTTCCTCCACACTACCAAGAATCCTGTCTTTAAGCCTGTATTCTGCTTTCAAATTCGACCTTCCAAAATGAATCACTTCACACTTTTCCAGGTTGAACTCCATCTGCCACTTCTCAGCCCAGCTCTGCATCCTGTCAATGTCCCGTTGCAACCTACAACAGCCTTCCACACTATCCACAACTCCAGCAACCTTCGTGTCATCGGCAGTCTTGCTAACCCAGCCTTCCACTTCCTCATCCAAGTCATTTATAAAAATCACAAAGAGCAGAGGTCCCAGAACAGATCCTTGTGGAACACCACTGGTCACCGAGCTCCATGCTGAATACTTTCCATCTACTACCACCCTCTGACTTCTATGGGCCAGCCAATTTTGTATCCAGACAGCCAACTTGCCCTGAATCCCATGCCTCCTTACTTTCTGAATGAGCCTACCATGGGGAACCTTATCAAACGCCTTGCTAAAATCCATATACACCACATCCACTGCTCTTCCTTCATCAATGTGTTTTGTCACATCTTCAAAGAATTCAATAAGGCTTGTGAGGCATGACCTGCCCCTCACAAAGCCATGCTGACTGTCTCTAATCAAACCATGCTTTTCCAAATAATCATAAATCCTGTCTCTCAGAATCCTCTCCAATAATTTGCCAACTACCGACGTAAGACTGACTGGTCTATAATTCCCAGGGTTATCCCTATTCCCTTTCTTGAACAAGGGAACAACATTTGCCACCCTCCAATCATCCAGTACTACTCCAGTGGACAATGAAGACGCAAAGATCATTGCCAAAGGCGCAGCAATCTCTTCCCTTGCTTCCCGTAATATCCTTGGGTGTATCCCGTCTGGCCCTGGGGACTTATCTGTCCTCATATCATTCAAAATTTCCAGGACATCCTCCCTCTTAACCTCAACCTGTTCGAGCATATCAGCCTGTTCCACGCTGTCCTCACAAACGACCAGGTCCCTCTCACTAGTGAATACTGAAGCAAAGTATTCATTTAGGACCTCCCCTACCTCCTCCGACTCCAGGTACAAGTTCCCTCCACTATCCCTGATCGGCCCTACCCTCACTCTGGCCATCCTCTTGTTCCTCACATAAGTGTAGAACGCCTTGGGATTTTCCTTAATCCTACCCGCCAAGACTTTTTCATGTCCCCTTCTAGCTCTCCTAAGTCCATTCTTCAGTTCCTTCCTGGCTACCTTGTAACCCTCTAGAGCCCTGTCTGATCCTTGCTTCCTCATCCTTAAGTAAGCTTCCTTCTTCCTCTTGACTAACTGTTCCACATCTCTTGTCATCCAAGGTTCCTTCACCCTACCATCCCTTCCCTGCCTCATTGGGACAAACCTATCCAGCAGTCGCAGCAAGTGCTCCCTGAACAACCTCCACATTTCTGTCGTGCATTTCCCTGAGAACATCTGTTCCCAATTTATGCTCCCCAGTTCCTGCCTAATAGCATTGTAATTCCCCCTCCCCCAATTCAATATTTTCCCATCCCGTCTGCTCTTGTCCCTCTCCATGACGATAGTAAAGGTCAGGGAGTTGTGATCACTATCACCGAAATGCTCTCCCACCGAGAGATCTGCCAACTGGCCTGGTTCGTTGCCAAGCACCAAGTCCAACATAGCCTCCCCTCTAGTCGGCCTATCTAAATATTGAGTCAGGAAACCTTCCTGGACACACCTGACAAAAACTGCTCCATCCAAACTATTTGCACTAAGGAGGTTCCAATCAATATTAGGGAAGTTGAAGTCACCCATGACAACAACCCTGTTACTTCTGCACCTTTCCAAAATCTGGTACGCCGGACAACTGCGAATTGGGTGAGGAAAGCCATATTTGCCTCAAGGCTTTGCAGACATCTGAGCCTTGGTTATGAAACCCATTGTCATAGCCGCCCTCAACGCTTATAACTGTTGGAACCCAGCCATGATGGCTTCAAATTTCCTTCTATCATTGGGTAGTGCATATATGGTGTACCCTTCCTTCTTTTCTCGCAGGTGTTTTTGAAAGATCTCTCGTGGGGTAGACGCTATCACTAGCTCTATAAACGTCTCCAACAATTCAATATCTGCAAAGTCACAATATTGAGCTTTGTCTCGGCACCTTGCAACAAACTAGTCAATGGACTCATCTTGCCTTTGCCAGTAGTTCATAAGCTCAAGCCTATGTATTCGGAAATTTACCTTCACCTTGAGTTACTGATCCAGGAATGTTCATATCTTGCGAGGGTCCTTCTGATCCTCAGCTGACAATCCTGACATATTAATCCATTGGAGGCCCTCGTTGTCCAGTGCGATCTTAATTTTGACAGTGTATTTCTCTGGTTCACTCACTTCTTGATCCAGGAAACACAGTTCCATTTGCTGTTGGAACAGTTTAAATTCAGACGCCATGTCCAATACCTTCTAATGTATAACTGGACATCAGAAAGTCGTTGTCTTAATGATCCTGTTTTTAAAATATAAATATAGGACTTTATACAGGTTTTTGTCTTCACAGGCACACTTCTTTTTGTTTCCTTTTTAAAACAGATTTGTTTTTTTTTGCAGGTTGGCCCTTTTAAGATTGAGAGGGTTCAGCTTGATGTTTACACAACTGTTCAATGTTTTTAAATTCAGAGGGCTGTTTTTCAACCTGACAGAAATTATTTTTTTGGCGAACTGTGGCTTGCAATACCGGCAGCTGTCACAGCCAGCCTTTTACTTTGTGCTAGACCTCCAGTGGTAATGTTGAGCTCTTCTCACTCTTTTTGGCTTAGGCCCCACCCATGAAGCAAAACACAGGGAATACTAAAACAGAAATGGCTTCAGCTACTGCTTTTCAAATTTTTCAACCCACTGCCAGATTAAGTGAAAGCTCCAATCTCCTGGCAACTTGCCTACTGTACTCAGAGAGTTTCAACACCTCCCAGGGTCCTGTCTGTAGCCTAGCTTGCTGCAATGTTGTGGGGTCTCTTGCAGACTGCTCTCCCGCCGAATCTTCAGCAGTTCCAGGTCAACAATCGGCTGTTCTTTGCTTGCTCTTAGTGCATTCTTCAGGGAAAAAAAATCAAATGTTGACATGATGTAATATTTGGTGGTCTTCACCATGCATTATTACTTATTTCTTTGATATATGAACTATTGTAAAATTTACAGGACCACAAGCAATATCTAAAGAAAACATGGGTTTTTATTATAACTTAACTAGAACATATATACAAACAGTTACTGCATGAGCCACATATTACTCTCCCACGCTACAACCACAACTAACTGGTCATGTGTGACATGACAACACTTCCTCTGGTGATCTTCACTTACAACTCTTAGAGTGGTCCCTTCTTAAGGTCATCCCACAACAAGAAAGTATGAGGTGACATATTTTGGTAGGATGAATGAGGAGAGACAATACAAGCTAGATGGTATGATTTCAAAGGGAGTGCAAGCAGAGAGAGATCTAAGGTGTTTGTGCATAAATCTTTGAAAGTGACAGGATGGGTTAACAGAGCAATTCAAGAAGCATATGGGGTTCTGGGCTTTTTAAATGGAGACATATGGTGAATTGTATTCTTCCAGGAGCAGTTCTTTTGGGCCTCCTTATCTCGAGAGACAATGGATACGCACCTGGAGGTGGTCAGTGGTTTGTGAAGCAGCGCCTGGAGTGGCTATAAAGGCCAATTCTAGAGTGACAGGCTTTTCCACAGGTGCTGCAGAGAAATTTGTTTGTCGGGGCTGTTGCACAGTTGGCTCTCCCCTTGCGCTTCTGTCTTTTTTCCTGCCAACTGCTAAGTCTCTTCGACTAGCCACATTTTTTTTTAATTAGAATTAGAATTAGAATATTACAGCGCAGTACAGGCCCTTCGGCCCTTGATGTTGCGCCGATCATCTGACCTACACTATTCCATTTACATCCATATGTCTATCCAATGACCACTTAAATGCCCTTAAAGTTGGCGAGTCTACTACTGTTGCAGGCAGGGCGTTCCACGCCCCTACTACTCTCTGCGTAAAGAAACTACCTCTGACGTCTGTCCTATATCTTTCACCCCTCAACTTAAAGCTATGTCCCCTCGTGTTTGCCATCACCATCCGAGGAAAAAGACTCTCACTATCCACCCTATCTAACCCTCTGATTATCTTGTATGTCTCTATTAAGTCACCTCTCCTCCTCCTTCTCTCTAACGAAAACAACCTCAAGTCCCTCAGCCTTTCCTCGTAAGACCTTCCTTCCATACCAGGCAACATCCTAGTAAATCTCCTCTGCACCCTTTCCAAAGCTTCCACATCCTTCCTATAATGCGGTGACCAGAACTGCACGCAATACTCAAGGTGCGGCCTCACCAGAGTTTTGTACAGCTGCATCATGACCTCGTGGCTCCGAAACTCGATCCCCCTACTAATAAAAGCTAACACACCATATGCCTTCTTAACAGCCCTATTAACCTGGTTAGCAACTTTCAGGGATTTATGTACCTGGACACCAAGATCTCTCTGCTCATCTACACTACCAAGAATCTTCCCATTAGCCCAGTACTCTGCATTGCTGTTACTCCTTCCAAAGTGAATCACCTCACACTTCTCCGCATTAAACTCCATTTGCCATCTCTCAGCCCAGCTCTGCAGCCTATCTATGTCCCTCTGTACCCAACAACACCCTTCGACACTATCCACAACTCCACCGACCTTCGTGTCAGCCGCAAATTTACTAACCCACCCTTCTACACCCTCATCCAGGTCGTTTATAAAAATGACAAACAGCAGTGGCCCCAAAACAGAACCTTGCGGTACACCACTAGTAACTAAACTCCAGGATGAACATTTGCCATCAACCACCACCCTCTGTCTTCTTTCAGCTAGCCAATTTCTGATCCAAAGCTCTAAATCACCTTCAACCCCATACTTCCGTATTTTCTGCAATAGCCTACCGTGGGGAACCTTATCAAACGCCTTACTGAAATCCATATACACCACATCCACGGCTTTACCCTCATCCACCTGTTTGGTCACCTTCTCGAAAAACTCAATAAGGTTTGTGAGGCACGACCTACCTTTCACAAAACCGTGCTGACTATCGCAAATGAACTTATTCTTTTCAAGATGATTATAAATCCTGTCTCTTATAACCTTTTCCAACATTTTACCCACAACCGAAGTAAGGCTCACAGGTTTATAATTACCAGGGCTGTCTCTACTCCCCTTCTTGAACAAGGGGACAACATTTGCTATCCTCCAGTCCTCCGGCACTACTCCTGTCGACAATGACGACATAAAGATCAACAACAACGGCTCTGCAATCTCCTCCCTGGCTTCCCAGAGAATCCTAGGATAAATCCCATCTGGCCCAGGGGACTTATCTATTTTCACTCTTTCCAAAATTGCTAACACCTCCTCCTTGTGAATCTCAATCCCATCTAGCCTAGTAGGCTGTATCTCAGTAATCTCCTCGGCAACATTTTCTTTTTCTACTGTAAATACTGACGAAAAATATTCATTTTAGCCCCGTCTTTATGGCTGCCCGCCAGCTCTGGCGAACGCTGGCAACTGACTCCTACGACTTGTGATCAATGTCACACGATTTCATGTCGCGTTTGCAGACGTCTTCAAAGCGGAGACATGGACGGCCGGTGGGTCTGATACCAGTGGCGAGCTCGCTGTACAATGTGTCTTTGGGGATCCTGCCATCTTCCATGCGGCTCACATGGCCAAGCCATCTCAAGCGCCGCTGACTCAGTAGTGTGTACAAGCTGGGGATGTTGGCCGCCTCGAGGACTTCAGTGTTGGAGATACGGTCCTGCCACCTGATGCCAAGTATTCTCCGGAGGCAGCGAAGATGGAATGAATTGAGACGTCGCTCTTGGCCGACATACGTTGTCCAGGCCTCGCTGCCATAGAGCAAGGTACTGAGGACACAGGCCTGATACACTCGGACTTTTGTGTTCCGTGTCAGTGCGCCATTTTCCCACACTCTCTTGGCCAGTCTGGACATAGCAGTGGAAGCCTTTCCCATGCGCTTGTTGATTTCTGCATCTAGAGACAGGTTACTGGTGATAGTTGAGCCTAGGTAGGTGAACTCTTGAACCACTTCCAGAGCGTGGTCGCCAATATTGATGGATGGAGCATTTCTGACATCCTGCCCCATGATGTTTGTTTTCTTGAGGCTGATGGTTAGGCCAAATTCGTTGCAGGCAGCCGCAAACCTGTCGATGAGACTCTGCAGGCACTCTTCAGTGTGAGATGTTAAAGCAGCATCGTCAGCAAAGAGGAGTTCCCTGATGAGGACTTTCCGTACTTTGGACTTCGCTCTTAGACGGGCAAGGTTGAACAACCTGCCCCCGATCTTGTGTGGAGGAAAATTCCTTCTTCAGAGGACTTGAACGCGTGTGAAAGCAGCAGGGAGAAGAAAATCCCAAAAAGTGTGGGTGCGAGAACACAGCCCTGTTTCACGCCACTCAGGATAGGAAAGGGCTCTGAGTAGGAGCTACCATGTTGAATTGTGCCTTTCATATTGTCATGGAATGAGGTGATGATACTTAGTAGCTTTGGTGGGCATCCAATCTTTTCTAGTAGTCTGAAGAGACCACGTCTGCTGACGAGGTCAAAGGCTTTGGTGAGATCAATGAAAGCAATGTAGAGGGGCATCTGTTGTTCACGGCATTTCTCCTGTATCTGACGAAGGGAGAACAGCATGTCAACGGTCGATCTCTCTGCACGAAAGCCACACTGTGCCTCAGGGTAGACACGCTCGGCCAGCTTCTGGAGCTTTTTCAGAGCGACTCGAGCAAAGACTTTCCCCACTATGCTGAGCAGGGAGATTCCACGGTAGTTGTTGCAGTCACCGCGGTCACCTTTGTTTTTATAGAGGGTGATGATATTGGCACCGCGCATGTCCTGAGGTACTGCTCCCTCGTCCCAGCACAGGCATAGCAGTTCATGTAGTGCTGAGAGTATAGCAGGCTTGGCACTCTTGATTATTTCAGGGGTAATGCTGTCCTTCCCAGGGGCTTTTCCACTGGCTAGAGAATCAATGGCATCACTGAGTTCCGATTTGGTTGGCTGTATGTCCAGCTCATCCATGACTGGTAGAGGCTGGGCTGCATCGAGGGCAGTCTCATTGACAGCATTCTCCCTGGAGTACAGTTCTAGGTAGTGCTCAACCCAGTGGTCCATTTGTTTGTGTTGGTCAGTGATTATGTCCCCTGATTTAGATTTGAGGGGGGCGATCTTCTTGATGGTTGGCCCAAGAGCTCTCTTCATGCCATCATACATTCCTCTGATGTTTCCGGTGTCTGAGGCCAGCTGAATATGACTGCATAGGTGTTGCCAGTAGTCGTTTGCGCAGCGCCTGGCTGTTCTTTGTGCAGTGCTTCTGGCTGCTTTAAGTGCTGCGGATGTTAAATCGCTGGGGGCTTTCTTGTAGTTCAACAGTGCAATGCGCTTAGCGGCTATGACTGGTTCCAGCTCTTCATTATGAGATTGAAACCAGTCTGCATTTCTCTTCGCACTTTTGCCGTAGGTGGTCAAAGCTGACTCATAGATGGCGTCTCTGATGTGGGCCCACTTGGTCTCAGCATCCCCTGTGGGAGTGTTTTGAAGGGCTGTTACAAGTGAATTTAGAAATTTTTGTAACAGCTGTGGGTGAGAAATTCTGCTAGTGTTGATGCGCGGGTGGCCCTTCTGCTTGGAATGATGCAACTTCTTTGGTCTGAGTCTAACCTTGCTGCACACCAGGGAGTGGTCGGTGTCGCAGTCCGCACTGTGGAAGCTGCGTGTGATTTGAACACTGTTTAAGGCGGCTCGCCTTGTGACAATGAGTTTTAGCTGGTGCCAACGACGTGATCTTGGGTGCCTCCATGAAACCTGGTGACAGGGTTTAGTGTGAAAGAACGAGTTGGTGATGCAGAGGTTATGATAGGTACACAACTCAAGCAGTCTCTGCCCATTCTCATTCATCCTTCCAACGCCATAGCGCCCAAGGCAGGAGGGCCATGAGTCATGGTTGGCCCCAACCCTGGCATTAAAGTCCCCCAGCAGGAATAGGTGTTCGGTGTTGGGGATGCTGCTAATGATGTTATGGAGTTGTTCATAGAACTGGTCTTTAGCTTCAGGTGCGGAACAGAGTGTTGGAGCATAGATGCTGAGTAGGTGTACTGGACCAGACGTGGTGAGCAGTCGGATGGACAGTATGCTTTCCGAGCCATTTGAGGGAGGCTCTATCATGCTGAGCAAGGAGGTCCACTCCATGCTGTCTTGGTTCTTCAGGATCCCTGGCCTGCCAGAAGAAGGTGTAGTCTTGCTCTGCTAGAGATCCACTCGCGGGGAGGCGTGTCTCCTGAAGTGCTGCAATGTCTACATTGAGTCTACTGAGCTCGTTGTTAATGATGGCGGTCTTCCGAGAATCGTTGATTTGTGTAAGGTCTTCCGACAGGCCAGGACACATAGTTCTGACGTTCCAGCTTGCAAAGCGAAGGGCTGGTACCTTCTTTCCTTCTTTCGTGTTGTTTGGTGCGGTGTATCAGTCCACCTTTCGGGCAATGACCCTGAGCTCCAAGCACCCATTGAACCAGGTAGACTGTGGCGGGACAGAGCCTTATTGACCGGGGGCTGCCCGGTTTGAGGCGGGCGGTAGCTGTCCAGTGAGGTGCAATGACCTCTCCCACCGACAAAGGCAACCCGTGGCGCCCAGTCTCTACGCCAGTTTATCTGGACTTATAACCTGTAACTGCTGCCTTCCGTGTTGTTTTAGTCGCTGTGAGGCAACTATGGAGTGACCTCTCCATGGCGCATGCCTGGGCAAGTTTATGGAGGTTGAGAGTTGCCCAGTCATCAAAACCCCCCTCTCGGCCTTTCTGGTGGGGTCCAAAGGAGTGCAGAGCATGACGTTTGGCACCGGTATGGCTGCAGGAACTGCCGGAAACATGCCAAAGGTGACACATGACTGCCTATGGGGTTCCGCTCCGGATTATCTGTTCGGGTTTACTCCCTTAGCCTTGGTCTCTCCCGAGACGCCCACAAGGCAGTGGGGTTGTTAGGGCCCCTACACAGGTGTAGGATGGTGCCTGTGGGAGGAGGGGATGCGAGGGGGAGGGGTAGAGGGAGGGGGGGTGAGAGGGGGAGCTGGGAAGGGGGCTGTAAGGGGGTGGGGGGGTGCAGGGGAAGGGGGTGTGGGGGGAAGATGGTGCGGGGGGGGCGGGCTGGGACGGGGTTGTTGGGGGGTGAGCTGAGAGGGTGGAGCAGGGAAGGGGGGAAAAGGGGGGAAAAGGGTGGGGGGAAAGCGGGTGCAGGTAATAAGGTCCCTAGTGCCCACCATCGACGTCCGGAAAGCTCATCCACGTCCTTCGGGAGGTGAGGCATCATTTGGCAGACTTCGAGATGATTACATTTGCTAAGGGGTTTTTTTTTTGCAGTGGTTTAAATGAAGGCATGCAGCATTGCCGACAGTGCGCTGCAGATGCTCTCCGAGCCATCTCCCGCGGGCGCTTTGAAGTTGCGGCCGGGGGGGCCGTTCATGGATTTTTTGGGTGTTCGGGGAACCTTTTCTCAGGACTTCTCTCGGGTCCCGCAGCTCCTTCTTCACCTCAATGGACTTACCGCATGCCGTGGCTGCAGACACTCTGGGCGGTGAAGACAGCAGGATCAGAGATTAAAGAATCGGCAGCTGTGCTCGTCAGTTTCATCCGGATCAATTTCATTGAGAAAACAAAGAGCAGGTGTGGCTGGGGGAGGGCAGTGGGCCCAGGTAACATAGACTAAACTGTTAGCTTTTAGATAGGGCTAAAATGAACTGATTTAAAGAGCCAGGGGAATTTAAACAGTTTAAGAGGGTAGATTGGGGGAGAAAACATTAGGAATGGGAGCAGATGGCCATGGATATCGTTGAACAGTAAGGGAGCTTCCTAGGGAGCTTCCAGCCCAGGAGCCATCTTGCGGGCAAAAAAAAGGTGCCCCGCATGTGTGGACCCTACCGTGGCATGCTGCCTCAATCTAGCACGTGGCAGTTCATTTCCGTATGCAGGGCGATCCGCCTCCCTCCCCCCCCCCAAATCATGTGGCGGGGGCAGGCACTGCAACGCTGGCAATGGCGTCAGCTACCTCTGCGCTGGCACTGGCGCCAATTTTAAAGGGCTGCCAGACCCATACACAGAGAAAAAAGTTCAACCCCGGAAACACCCCCCAACTACACTGTGCATAGATGTGTGACCCTTCCCCACCCCAATACACAGAAAATAAATGGTAGCCCCGTTCCCCCCCAAAACACTTAAACTGAATAGTTGACCTCTCCTCCACCCAACTGCAGAGGTCACCCCTTCCCCCCCCCAACACTAGACACACAGAGTTAACCCCATTCACTGCCTCCCCAACTGCACTAAAAAGCCTAAGATCCCCCCTCCCCATCTCAGTGGCGCCAGCTTTCCCTGGACGGGAATGTGAAGGCGTGTGAATGCTGGCCATTACACGGAAGATCACGGACAGCCGGTAAGACCGCGGGGAATAGTATGTTAATGTATTCATGTCCTTCATGTCCCGTTGCTGAGCGGCGGGGGCCACCTTGGAGCCTTACCACCACCGGGAAGATCGGGCCCGGCAAACCCGGCGTTGGGCCACTACCACCGTGATCTTCGAGCGCTCCCACCCTCCCACCATGGAGCCCGACATCGGGAACTCAACAAAATTCAACCCATAGAATACAAAAGCCAAGAAGTTATGCTAAACCTACATAAAATATTAGTTCATCCCCAGTTGGAGTATTGTGTCCTCTCCGGGCACCACAATTTAGGAAGGACCTGAAAGTTTTGGAAAGAGTGCAGAAGAGAATTACTAGAATGGTTCCAGGAATGAGGGATTTACAGTTACATGGATAGACTGGAGAAGCTGTGGTTGGTCTCCTTAGAGCAGAGAAGGCTAAGAGGAGATTTGATTGAGTTGTTTAAAATCACAAAGGGTTCAGACAATGTAAATAAAGAGAAACTTTCCAATGGCTGAAGGGTCAATAACCAAAGGTCACAGATTTAAGCTGATTGGCAAAAGAACCAGAGGTGACATGAGGAAACGTTTTTTTATGTGGTGAGTGGTTATGATTTGGAATGCATTGCCTGAGACTGTGGTGGAGGCAGATTCTATAGTAACCTTCATAAGGGAATTGGATAAATGGAGAAAGAACAAAAAAATCAGAGATATAGAGAAAGAATAGGGAGTGGGACTAACCGGATAGCTCTTCAAAACAGTCAGCATGGACTCGATGGGCTGAATGGCCTCCTTCTGTGCTGTACGATTCTATGATCTGGTTATTGGGAGGAGAGAATTCCCTGTTGATGTAGGCGATGAGATTATTGAAAGAAGAATGTGTGCCTACAATCTGTTCACTCATTATACTTCAGCACTCAGTAAGATTGCACTACTGCTGGTGAACCATGGGACGGAGATGAATGTGCTTGTATGAGCAGGGCGGTGACCTTGGCAGGTACTGCGAGTGCAATGCTGATGATGGGTGTGGGCTCGAGGCCAGGTTGCTCCATGTAGCATCATTAATTGTCCTGTATCATCTGGAAGTGGGTGCACGTATGTTATGGTGTCAGGAGGTGCCTGTGATGTCTAAGCAGCTTCTGCTTCCTCGAGGAAACCCAGGTTTAGAAGTTACCAATAAAATCCTGTCCTGATTTCTAGAGTAGGTGAGGGGAAGGATCGGAAGATACCATAGTGTAGAAGCAACAAATGTTAAAGCAGTTGTTAATAGGGAAGAAAATTATAAAACCATTGTTAAATAAGGATTTCAGTGACTTTCAGTCCCTTCTGAATCTCTGAGTTCCAAACAGTGAGCTGCCTCTTAATATGAGCATTAATCAAATCCAGGCAAAACGAGGCAGTAACAGTGGAAAACCATTACCGTTCTATTGTGTGGGAACAGGCTCTGTTTGTCACATTGTGCAGGACTGCTGCCATTAAGACAAATCCAGGTTCACTTGAAGACAGAATTAAGCTGAGCTGTAAATAGTTAAATAGTCTTCTAATGCTATAGTTACCTGATTTATCCTCCTCAATCATGGTATTATAGCAGCTACTCTCTCGTCCCAGGGCACAATAGTGAGGGAAGATTGAAAGATTGTGGCTGGAGACTCACGCCATTTCCTCATTGGCTTCTCCCAACAGTCTGGGTGCTGTCCTCAGCACCCAGAGATTGATCCACCCCCAGTTCTGCTATTTTATCAGAACTATTTCCTTGTCTCCAGTTACCACTAACAATTGAGCCATATTCTCCTCTAGTTCACCTACATTCTCACTCCCACTATCATTTGTAATAATGGATGCAAAATATTTATTTAAAATCTCCCCATACCTTAGTTCTATTCTCTCTTTAATTGTTCTTTTATTTCAATATGCTCATAAATGCCCTAATTGAAAAAAATTGGTGAGACTGAAACATTTTAAAAATATCTTCTGCAGAATTCGTCCTCATTATAATGAGTAAAATGAAGAATGAAATGCTAAGGATGTAGAACAGCACTGTGCTCAGTTGTCATGTGATGCAACACACTATTTCACAATTCTCTCACTGAATAGATAAATTCTTCAACACCCTCACCCTGGCTTAACATTTCCCCGACACAGTGCTGCAGGTGAGGGGGAAGAGGGTGGGTCTGCATTAGAATTCAGTCTGAGAGTGGTGACAGGAGGATTATTGGAACAGTCAGTCTCAGTCAGCTCAGTCTCACCTGATATCTAACCCATGACACAAAGAGACTTGCACATTTCGTCAGTGTCCATCACTGATTGAACATCAGGATCTCATGTTCCATCATTCAGCCACTTTCACTCCAACAATTTCACTTTCTCTTCCTTTCCCCTTTGGCTTCGTTCAGACAGAGGAAGACGTAAATCAGCTCTATCCACCAGGATTACCGTAAGGTCTACCTTGCTTGTGTTTTTATTTTTTTTAGAAAAAAATGGATTTGTATTGTAAGATTTGTTGTCGCAATCCCTGCCAGGGGTAGTTAACCAGTGGTAGTTAACCAGCAAGCAGTTAACCGGCAGGCAGTTAATTAGCAGGCTGTTAATTAGCGGGCAATTAACCAGTTGCGGTTAACCAGTAGATAGTTAATTAGCAGGCAGTTAATTAGTGGGCAGTTAATTAGTGGGCAGTTAATTAGTGGGCAGTTAATTAGTGGGCTGATAACCAGCAATTTATTAGCTGACTGCCACCTGCTCAAGAGCAATTAGGGATGGGCAACAAATGTCCCCTCGCAGCAACACTGACATCCCGTGAAGAAATATAAAAAAGGCAGGCTGTTAAACAATAGGCAGTTAATTAACGACCAGGTAACCAGTGTGAATTTAATTAGTGGGCAGTAAATTAGTAGGTGGTTAATTATTGGACAATTAACCAGCTGCAGTTAACCAGTGGGTAGTTAATAAGAAGGCAGTTAATTAGTGGGCAGCTAAACAGCAACAATTAACCAGTAGGCAGTTAACCAGTGGACAGTTAACCAGTGGACAGTTAACCAGTGGACAGTTAACCAGTGGACAGTTAACCAGTGGACAGTTAACTAGTGGCTAAGGACCCAGCTGTGGTGCTACTCACTCCCGGTTGGTGAGGGTAGCACCAACATTCTGACTGCTCGATTCTGCAGAGCAGTTCCGGAGTTCTGCTTTTGGTCCTGTCTGTCCCTGATGATCACAGACTTTATTTTTATTGCAAATTTATGGCAGGCCACAAATAATGTGCAGGATTACAGTCTGAGGTACTTCTTTCAAGATTGAATTATTAGAGTTTGTGCTCATACTTTTTTAAACTCTTATAAATAATGAATTAAAAGAGTTTACATTGTGAAAGCAATCAGACAAGGTCAGTGAGAGAAGAGTAACAGACACCAGGTTTTTGCTGACATAATGTTACAACCCCTAGGTACCATCACAGTATGTACCCTGCCCCATTGCACCAGTAGAATGAATCATAGAATGATGCAGCACAGAAAGAGGCCATTTGGTCCATTGTGCTGCTGCTGGCTCTTTAGTAGAGCTATTGAATTAATCTCCCTCCCCCTGCTCTATCGCCATAATCCTGCAGAGTTTTTCCTTTCAAGTATTTGGAGATTCTGAACTGCAATCAGAAGCCGTCTGCCCATTAAGCCGTCTGCCCATGCCAGTCTGTCTGCCCAATTCCAGTGCAGACTAGGCTGTGCCCCTCTCACTTCAGAGATCAGCCACCACCCCCCTACAACGGTCAGTCATTGTCAGGGGTCACTCAGAACTTCACTGGTTCATACAGTCAGCAGTTGCTGGTCAAAGTGGGGAAAGAGGAAGGAGGACAATATTACTTACTGCCTTGTGCCTCTTTAATTAGACAACATACTGTGCTGGCCTATGTGCTAACAGAGTGTTCTCAGTCCTGAGAAGACACAGTCAGGCTTGCTCTGCACTGTTATCTAGTGACTCAGGGAGATTGGTGTGCCAATGTGTTAAACGCAACCTGATTACTGACTGGATATTTGTGCATCACACAGTCAGGGCCCCTAGTCAGGGTCACCTTAATAAAAATATTACTGCTGTATGATCA
Organism: Heterodontus francisci; assembly: GCF_036365525.1. Lineage (NCBI taxonomy): Eukaryota > Metazoa > Chordata > Chondrichthyes > Heterodontiformes > Heterodontidae > Heterodontus > Heterodontus francisci. The sequence goes on along the minus strand of NC_090411.1, from coordinate 38,363,763 downwards.
TGCTACTGGGGCTATTCTATCAACCTCCAAATACTGAGAGAGAGGAGCAAATCTGCAGGGAGATCACAGAGATGTGCAAGAATTATAGAGTGGTGATTTTGGGGAACTTTAATTACCCAAATATCGATAATTTTAGAGTAAAGGAAAAGCAGGGGGAGGAATTTCTGGATTGTGTTCAGGAGAACTTTCTTGATCATTTTGTTTCAGCCCAACTAGAAAGGAGGCATTACTGGACCTGTTGCTGGGAAATGAAGTGGACCAAGTTGGGGAGTACTTGGGTATAAGCGATCATCATATCATAAGGTTTAGACTATTAATGCAGAAAAGCAAGCAACAAAATAAGGTAGAATGTCTAGATTGGAAGACGGCTAATTTCAATGCAATGTGAGGGGACTTGCCAGGGTAAAATGGAACCAAAGACTGACAGGGTTATCTTTAAGGAAGAGATGCTTCAGGTACAGGCTAGGAACATTCCAACAAGGGTGAAAGGTAGAGGAACCAAAAACCTTGGATGACGAGGGAGATGGAAATTATGATGAAACAAAAAAGAAAGTGTGTATGATGCCTACCAGGTGAATTCTTCAAGTGAGAACCAGGCCTTATACAATAAGTTGAAAGGAGATAAAAACACGAAATGCTGGAAATACTCAGCAGGTCTGGCAGTATCTGTGGAGAGAGAAGCAGAGTTAACGTTTCAGGTCAGTGACCCTTCTTCAGTTGAGAGGAGAGGTGAAGAGGAAAATAAGAGTGGTAAAGAGAGAATATGAGAATAACTGTCGACATAAAAGGGAAAGAAAAAATCTTCTACTAGCATGTAAATAGTAAGCAGGTAGTAAGAGGTGGAGTGGGGCCTATTAAGGACAAAGAGGGTAATATATGCTTAGAATCGCAGGACAAGGCTAGAATACTTAATATTGGTGTTTACTAACAAAGAGGATTCTGAAAAAATATCGGTAGAAGCAGAGAGAGTAGAGGCAATGGATAGGGTAAAAATTGAGAGGAAGGAGGTACTGGAAAGGCTGGTTATGTGGGGCTGGAGATAGCGGAAGGGCATCCTGTAATCTTCCAATCTTCCCTAGATATGGAGGAAGTGCCAAAGGATTGGAGAGAGGCAAATGTGACACCCTTATTCAAGAAAGGGTGTAAGGACAGTCCTAGCAACTACAGACCAGTTAGTTTAACACCGGTGATGGGTAAGGTTTTAGAAACAATAATCAGGGAAAAAATCAACAGGCACTTTGGGAGGTTTGAGTTAAGTAAGGATAGACAGCATGGATTTGTAAAATGCAGGTTATGCTTGACTAATCTAATTGAATTTTTTGATGAAGTAACAGAGAAGGTTGACGAAAGGAATGCAGTGGAGCTTGTCTATTTGAATTTTAAGAAAACTCTTAATAAAGTACCACACACCAAAGGTTTATAAACAAAATTGATGCTCATGGAATAGGAAGGTCAGTGTCCAATTGGATAAAATATTGCCTTAAGGACAGAAAACAGCAAGCCATGGAAAATGGTTGTTTTTCAGACTGGAGGATGGTAGACAGTGGTGTTCCCCAAGGGTCAGTGCTGGAAGTACTGCTTTTGGTGATAGATACAAATGACTTGGATCTTGGAATACAGAATAGAATTTCAAAATTTGATGATAACGCCAAACTTGGAGGTGCAGCAAACAATGAGGATGATATGAACCGCCTGCAATAGGACATAGATAGGCCAGCAGAGTGGGCAGGCAGGTGGCAGATGGAATTTAATACTGAGAAGTGTGAGGTGATGCATTTTGGTAGAAGGGATAGGGAGAGACAAATGACACAGTTCTAAAGAGTGCAGGAGCAAAAGGTCCTGGGTTCATGCGCATAGATCTTTGAAGGTGGCAGGACATATTGAGAGAGTGGATAGTAAAGTGTATGGGATCTTGGGCTTCATAAATAGAGGCATCGAGTACAAAAGCAGGGAAGTTATGCTGAACCTTTATAAAGCTCTGGTTAGGCCCCAATTGGAGTACTGCATCCAGCTCTGGTGACCACACTTCAGGAAGGATGTGAGGGTCCTTGAGAGGGTGCAGAGGAGATTTACCAGAGTGGTTCCAGGATGGAGAATTTTAGTTAAAAGGTTAGATTGGAAAATCTGGGTTTGTTCTTCTTAGTACAAAGGCGATTGGGGGAGATTTAATAGAGATGTACAAGATTATGACAGGCTTAAATAAGTTAGACAAGGAAAACCTGTTCCCATTAACTAATAGTACAAGGACTAGGAGACACAGATTGAATGTTTTGGGCAAGAGGTGTAAGGGGAATAGGAGGAACAACTTTTTTTGTGCAGTGGATGGTAATGACCTGGAACTTTCCATCCACAAGTGTGGTGGAAACAGAGATAATCAATGACTTCAAGAGTAATTTGGATGGCCACTTGAAGGAAATAGACTTGCAAGGCTATGGGGATCGAGCTGGGGAGTGGGACTGACAAGATAGCTCAGTGGAGAGCACGTATGGACTCAATGGGCTGAATGGTCTCCTTCTGTGGCGTAAATGACTCTATGACTCTATCTTTGTATCATCCACAAATTTGGCTACAATACACTTGGTCCCTTTATCCACATCATTAATATAGATCGTATATAGTTGAAGCCCCAGCACTGATCCCTGTGGCACTCCACTAGTTACAGTTTGCCAACCTGAAAATGCCCCATTTATCCCGACTCTATTTCCTGTTAGTTAGCCAATCCTCTGTCCATGCTGATATATTAACCCTAACACTATGAGCTCTTATCTTGTGTGGCACCTTGTTGAATGCCTTTTGGAAATCCAAATACACTACAGCTACTGGCTCCCCTTTATCCACCCTGCTCGTTACATCCCCAAAGAACCCAAATAAATTTGTCAAACATAATTTCCCTTTCGCAAAACAATGTTGACTCTGCTTGATTGCATTGTGATTTTCTAAATGTCCTGCTATTTCCTTAATAATGGATTCCAGCATTTTACAATGACAGTTGTTAGGCTAACTGGCCTATAGTTTCCTGCTTTCTGTCGCACCTCCCCACCCCCCCCCCCCCCCCCCACCGACCCCCACCACTCCATTTCTTGAATAGAGGTGCTCCATTTGTGGTTTTCCAATGATCTGGGACCTTTCCACAATCTAGAGAATTTTGGAAGAATTATACCAATGCATCCACTATCTCTGCAGCCACTTCTTTTAAGACCCTAGGATGAAGGCTGTCAGGTCCAGGAGACTTGTCAGCCTTTAGTACCACTAGTTTTCCTAGTACTTTTTCTCTGGTGATCGTGATTATTTTAAGTTCCTCCCTCCCTTTTGCCTCTTGATTTTCTGCTATTCTTGGGATTATTTTTATCTCTTCTTCTGTGACGTGAGATACAAAATATTTGTTCAAAATCTCTGCCATTTCCTTGTTTCCCATTGTTAATTCCCCAGTCTCATCCTCGGAAGGCTGTTGGGCAGAATATAAATCAAGAAATAATGGGGGCTTGTAGGAAAGGTACTGCAATAATCGTGAGCAATTTTAATCTTCATATAGATTGGACTGATCAAATTGACAAAGGCGGATGAGTTCATAGAGTGTATTAGGGACAGTTTCCCAGACCAATGCATTCTGGGACCAACCCAGGAGCAGGCTATTTTAGACTTAGTGATGTGTAATGAGATAGGATTAATAAATGGCCACATCGTAAAGGATCCTCTAGGCAAGAGTGATCATAACATGATGGAATTTCACTTTCAGTTTGAGAATTTCACATTCAGTTTGAGAATTTCACACTCAATTTGAGGGAGAGAAGTTTGAGTCTGAAACTAGTGTCTAAACTTAAATAAAGGCAATTACAAGGGTATGAAGACAGAGTTGGCTGAAGTGGACTGGCAAAATAAGTTAAAAGGTAAGACAGTAGAGAAGCAGTGACAGGTATTGAAGGAGATATTTCATAACTCTCAACAAAGATATATTTCTTTGAGAAACAAAGATTCGATGAGAAGGATGCACTATCTGTGGCTAACTAAGGAAGTTAAGAATGGTATCAGATTGAAAGAAAAGGTGAACAATGTTGCAAAGATTAGCGGTAGTCCAGAAGATTTGGAAAATTATAGAAATCGGCAGAGTATGACTAAAAATAATAAAATAATAAAGAGGCAGAAATTAGAATATGTGACCTCTAAGGTACCAACACTTACTTTAGCTACTCTCTTCCTTCTTATGTATTTGTAGTAGTTTTTACTGTCTGTTTTTATATTTATTGCTAGCTTACTCTCATGAGATCGCTTAGCTCTGTCAATCGCATGCTGTTTACGCAGTTTGGCACGCAGATAGTCCTGTGTTGTAGCTTCACCAGGTTGACACCTCATTTTGATGTTTGCCTGGTGCTGCTCCTGGCATGCCCTCCTGCACTCTTCATTGAACCAGGGTTGGTCTCCTGGCTTGATGGTAATAGTAGAGTGGGGGATATGCCGGGCCATGAGGTTACAGATTGTGGTTGAGTACAATTTTGCTGCTGCTGATGGCCCACAGCGCCTCATAGATGCCCAGTTTTGCATTGCTAAATCAGTTCAAAATCTATCCCATTTAGCACGGTGGTAGTGCCACACAACACGATGGACGGTATCCTCAATGTGAAGGCAGGACTTCGTCTCCATAAGGACTGTGCGGTGGTCACTCCTACCAATACTGTCATGGACAGATGCATCTGCGGCAGGCAGATTGGTGAGGATGAGGTCAAGTATGTTTTCCCCTCTTGTTGTTTCCCTCACCACCTGCTGCATACACAGTCTAGCAGATATGTCCTTTAGGATTCGGCCAGCTCGGTCAGTAGTGGTGCTACCGAGTCACTCTTGGTGATGGACATTGAAGTCCCCGACCCAGAGTACATTCTGTGCCCTTGCCAATCTCAGTGCTTCCTCCAAGTGGTGTTCAACATGGAGGAGTGCTGACTCATCAGCTGAGGGAGGGCGGTAGGTGGTAATCAGCAGGAGGTTTCCTTGTCCATGTTTGACCTGATGCCCTGAGACTTCATGGGGTCCAGAGTTAATGTTGAGGACTCCGAGGGCAACTCTCTCCCTACTGTATACCACTGTGCCCCCACCTGTGCTGGGTCTGTCCTGCCGGTGGAACAGGATATACCTGGGGATGGTGATGTCAGAGTCTGGGACATTGTCTTTAAGGTATGATTCCGTGAGTATGACTGTCAGGCTGTTGCTTGACTAGTCTGTGGGACAGCTCTCCCAACTTTGGCACAAGCCCCCAGATGTTAGTAAGGAGGACTTTGCAGGGTCGACAGGGGCTGGGTTTGCCGTTGTCATTTCCGGTGCCTAGATCGATGCCGGGTAGTCCATCCGGTTTCATTCCTTTTTATTTACTTCGTAGCGGTTAGGTACAATTGAGTGGCTTGCTCGGCCATTTCAGAGGGCATGTAAGAGTCAACCACATTGCTGTGGGTCTGGAGTCACATGTAGGCCAGACCAGGTAAGGACAGCAGATTTCCTTCCCTAAAGGGCATTAGTGAACCAGATGGGTTTTTACAACAATCGACAATGGTTTCATGGCCGTCATTATACGAGCTTTTTAATTCCAGATCTATTAATTGAATTCAAATTCCACCTTCTGCTGTGGTGGGATTTGAACCCATGTCCCCAGAGCAATACCCTGGGTCTCTGGGTTACTAGTCCAGTGACAATACCACTACGCCACCGTCTCCCCTTAACCGTTGACCATGGCTGCCATTTGCCATCTGTACCCAAGAGCACTGAGACCGAATGTGAGGCTCCTGTCATGGTTCTGATGGTCTGAGAAATTTCCGGTGCGGTCTTATTTCACTGAGCTATCAGAGCCACTTCTACAAAGTTAACACTAACTCCAGCGCTCACTACACAAATAGTTCTGAATAAAACATTCTTTCCATTTGAAACTTAACTTCAAACTATCCCCTCCAAGTGACCAACTATGCAAACTTTCTGCAGGAAATATGTGCATCTCATCTCCATGTCATGATAAACCGAATATTATTCTGAAGAAATAATGAACAGAGTAAATGAAAAGATGTCAAGACCTGAACAAACTCCAGACTGAACTCTTACTCTGGCAGTGACTCACATCCAGTGCTCATGTAACTGAAACTCTAAAGACAGCTTTCAATTCTGGCAAAATACACATATACCAAACAATTTTTAATGAGATTTAACAAGATCTTTCACGCTCACTGAGTCCAAGACTTGGGACAACTTACATTTCATGTTAATTTCAAAGATTTAAATAAAATCGTTTCTGCATCTATTTCAAGCAATAGTTAGGATCTGAAATATTGCAGGCTCATTAAAATAATGGTCAGTGTAAGTAGTGCAAGATTAGGGGAGTTTGCAATAAATCGCCCTGACTCCCTCCTCCCACAGGAAGTCCCACAGCTGCCTCATCATCCCCTTACGTCTGTGTTGCCTTTTGAATTTGTTTGCTTAAGCTTTAAAGCTTGTCATTGTTAGGAGTTTATTTCAATTATGAGGACATTGATGTCACTATCCTGGAGTCTTATATAAACCGAACAGGACAGGGAATGTCAGTGCTGAGCTACCAAACAACAAGCAACACCATCCAACAACAAGCAATATTACTTGTCCAGAATCAAGAAGTGAATCGTGATTTCTGTGGTGAGTAAAATTGTTTTCTTCGCTCGCCTTAAACAATGAGAACAGGAGTAAGTACCAATAGGAAGAGAGAGTGGAACAGCTACCTTGTAGCGATCCAATCAAGATGCTAAAAAGTATCCATCGACCACCAGATACGGAACCTGCAGGCATTTGTGCTCAGTACCCAATTCTACCACTCCAACCCCACTGATTCCCAGCTCTCCCACTTCAACCCTACTCGAACCCCACTGATCCCCAACTCTCCCACTCCAACCCCACTCCAACCTCACTGGTATCCAACTCTACCACTCCAACCCCACTGATTCCCAACTCTCCCACTCCAACCCCACTAATCCCCAACTCTCCCACTCCAACCCCACTGATCCCCAACTCTCCCACTCCAACCCCACTCCAAACCCACTGATCCCCAACTCTCCCACTCCAACCCCACTCCAAACCCATTGATTCCCAACTCTCCCACTCCAACCCCACTGATCCCCAACTCTCCCACTCCAACCCCACTGATCCCCAACTCTCCCACTCCAACCCCACTCAAGCCCCATTTCTCCCCAACGCTCCCACTTCAACCGTACTCAAACCCCACTGATCCCCAACTCTCCCACTCCAACCTCAATGATCCCCAACTATCCTACTCCAAACCCACTCAAACCCTACTGATCCCCAACTCTCCCACTCCAACCCCATTCCAACCCCACTGAGACCCAACTCTGCCACTCCAAACACACTCCAACCCCACTGTTGCCCAACTCTCCCACTCCAATCCCACTCCAATCCCACTGGTACCCAACTCTACCACTCCAACACAACTCAACCCCCACTGTTCCCCAACTCTCCCACTTCAACCCTACTCGAACCCCACTGATCCCCAACTCTCCCACTCCAACCCCACTGATCCCCAACTCACCCACCCCAATCTCACTCCAACCCCAATGATCCCCAACTATCCTACTCCAACCCAACTCCAACCCCACTGATCCCCAACGCTCCCACTCCAATACCACTCAAACTCCACTGGTACCCAACTCCTCCACTCAAACCCCACTGATCCCCAACTCTCCCACTCCAACCCCAATGATCCCCAACTATCCCACTCCAACCCCACTGTTGCCCAACTCTCCCACTCCAATCCCACTCCAATCCCACTGGTACCCAACTCTACCACTCCAACACAACTCAACCCCCACTGTTCCCCAACTCTCCCACTTCAACCCTACTCGAACCCCACTGATCCCCAACTCTCCCACTCCAACCCCACTGATCCCCAACTCACCCACCCCAATCTCACTCCAACCCCAATGATCCCCAACTATCCTACTCCAACCCAACTCCAACCCCACTGATCCCCAACGCTCCCACTCCAATACCACTCAAACTCCACTGGTACCCAACTCCTCCACTCAAACCCCACTGATCCCCAACTCTCCCACTCCAACCCCAATGATCCCCAACTATCCCACTCCAACCCCAATGATCCCCAACTATCCCACTCCAACCCCACTGATCCCCAACTCACCCACTCCAATCTCACTCCAACCCCAATGATCCCCAACTATCCCACTCCAACCCCACTGATCCCCAACTATCCCACTCCAACCCCAATGATCCCCAACTATCCCACTCCAACCCCAATGATCCCCAACTATCCCACTCCAACCCCACTGATCCCCAACTCACCCACTCCAATCTCACTCCAACCCCACTGATCCCCAACTCACCCACTCCAACCCCACTGATCCCCAACTCTACCACTCCAACCCCACTCAAACCCCACTGATCCTCAACTATCCCACTCCAACCCCAATGATCCCCAACTCTCCCACTCCAACCCCATGGTTCCGCAACTCTTCCACTCAAGCCCCACAGTGGCACAGTGGCTAGCACCGCAGCCTCACAGCTCCAGTGACCTGGGTTTGGTTCTGGGTGTTGCCTGTGCAGAATTTGTAAGTTCTCCCTGTGACTGCGTGTGTTTCCTCCGGGTGCTCCAGTTTTCTCCCACATGTCAAAGACTTGTGGGTTGAAAGGTAAATTGGCCATTGTAAAAATTGCCCCTAGTGTAGGTAGGTGGCAGAGAATTGAGGAAAGGTGGGGATGTGAGAGGGAAAATGGGATTAATGTAGGATTAGTATAAATGGGTGGTTGATGGTTGCAGTGGACTCAGTGGGCTGAAGGGCCTGTTTTGGTGCTGTATCTCTCTATGACTCCAATATCCCCAACTCTTCCACTCCAACCCCATTCAAATTCCACTTATCCCCACCTTTCCCACTGATCCCCAACTCTCCCACTCCAACCCTACTTTCATGCTAGACCCCCATCTGCCAAGAATGAGGCACATTAATTTTGTCATGAACATTGATTTTAAATTGTTGCTGGAGCGAGAAAATGACTTGTTAAACAGATTAGCCGTAGCTGGAATAAGATATTTGCATATTAACAGTCAGTGCTTGGAAGGACAAAGGACCATTCCCTGACACATTCAAACCACAATGGACCTTGATCACCAGGTATTGTGTGTAAGAGGAATATTCCGTAGACTGCTAAGGAGGATACAATCCAGGTGGTGGTGTTCCGATGCATCTGCTGCCCGTGTCCTTCGAGGTGGTAGAGGTCGCCGGTTTGGAAGGTGCTGTCTAAGGAGCCTTGGTGAGTTGCTGCAGTGCATCTTGTAGATGGTACACACTGCTGTCACTGTGCGTCGGTGGTGGAGGGAGTGAATGTTGAAGGTGGTGGATGGGATGCCGATCAAGCGTGTTGTTTTGTCTTGTATGGTGTGGAGCTTTCTTGTGCATATTGTTGGAGCTGCACCCATCCATGCAAGTGGAGTATTACATCACACTCCTGACTTGTGCTTTGTAGATGTGGATGGACTTTTGGGGAGTCAGGAGGTAAGTTACTTACCACAGAATCCATAGCCTCTGACCTGCTTTTGTAGCAACAGTACTTATATGGCTGGTCCAGTTAAGATTCTGGTCAATAGTAACCCGCAGGATGTTGATAGTGGGGGATTCAGCGATGGTAATGCCATTGAATGTTAAGGGGAGATGGTTAGATTTTCTCTTGTTGGAGATGGTCATTGCCTGGCACCTGTATGGCGCGAATGTTACTTGCCACTTAATCCCAAGGCTGAATGCTGTCCAAGTCTTGCTGCATGTGGGCATGGACTGTTTCATTATCTGAGGAGTTGCTAATGGTACTGAACACAGTGCAATCATTACAAACATCCCCACTTCTGACTTATGATGGAGGGAAGGTCATTGATAAAGCAGCAGAAGATGGTTTCGCCTAGGACAATGTCCTGAGGAACTAAGCAAAAATGTCCTGGAGCTGAGATGATTGACTGCTATCAATACCACAACCATCTTCCTGTGCGCTGCGTATGACTCCAGCCAGTGGGAAGTTTTCCCCTAGTTCCTATTGACTTCAGTTTTGCTCGGGCTCCTTGTTGCCACACTTGATCAAATGCTGCTTTCATGTAAAGGGCAGTCACTCTCATCTCACCTCTGAAATATAGCACTTTTGACCGTGTTTGCACCAAGACAGTAATAAGGTCTAGAGCTGAGTGGTCCTGGCAAAACCCAAGCTAAAAATCAGTGAGTAGGTGATTTAAGTGCCACTTGATAGCACTGTCAACTGTCACTTTGCTAATGATCGAGAGTAATTGGCTGGATGGATTTTTTCTACCCTTTGTGAACAGGAGGGGTGTTTGGGGGTGAGGGGAGTGTTTGGGGGTGAGGGGGGTGTTTGGGGGTGAGAGGGGTGTTTGGGGGTGAGAGGGGTGTTTGGGGGTGAGGGGAGTGTTTGGGGGTGAGGGGGGTGTTTGTGGGTGAGAGGGGTGTTTGGGGGTGAGGGGAGTGTTTGGGGGTGAGGGGGGTGTTTGGGGATGAGGGGGGTGTTTGGGGGTGAGAGGGGTGTTTGGGGGTGAGGGGAGTGTTTGGGGGTGAGGGGGGTGTTTGTGGGTGAGAGGGGTGTTTGGGGGTGAGGGGAGTGTTTGGGGGTGAGGGGGGTGTTTGGGGGTGAGGGGGGTGTTTGTGGGTGAGAGGGGTGTTTGGGGGTGAGGGGAGTGTTTGGGGGTGAGGGAGTGTTTGGGAGTGAGGGAGTGTTTGGGGGTGAGGGGGTGTTTGGGGGTGAGGGGGGTGTTTGGGAGTGAGGGGGGTGTTTGGGGGTGAGGGAGTGTTTGTGGGTGAGGGGGTGTTTGGGGGTGAGGGAGTGTTTGGGGGTGAGGGGGTGTTTGGGGGTGAGGGGGTGTTTGGGGGTGAGGGAGTGTTTGGGGGTGAGGGAGTGTTTGGGGGTGAGGGGGTGTTTGGGGGTGAGGGAGTGTTTGGGGGTGAGGGGGTGTTTGGGTGTGAGGGGTTTTTGGTTGTGAGGGGTGTTTGGGGGTGAGGGGGGTCTTTGGGGGTGATGGGGTGTTTGGGGGTGAGGGGGGTGTTTGGGGGTGAAGGGGGTGTTTAGGGGTGAGGGAGTTTGGGGGTGAGGGGGGTGTTTGGGGGTGAGGGAGGAGTTTGGGTGTGAGGGGTGTTTGGGGGTGAGGGGGATCTTTGGGGGTGATGGGGTGTTTGGGTGTTGAGGGGGGTGTTTGGGTGTGAGGGATGTTTTTTGGGGGTGAGGGGGGTGTTTGGGGGTGAGGGGTGTGTTTGGGGGTGAGGGGGGTGTTTAGGTGTGAGGGATGTTTGGGGGTGAGGGGGGTGTTTGGGTGTGAGAATGTTTGGGGGTGAGGGGGATGTTTGGGGGTGAGGGGGTGTTTGGGTGTGAGGGGGTGAGGGGGTGTTTGGGGGTGAGGGGTGTGTTTGGGTGTGGAGGGTGTTTGGGGGTGAGGGGGGTGTTTAGGTGTGAGGGGTGTGTTTGGGTGTGGAGGGTGTTTAGGTGTGAGAATGTTTGGGGGTGAGGGGGGTGTTTGGGTGTGAGGGGGCTGTTTAGGTGTGAGAATGTTTGGGGGTGAGGGGGGTGTTTGGGGGCGAGGGGGGTGTTTAGGTGTGAGGGATGTTTGGGGGTGAGGGGGTGTTTGGGTGTGAGGGGTGTGTTTGGGTGTGGAGGGTGTTTGGGGGTGAGGGGGGTGTTTAGGTGTGAGGGGTGTGTTTGGGTGTGGAGGGTGTTTGGGGGTGAGGGGGGTGTTTGGGTGTGAGGGGGATGTTTGGGTGTGAGGAGGGTGTTTGGGGGTGAGGGGGTGGTTGGGTGTGAGGGGGTGAGGGGGGTGTTTGGGGGTGAGGGGTGTGTTTGGGTGTGGAGGGTGTTTGGGGGTGAGGGGGGTGTTTGGGTGTGAGGGGGGTGTTTGGGTGTGAGGGGGGTGTTTGGGTGTGAGTTGGATGTTTGGGTGTGAGGGGGGTGTTTGGGTGTGAGGGGGGTGGTTGGGGGTGAGGGGGGTGTTTGGGTGTGAGGGGGGTGTTTGGGTGTGAGTTGGATGTTTGGGTGTGAGGGGGGTGTTTGGGTGTGAGGGGGGTGGTTGGGGGTGAGGGGGGTGGTTGGGTGTGAGGGGGGTGTTTGGGTGTGAGGGGGGTGGTTGGGGGTGAGGGGGGTGTTTGGGTGTGAGGGGGGTGGTTGGGGGTGAGGGGGGTGTTTGGGTGTGAGGGGGGTGTTTGGGTGTGAGGGTGGTGTTTGGGTGTGAGGGGGGTGGTTGGGTGTGAGGGGGGTGTTTGGGTGTGAGGGGGATGTTTGGGTGTGAGGGGGGTGTTTGGGTGTGAGGGGGGTGGTTGGGTGTGAGGGGGGTGTTTGGGTGTGAGGGGGATGTTTGCGTGTGAGGGGGGTGGTTGGGTGTGAGGGGGGTGTTTGGGTGTGAGGGGGGTGGTTGGGTGTGAGGGGGGTGTTTGGGTGTGAGGGGGATGTTTGGGTGTGAGGGGGGTGGTTGGGTGTGAGTGGGGTGTTTGGGTGTGAGGGGGGTGTTTGGGTGTGAGGGGGGTGGTTGGGTGTGAGGGGGGTGTTTGGGTGTGAGGTGGATGTTTGCGTGTGAGGGGGGTGGTTGGGTGTGAGGGGGGTGGTTGGGTGTGAGGGGGGTGTTTGGGTGTGAGGGGGATGTTTGGGTGTGAGGGGGGTGTTTGGGTGTGAGGGGGGTGTTTGGGTGTGAGGGGGGTGGTTGGGGGTGAGGGGGGTGTTTGGGTGTGAGGGGGGTGTTTGGGTGTGAGGGGGGTGGTTGGGTGTGAGGGGGGTGTTTGGGTGTGAGGGGGATGTTTGTGTGTGAGGGGGGTTTGGGTGTGAGGGGGGTGTTTGGGTGTGAGGGGGGTGTTTGGGTGTGAGGGGGGTGTTTGGGTGTGAGGGGGGTGGTTGGGTGTGAGGGGGGTGTTTGGGTGTGAGGGGGATGTTTGGGTGTGAGGGGGGTGTTTGGGTGTGAGGGGGATGTTTGGGTGTGAGGGGGATGTTTGGGTGTGAGGGGGATGTTTGGGTGTGAGGGGGATGTTTGGGTGTGAGGGGGGTGTTTGGGTGTGAGGGGGGTGTTTGGGTGTGAGGGGGGTGTTTGGGTGTGAGGGGGTGTTTTGGTTTAACAATTGTTTAAGTATCAGCTCTTTTACAGAAACCGCCTGGTTCTTTCTATGTTGTTTTCATATAATTTGCAACCTCCAAATGTTGTCTGATGTATTTTAGGAAGACCAGGGTCTGAATAATGTTCGGGTGGGTTTTACTTTGTGCTTTTTCCTCAGGATATGGAGTCTCTGCCCACTGGTCGAGTACTACTTTTTGGACTGATCTTGAGCCGTGTCCTGGCTCTGTGTTCGGGAGCTCTTCCACCTACACTTGGACACACACAAAGGTAAAACACCAAATGGGAGAATTTAATTTTGATTTTGCACAATTCCCATTGACTATAAATAGTCTCCTTTGTCTCAATATATTTAGCAGGGTTTGGGTTTTACTTCTTCTGAAGCTCTGTCCAAGATGTATGGACAGCACTGAGGTTGAAATTGGTCTTTTGCGAGAAGGGAATCAGGCAGTACCAAATCAATTTCAACGCCAAGGTCTCTGCCATTCTTACTGTCAGTGTGTAGAATGATTTTGAGGGATTTTCATGGTTTATACAAAGAATAGATTCCCAGAAATGCATCATAGCCTTGAATCTTAGTTAAGAAGAGTTGAAAGAGGGCTGTCGGTGATAATCAGTAGGAGGTTTCTTTACCCATGTTTGATCTGATGCCAAGACTTCATTGAGTTTGGAGTCAATATTGAGAACTCCCAGGGCAACTCCTTCCCAACTGTATACCACTGTGCTGCTACCTTTGGTGGGTCTGTCCTGCCGGTGGAACAGGACATACCCAGGGGTGGTGATGGTGGAGTCTGGGACATTGCTGTAATGACTTTGTAAGCCTGTTGCTCTCCCAATTTTGGCACAAGTCCCCAGATGTTAGTGAGGAGGACTTTGCAGGGTAGAAGCTGGAATCTAATTGTGGGAGTCAGTTGGTTTGCTAGTGATGGCCTAGTAAATAATTTTAGCAGTTTACTAAGAATTGGGGATTTTAGGAAACCACATGTGATACTCTTATTTTACAAAGGGTTAAAATCACAAGCAGGTATCTGTGAATTAATCTCAGTCTTGGGATAGCATTGTTAGGGAGGTTTTGACCATAACCTACAACACTTAGGATCAGTATACTTAACAGAATTTCAGGAAAAGAGGTCATACTTAAGAGACCTGGACCGGGATTCAACCATAGGCAGACAGGAGCCAGCCACCAACTGAAAAGTCGGTGGCGAACCTGCTTCCGCCTCATCTGAGGATCTGACCCACATTTCGCGGGTCCCTGGGCTTTAATTGTTCTGAGGCGGGACTTCCACCTGCTTGAGGCAGGAAGTCCTGCTTAATCGAGCTGCCGGCCAATCAGAGAGCCAGCAGCGCCACTGGGAGCGGTGGCCACGGCTGGGACGACAGCCCAACTCGTAGTAAAGATGTCGGGGAGCCTGGAAGGCAGTTATGTATTGGTTGCCTCGTCGGGGGTAATTGGTCGGGCCCCAGTGAAGCAAGGGTGGTCGCTTGGAGGTTGGGGGACGTGTTGGGTGTTGGGGTGGCAGGGCCTCTCCGGGCATGTCCCCAAACATGAGGGCCCCCGAACATGAGGGCCCCCGATCATGAGGGCCCCCGAAGATGAGGGCCCCCGAACATGAGGGCCCCCGATCATGAGGGCCCCCGATCATGAGGGCCCCCGAACATGAGGGCCTCCGATCATGAGGGCCCCCGAAGATGAGGGCCCCCGAACATGAGGGCCCCCTATCATGAGGGACCCCGATCATGAGGGCCCCCGAAGATGAGGGCCCCCGAACATGAGGGCCCCCGATCATGAGGGCCCCCGATCATGAGGGCTCCCCTCAGGATATTCGTGAGCTTTGTCAGGTGTCAGGGTTTTGTCAGGTGGCTTCTCTTGGGTCTAGGACACCTGCTTGCCATGCGTAAAATCCACGTGGAGGCAGGTGAAGACCCTTAAGTGGCCATTTAAGGGCCTTGATTGGCCTGGGGCAGGTGGGCCGTTTCTCACCACCGCCACCCTGCGTAAAGTGGCGACGGAGGTGGAGCGGGTCGGGAAGGGCTCCCAGAATCTCGCTCTCTATTTTACGCCACTTGGATCCAGATCTCATCCACTTGGATTGCCAAAAGAATTCATAAAATGCAACAAGAAAGATTCTGCAAAAATGAAGTCCATTGGTGTCAAGGATGTTATTGTGAGATGGATCACAAATTGGCTGGAAGAATGTTTTTAAATGCGGTTTCTTCACAATGGGGTTCAGTCACGAGTGGAGTTCCCAGAGTTCCATTTTTGTAGTTAAAAACAGAAAGTGCCGGAAATACTCAGCAGGTCTGGCAGCATTTGTGGAGAGAGAAGCAGAGTTAACGTTTCAGGTCAGTGACCCTTCTTCAGAAATGTTAACTCTGTTTCTCTCTCCACAGATGCTGCCTGACCTGTTGAGTATTTCCAGCGTTTCTTGTTTTTATGTCAGAATTCCAGCATCTGCAGTATTTTGCTTCCAGTTTTGTAGATAGTAGTTACCAAATTTGCAAATGATACTAAATAGTACAATAAGGTCAGGATCGTAAAAAAGGAAACATATTACAACTGGATTCAGATGGAAAGAAAACATGAAACTGTTTGTAAATGTGCAGTTATTTACCATGAGAGAATATCAGTTAAAGGGAGAGATTCATGGAAGTAATCAGGACTGTTCCCTAAAATTTCAAGAGCTGCAGCCAAGGTGAGCTAGCCTTGGATACTGTTCCGTATCAAACTAGAACCACGATTAGAGGGTTCTGTAAGGTATTGCTGCTGTACCTAGAGTATTGTGAACCTGTTCCCCATGGAAAAAGGATAGGAGAGCAGTGAGAATGATCTCCGGCCCAAATGTGTTTAACTGTGGTGATGCCCCTACACCTTGAATTTGGATTCAATGGAGAGATGTAAACCTAGAGGGAATCTGATTCTGGTCTTTAAAAATATTAAGGGTATTGATAAACACATGGATAAATTGTTTGAGGGGATGAACCAGGTAGAACTAAAATCATGGAATGAAACAGAAGGAGGCCATTTGGCCCATTGTGCCTGTGCCAGCTCTTTGAGAAAGCAATCCAATTAATCCCACTCCCCTGCTCTTTACTCATAGCCCTGCAAATCTTTACACTTCAATAATTAACCATTTACCTTTTAGAATGTTTTGACTCTGTTTCCCCCACCCTTTCAGGCAGCGTAATCTAGATCATATCAACCAGCTGCGTAAACAATTTTTTCGTCATGTCACTTCTTTCTTTTGCCAATCATTTTAAATCTGTGTTCTCTGGCTACTGACACTCCTGCTTGGAAAAAGTTTCTCCTTATTTGCTCTATCAAAACCTTTCATAATTTTGAATACCTCCATCAATTTTTTCTTAACCTGCTCTTTTCTAAGGAGAACAATGCCAGCTTCCCCCGTCTGTTTGCAGTGATGGACTGGGCGGAAATGAGGAATCAAAGGGTAGGGCTGACTGTTTTGAAGTTGCACTTTTCTGAGGATGATGGAAGAAGGTTGTGCTAGTGGTCGTGAGGACTGATTAATTGCAGGCCTTCAAGAAGGTGCTCGATGCGATTTTGGAAACTATGAGATCATAGCAAAGGAGCATAAAATTTTGGGTAATAGCCAAGGCTCGGACCTCCTGGAGCTTGTCTGATCACCTCTGAGGAGTCAGAGGCATTTTTGTCAGAAGTTTTCTGAATTGACTACTGGTCAGTGTGTGTTTTTGCCTCTTCCTGGAGGCATGGGTGAGTTAGGGGATAGGGGGGACAGGAGAATGAGTCTAGTGACAAGTGGGGATGTGTGCATGACCCTGCTGGCCATCTCTTGTCCTGATTACTTAACATTATATTTAGAACAGTAATACCTGGGAATCAGTTAGAGCTTAGAATCCAATTGAGAGTTTGGATATATTGACATTAATTTTTTTTATTATTGTAGTTCCCTGCTTCGATCATGGAAAGTTGGAAACTTGCCAGGACAGACAGGTGCCAAGCAAGTGGAGAATATTTTGCAGCTTGTCCCAGGTTGGGATCCATCTGCCTCGTTGCATGATTGGGGCATTGAAATGATGTCATCATTCCGCACACTCAAAGGACTCCCAGTAAAGGATTCTGGAAGTTGGTGGATTCCAGCTTTAACACGACGAGGTTGGTTTGCAAAATTCCCAGTGGATTCCCGACATGGTAATGGTCAATCACACAGAGCACTTGAGGATCGTGCAGGTCTGACCGGGCTTATCCTGGGCAAAAGCTGGTCATCTGATTGGCTGGAGCCAAGCACCAATGAAGAAGTAAAGAGAAGCATTGTTGTGGCTGATGATGTCGCTTTTCGAGAAAAGAGCAAGTTCCTGACAGCGATGCAGCGACAGAAATGGCTAAACTCTGTGATGAGACAACTTGTGATTAATAAAAAGTAGATGAAGCACAATTTATGGATCATTGGTGTTTGTTTGCTTTCCAAATGCAGCAATGTAATTCACTGTTTATCTGCAATAAACTTCTCTGAAAAGACACCGTAAACTTGCAAGTTTTGTATTTTCAAACAATCTCATGAAATAAATCTAATTTCAGATGTTGCCAATGAAATGCCATGAATTGAAATTGAGGGTTGGATCCTAACCCCCTGGGTATGCTCTGAGGTAGGGATAGGGGCAGGGGTTGGGGATGTCAGGGGTGGAGGTGTCAGAGATAGGGGTATTGGGGGGGTTGTTGGGAATGCCAGAATGCTCAGCCGATTTACCGGAACAGTACCAGGGATGTAGAATTTCAGTTATGTGAGGAGCTGGAGAGCTGGGATTGGTTCCTTAGAGCAGAGCAAGGTAAAGATCTGTTCAAAATTAGGACGGTTTTGATAGAGTTGATAGAGAGAAACTGTTTCCACTGGCAGGAAGGTCAGAGGACACAAAGGATCCAGTGGGGAAGATAAGGAGAAATGTTTTTCTGGAATGCACTACTTGAAAGGGCAAAGGAAGAAAATTCAATACTAACTTTCAAAAGGGAATTTAATATGTATTTGAATTGACCAATTTGCAGGGCTGCAGGGAAAGAGCAGGTGAGTGTGATTAATTGGATAGTTCTTTCAAAGAGCCAACATCGGATTGATGGGCTAAATGGCCTCCTGTGCTGTATGATTCTATCATCCAGGCTAAAACAGGATGACCCATTAATGCAGACCTGAATAACACAGGCTAATCCAAACCAAATGAGCCTAATTAACTCAGGATAAACTAGCTCACCATCTGAAGCTAACCCAGTCACAATCCAGATTAACCGGCCAACACATCCTCACCTGACAAACCTACGCTAACTCAATCAACTCAGAGTAGGCCAAACAACCAAACCTGACCCAATCAGCCCAGGCTAACCCGGCAAACCGAAAATAACTTGAACAAATCAAGCCATCCTAATCAGCCCATGCTAAACTGAGTAGCCCAAACTAAGCAAGTCAGTCAGAGCTAAACAATTTAACCAGTCCAACCTAGACTGACCCAATCAATCCAGGATAACCCGACCAATTCAAGCTAATCCAACAAACCCAGGTTAATTCAATCACGCTAACCTGGCAAACCCATGCTATCCCAATCAATCATTAATGGCATATTAGTAATGACACAGGACTAATAATTCAGAAACCCAGGCTGGGGACATGGGTTCAAATCCCACCACAGGCAGCTGGTGGAATTTAAATTTAATTAATAAACTATTTCATGAAAATCTGGAATTGAAAGCTAGTCAGCAATATTGACCACGAAACTAGTAGCGACTTTCATAAAAACCCATCTGGTTCACTAATGTCCTTTAGGGAAGGAAAACTGCCGTCCTTACCTGGTCTGGCCTACATGTGACTCCAGACCCACAGCAATGTGGTTGACTCTTAACTGCCCTCTGAAATGGCCTCACGAGTCATTCAATTGTACAAAACAGCTACACAAAAGTTGAAAAGGAATGAAACTGGTACTGACCTAGGTGTCGGAAACGACAATGGCAAACCCAGCCCTGTCGACCCTGCAACATCCTCCTTATGAACATCTGAGGGCTTGTGCCAAAATTGGGAGAACTGTCTCACAGCAACAGCCAGGCATAGTCATACTCACAGAAATATACCTTACAGACAATGTCCTAGACACCACCATCACCATCCCCGGGTAGTCCTGTCCCACTGACAGGACTGACCCACCAGAGGTGGCAGTACAGTGGTATACCGTTGGGAGTTCTCAACATAGACTCTGGATCCCATGAAGTCTCATGGCATCAGATCAAACATGGGTAAGGAAACCTCCTGCTGAATACCACCTTCTGCCCTCCCTCAGCTAATGAATCAGTACTCCTCCATGTTGAACACCACTTGGAGGAACCACTGAGCAAGGGTGCAGAATGTACTCTGGGTGAGGGACTTCAATGTCCATCACCAGGAGTGGCCCAGTAGCACCACTACTGACCAAGCTGGCTGAGTCCTAAAGGACATAGCTGCCAGACTGGGTCTGCGGCAGGTGGTGAGGGAACCAACAAGAGGGAAAAACCCGCTAGAACTTGTCCTCACCAATCTACCTGTTGCAGATGCATCTGTCCATGACACTACTGGTAGGAGTGACAACCACACAATCCTTGTGAAATCAAGGTCCCACCTTCACACTGAAGATATCCTCCATCGTGTTGTGTGGCACTATCACCATGCTAAATGGGATAGATTCAGAAGAGATCTGGCAGATCAAAACTGGGCATCCATGAGGTGCTGTGGACTATCAGCAGAAGCAGAATTGTATTCAAACACAATCTGTAACCTCATGGCCCATTCTACCATGACCATCAATCACAGAATCACAGAATTGTTACAGTGCAGAAGGAGGCCATTCGGCCCATCGTGTCTGCACCGGCTCTCTAAAAGAGCAACTCCCACAGTTCCATTCCCCCGCCTTCTCCCCGTAACCCTGCACATTCTTCCTTTTCATATAACTGTCCAATTCCCTTTTGAATGCTTCAATTGAACCTGCCTCCACCACACTCTCAGGCAGCGCATTCCAGACCTTAACCACTCGCTGCGTAAAAATGTTTTTCCTCATGTCACTTTTGCTTCTCTTACCAAATACTTTAAATCTGTGCCCTCTCGTTCTCAATCCTTTCATGAGTGGGAACAGTTTCTCTCGATCTACTCTGTCCAGACCCCTCATGATTTTGAATACTTCCATCAAATCTCCTCTCAGCCTTTTCTTCTCCAAGGAAAACAGTCCTAACTTCTCCAATCTATCTTTATAACTGAAATTCTTCATCCCTGGAACCATTCTTGTGAATCTTTTCTGTACTCTCTCCAATGCCGTCACGTCTTTCTTCAAGTGCGGTGCCCAGAATTGGACGCAATACTCCAGCTGAGGCCGAACTAGTATCTTATACAAGTTCAATATAACTTCCTTGCTCTTGTACTCTACGCCCCTATTAATAAAGCCCAGGATACTGTATGCTTTATTAACTGCTCTCTCAACCTGTCCTGCCACCTTCAATGGCTTATGCACATATATACCCAGGTCCCTCTGCTCCTGCACCCCCTTTAGAATTGTACCCTTTATTCTATATTGTCTCTCCATGTTCTTCCTACCAAAATGAATCACTTCACATTTCACTGCATTGAACTTCATCTGCCACCTGTCTGCCCATTCCACCAACTTGTCTATGTCCTTTTGAAGTTCTACACCATCCTCCTCACAGTTCACAATGCTTCCAAGTTTTGTATCATTTGCAAACTTTGAAATTGTGCCCTGCACACCAAGGCCTAGGTCATTAATATGTATGAGAAAAAGCAAGGGTCCCAACACAGATCCCTGGGGAACTCCACTACAAACCTTCCTCCAGTCCGAAAAACATCCATTAACCACCACTCTTTGTTTCCTGTCACTGAGCCAGTTTC
Organism: Heterodontus francisci; assembly: GCF_036365525.1. NCBI lineage: Eukaryota > Metazoa > Chordata > Chondrichthyes > Heterodontiformes > Heterodontidae > Heterodontus > Heterodontus francisci. The sequence continues at coordinate 38,342,775 of NC_090411.1, read as the reverse complement.
ATATCCATGTTGCTACTGCCCCTTTTATTCCAAAAGCTACAAGTTTGCTCACTGTTGTGTTACACTGTATCAAACGCCTTTTGAAAGTCCATGTACACCACATCAACAGCATTGCCTTCATCAACCCCCTCTGTTACCTCCTCAAAAAACTCCAGTAAGTTAGTTAAACATGATTATCCCTTAAGAAATCCATGCTGGCTTTCCTTAATTAACTCGCATTTGTCCATGTGATTATTGATTTTGTTCTGAGTTTTTTTTTCTATAAGTTTTCCCACCACCAAAGTTAAACTGACTGGCCTGTAGGTGCTGGGCTTATCTTTACACCCTTTTTTGAACAAGGGTGTAACATTTGCAATTCGCCAGTCCTCTGGCACCACCCCCAAGTCTAAGGGAGACTGAAAAATTATGGCCAGTGCCTCTGCGATTTCCACCCTCACTTCCCTCAGTATCCTTGGATGTATCTCATCCGGCCCTGGTGCTTTATCTACTTTAAGTACAGACAGCCTATCCAATACTTCTTTATCAATTTTAACCTTCTTCATGTCTGAATTACCTCCTCTTTCAACATTGCCTGGGTTGCATCTTCTTCCTTGGTAAAGACAGATGCAAAGTATTGATTTAATACCTCAGCTATTACCCCTGCCTCCACTTGTAAATCACCTTTCTGGTCCCGAAACGGCCCCACTCCTCCTTTTACCACCCTTTTACTATTTATATGCCTATAAAAAACTTTGGGATTTCCTTTAATGCTAGCAGCCAGTCTCTTTTCATGCTTTCTCTTCGCTTCTCTTATTGCTTTTTCACCTCCTCTGGATCTTCTATATTCAGCCTGGTTCTCAATAGTATTTTCTACCTGGTATCTGTCAGAAGCAGACTTTTTCTTTTTTATCTTAATCTCTACCTCTTTTGTCATCCAGGGAGTTCTGGATTTGTTTGCCCTACTTTTCCCCTTCGAAGGAACATACCTTGACTATGCCCGAACTATCTCTTCTTTGAAGGTAGCCCATTGTTCATTTACCGGTTTTCCTGCTAGCTTTTGACTCCAATTTATTCACCCAGCTCCATTCTTACCCCATTGAAGTTGACCTTCCACCAGTTAATTATTCTTACCCTGGATTGCTTTTTGTCCTTTTCCATAGTCAGCCTAAACCTTATGATACAATGATCACTGTCCCCTAAATGCTCTCCTACTGATACTTGATCCACTTGGCCCACCTCATTCCCAAGAATCAGTTCTAGCAGTGCCTCCTTTCTTGTCAAACTAGCAACTTACTGTTGTAGAAAATTTTCCTGAACACACTCTAGGAACTCTTGCCGCTCACTGCCCTTTACACTACTATTATCCCAGTCTATGTTTGGATAATCAAAATTCCATGTTATAATTACCCTATAATTTTTGTAATCTGTAATTTCCTTGCAAATATGTTCCTCTATGTCCTTCCCACTAGCTGGTGGCCTATAGACAATGCCGAGCACTGTAACTGCACCTTTTTTGTTCCTTAGCTCTAACCAAATTGATTCTGTCCTCAACCCCTCTGGGACATCCTTTTTCTCCAGCACTGCAGTGCTCTCCTTAGTCAATACTGCCACTCCTCCCACTTTTTCCCCTTTCCTATCTTTCCTGAACACCTTGTATCCAGGAATATTTAACACCCAGTCCTGTTCTTCTTTGAGCCAGGCCTCTGTTATAGCCATAACACCATATTTCCAAATGGCAATCTGTGCTTGTACCTCATCAGTCTTATTAACCACACTCCGTGCATTCACATACATGCACATGAACCCTGATTTAGACTTTATTACTTTCTCCCTTACACTGACCCCACCTAATAACTTACTGTTCCCTGCTCTGGTGCTATCTGTCTCCCCCAGTATTTTGTACAGCTTGGTATTCCTTTCTAATACTTGCTCCTGGTTCCCACACCCCAGACAAGATACCACTTTTGCTTGCCTCCAATCTGAGCTCCCTCTCAGGTTCCCATCCCCCTGACAATTTAATTTAAACCCTCCCCAACAGCATTAGCAAATCTCCCTGCCAGGATATTCCTCCCAGTCCTGCTAAGATACAACCCGTCCATCTTGTACAGGTCCCACCTGCCCAGAACCGGTCCCAATATCTCAGAAATCTGATGCCCTCCCTCCTACACCAGTTCACCAGCCACATGTTCAATCATTCAATTCTCCTATTCCTATACTCACTTGCACGTGTGACTGGGAGTAATCCTGTGATTACTGCTTTTGAGGTCCTGCTTTTTAATCTCCTTCCTAGCTCCCTAAAATCTGCTTTCAGGACTTCATCCCCCTTCTTACCTATGTCATCGGTACCAATGTGGACCACGACCTCTGGCTGTTCACCCTTCCCCCAGAAGAATGTCCTGCAGCCTCTCCGTGACATCCTTGACCTTGGCACCAGGGAGGCAACACATCATCCTGGAGTCACATTTACTGCCACAGAAACACCTGTCTGTTCCCCTAACTAATTAATCCACTATCACTACTGCTCTTCCACTCTTCTTCCTCCCCTCCTGTGCAGCTGAGCCACCTGTGGTGCCGCAAACTTGGCTCTGACTGCACTCCTCAGAGGAACCAGCATCCTCACCTGTATCCAAAATGGAAAACTGATTAACGAGTGAGATCATATCAGGGGACTCCTGCACTACCTGCCTGGTTCTCTTAGACTGCCTGGCAGTCACCCATTCCCTATCTACCTGCACGCTCCTAATCTGTGCTGTGATCACGTCCCTAAATTTCCTATCCACATAGTCCTCCGCCTCATGGAGGCGCAACAGTGACTCCAGCCGCTGCTCGAGTTCCGAAACCCGAAGCTCAAGCTTGTGCAGCCGGTGACACTTCCTGCAGATGTGTTTGTCTAGGACACATGGTGCGTCCATGACTTCCTACATGTCATAGGCTGTATATTCCACTTGGCAGAGCTCCCCTGCCATACCTTAACTTTACAGACTATTTATTATAAGTAGAATAACTTACCAGTTACTCACCAAACAGCTCCTTCCACTGCACCAAAGCAAGAATCAAATACTGGAGGGTTAAAAAAGTAGAAAAAAAAGTCGAAAAATGGAGCACCTCCTTCCCCCTTCACCAAACTCGCCACTCACCAAACTTGAATCTCTATATTCTGCTTGCAATCTGCCAGGGGATCAACCCTGGTTCAATGATGAGTGCTGGAGGGCATGCCAGGAGTAGCACCAGGCATACCTAAAAGTGAGGTGTCAACCTGGTAAAGCGACAACACAGGACGACTTGCGTGCCAAACTTCGTAAGCAGCATGCGATAGATAGAGCTAAGCGACTCCACAACTAACGGATCAGATCTAAGCTCAGCAGTCCTGCCACATCCAGTCGTGAATTGTGGTGAACAATTAAACAACTAACTGCAGGAGGTGGCTCCACAAATATCCCCATCCTCAACAATGGAGGAGCCCAACACATCAGTGCAAAAGATCTTCTTCTTCTTCTTCTTTGGCCTCCTTGTCTCGAGAGACAATGGGTAAGCGCCTGGAGGTGGTCAGTGGTTTGTGGAGCAGCGCCTGGAGTGGCTATAAAGGCCAATTCTAGAGTGACAGGCTCTTCCACAGGTGCTGCAGAGAAATTTGTTTGTCGGGGCTGTTACACAGTTGGCTCTCCCCTTGCGCCTCTGTCTTTTTTCCTGCCAACTGCTAAGTCTCTTCGACTCGCCACACTTTAGCCCCGCCTTTATGGCTGCCCACCAGCTCTGGCGAACGCTGGCAAATGACTCCCACGACTTGTGATCAATGTCACAGGACTTCATGACGCGTTTGCAGACGTCTTTAAAGCGGAGACATGGACGGCCGGTGGGTCTGATACCAGTGGCGAGCTTGCTGTACAATGTGTCCTTGGGGATCCTGCCAACTTCCATGCGGCTCACCTGGCCAAGCCATCTCAAGCGCCACTGACTCAGTAGTGTGTATAAGCTGGGGATGTTGGCTGCCTCGAGGACTTCTGTGTTGGAGATACGGTCCTGCCACCTGATGCCAAGTATTCTCCGGAGGCAGCGAAGATGGAATGAATTGAGACGTCGCTCTTGGCTGACATACGTTGTCCAGGCCTCGCTGCCACAGAGCAAGGTACTGTGGACACAGGCTTGATACACTCGGACTTTTGTGTTCCGTGTCAGTGCGCCATTTTCCCACACTCTCTTGGCCAGTCTGGACATAGCAGTGGAAGCCTTTCCCAAGCGCTTGTTGATTTCTGCATCTAGAGACAGGTTACTGGTGATAGTTGAGCCTAGGTAGGTGAACTCTTGAACCACTTCCAGAGCGTGGTCGCCGATATTGATCGATGGAGCATTTCTGACGTCCTGTCCCATGATGTTCGTTTTCTTGAGGCTGATGGTTAGACCAAATTCGTTGCAGGCAGCCGCAAACCTGTCGATGAGACTCTGCGGATACTCTTCAGTGTGAGATGTTAAAGCAGCATCATCAGCAAAGAGGAGTTCCCTGATGAGGACTTTCCATACTTTGGTCTTCGCTCTTAGACGGGCAAGGTTGAACAACCTGCCCCGTGATCTTGTGTGGAGGAAAATTCCTTCTTCTGAAGACTTGAACGCATGTGAGAGCAGCAGGGAGAAGAAAGTCCCAAACAGTGTGGGTGCGAGAACACAGCCCTGTTTCACGCCACTCAGGATAGGAAAGGGGTCTGATGAGGCACCGCTATGCTGAATTGTGCCTTTCATATCGTCATGGAATGAGGTGATGATACTTAGTAGCTTTGGTGGGCATCCAATCTTTTCTAGTAGTCTGAAGAGACCACGTCTGCTGACGAGGTCAAAGGCTTTGGTGAGATCAATGAAAGCAACGTAGAGGGGCATCTGTTGTTCACGGCATTTCTCCTGTATCTGACGAAGGGAGAACAGCATGTCAACGGTCGATCTCTCTGCACGAAAGCCACACTGTGCCTCAGGGTAGACGCGCTCGGCCAGCTTCTGGAGCCTGTTTAAAACGACTCGAGCAAAGACTTTCCCCACTATGCTGAGCAGGGAGATTCCACGGTAGTTGTTGCAGTCACCACGGTCACCTTTGTTTTTATAGAGGGTGATGATGTTGGCATCGTGCATGTCCTGAGGTACTGCTCCCTCGTCCCAGCACAGGCAAAGCAGTTCATGTAGTGCTGAGAGTATAGCAGGCTTGGCACTCTTGATTATTTCAGGGGTAATGCTGTCCTTCCCAGGGGCTTTTCCGCTGGCGAGAGAATCAATGGCATCACTGAGTTCTGATTTTGTTGGCTGTACGTCCAGCTCATCCATGACTGGCAGACACTGGGCTGCATTGAGGGCAGTCTCAGTGACAACATTTTCCCTGGAGTACAGTTCTAGGTAGTGCTCAACCCAGCGGTCCATTTGATTGCATTGGTCAGTGATTGTGTCCCCTGATTTAGATTTGAGGGGGGCGATCTTCTTGATGGTTGGCCCAAAAGCTCTCTTAATGCCATCATACATTCGTCTGATGTTTCCGGTGTCTGAGGCCAACTGAATATGACTGCATAGGTGTTGCCAGTAGTAATTTGCGCAGCGCCCTGGCTGTTCTTTGTGCAGTGCTTCTGGCTGCTTTAAGTGCTACAGATGTTAACTCACTGGGGGCTTTCTTGTAGTTCAACAGTGCAATGCGCTTAGCGGCTATGACAGGTTCCAGCTCTTCAATATGAGATTGAAACCAGTCTGCATTTCTCTTCGCACATTTGCCATAGGTGGTCAAAGCTGACTCATAGATGGCGTCTCTGATGAGGGCCCACTTGGTCTCAGCATCACCTGTGGGAGTGTTTTGAAGGGCTTTTACAAGTGAATTTAGAAATTTTTGTAACAGCTGTGGATGAGAAATTCTGCTCGTGTTGATGCGCGGGTGGCCCTTCTGCTTGGAGTGATGCAGCTTCTTTGGTTTGAGTCTAACCTTGCTGCACACCAGGGAGTGGTCGGTGTCGCAGTCTGCACTGTGGAAGCTCCATGTGATTTGAACACTGTATAAGGAGGCCCGCCTTATGACGATGAGGTCCAGCTGGTGCCAACGACGTGATCTTGGGTGCCTCCATGAAACCTGGTGACAGGGTTTAGTGTGAAAGAACGAGTTGGTGATGCAGAGATTATGATAGGTACACAACTCAAGCAGTCTCTGTCCATTCTCATTCATCCTTCCAATGCCATAGCGCCCAAGGCAGGAGGGCCATGAGTCATGGTCAGCCCCAACCCTGGCATTAAAATCCCCCAGCAGGAACAGCAAAAGATAAGGCTGAAGTATTTGCAACAATCTTCAGCCAGAAGTGCAGAGTACATCTTGGTCTCCTCCTGAGGTCCCCAGATGCCAGTCTTTAGCCAATCCAATTCACTCCGCACGATATCAAGAAATAGCGCAAGGCACTGGGTACTGCAAAGGCTATGGGCCCTGACAACATTCCAACAATAGTACTGAAGACCTGTGCTCCAGAACTTGCTGCGCCCCTAGCCAAGCTGTTCCAGTATAGCTACAACACTGGCATCTGCCCGGCAATGTGGAAAATTGCCCAAGTATGTCCTGTACACAAAAAGCAGGACAAGTCCAACCCAGCCAATTACCACCCCATCAGTCTACTCTCAATCATCAACAAAGTGATGGAAGGGGTCATCGACAGTGCCATCAAGTGACACCTAAACAGCAAAAACCTGCTCACTGATGCTCAGTTTGGGTTCCGCCAGAGCCACTCAGCTCCTGACCTCATTGCAGCCTTGGTCCAAACATGGACAAAAAAGCTGAACTCAAGAGGTGAGGTGAAAGTGATTGTCCGAGATATCAAGGCAGCATTTGACTGAGTATGGCATCAAGGAGCCCTAGCAAAACTGGAGTTAGTCGGAATCAAGGGGAAAATTACCTAAAACAGAGGAAGATGGTTGAGGTTGTGGTTGTTTCGAGGTCAATCATGTCAGTCCGAGGACATCACTGCAGGAGTTCCTCAGGGTAGTGTCCTAGGCTCAACCATCTTCAGCTGCTTCATCAATGAGCTTCCCTCCATCATAAGATCAGAGGTAGGGATGTTTGCTGATGATTGTATGACATTCAGCACCATCTGCAACTCCTCAGATACTGAAGCAGTCCGTGTTCATATGCAGCAAGACCTGGACAACATTCAGGCTTGGACATGCCACACAAGTTCCAGGCAATGAAGATCTGTAATAAGAGAGAATTCAAGCATCTCTCCTTGACATTCAACATCATTGCCATCGTTGAATCCCCCACTATCAACATCCTGCGGGCTACGATTGACCAGAAATTGACCTGGACCCGCGATTTGAATACTATGGCTCCAAGAGCAGGTCACAGGCTGGGAATTCTCTGGTCAATAACTCACCTCCCGTCTCTCCAAAGCCTGTCCACCATTTACAAGGCACAAAATAGGTGTGTGATGGAATACTCTCCACCTGCCTGGATGGGTGCAGCTCCAACAACATTCAAGAAGCTCGACACCATCCAGGACAAAGCAGCCCACTCGATTGGCACCACCTTCAACATTCACAGATGCTGCCAGACCTGCTGAGTGATTCCAGCATTTCTTGTTTTTGTTTCAACATTCACTCCCTTCACCACTGACGCACAGTGGCAGAAGTGTGTACCATCTACAAGATGCACTGCAGCAATGCACCAACGCTCCTTAGACAGCACCTTCCAAACCCGCGACCTCTACCACCTCGAAGGACAAGAGCAGCAGATGCGTGGGAACACCACCACCTGCAAGTGCCCGTCCAAGTCACACACCATCCTGACTTGGAACTATATTGCCGTTCCTTCACTGTCGCTGGGTCAAAATCCTGGAACTCCCTTCCTAACAGCACTGTGGGTGTACCTACCCCACATGGACTGCAGCGGTTCAAGAAGGCAGCTCACCACCACCTTCTCAAGGACAATTAGGGATGGGCAATAAATGCTAGTCTAGCCAGTGATGCGCACATCCCACAAACGAATGAAAAAAAGACTAGTGGCAGATAAAATTTAATACAGAGAAATATGAGGTGATGCCAAAGGGATAGGGAGAGGCAATATACATCCTGACGCAGTTCTAAAGAGTGTGCAGGGACAGAGGGACCTGGGGGTTCATGTGTATTGATCTTTGAAGGTGGCAGAACATATTAAGAGAGTGGTTAATAAAGCACATGGGATCATAAATAGAGCCTGATGAAGCTCTGCTTTGGCCGCAACTGGAGTATTGCATCCTGTTCTGGTCACCGCACTTTAGGAAGGATGTGAGGGTCCTTGAGAGGGTGCAGAGGAGATTTACCAGAATAATCCCATCATCCTGAATGATCTCGGCAGCACCGGATGCAATGACCTCAGTCACACCCAGCCCCATGATGCAGAGCCCCATCTCCTCTAGAGGGCTCTAGAGTTTATGTAGGTGTGACTGAGCCCCTCAGGCTCTGCTCTGCTGTCTGCGGTTATGGTCACTTTGACCTGGAAGAGAAATGGAACAGTGTCAGTGAGTGTGTTGCAATGTGTTTGAATGATGTGCCTGTCATAGTTGAATAGCTGGAGGCTGCGAGAATTGGGTGTGAGGCTGGCATCATTGATGTGTATATGAGGGTGAGGTAGAACATCTGAACGTTAGGCCCGAGACCTGACGGCCCAGGGACTGCTGATGGGCGAGTTATGGGAGTGTGTTTTTTTTTTATTCATTCATGAGATGTGGGCGTCGCTGGCCAGGCCAGCATTTATTGCCCATCCCTAATATTGAGCAACATGAGAGACTGGTGGTGTGGTGGTAGGAGATGTTATTTGAAGATGCATTCACTGACCTTGACCACCATGTAAGGTCATTGAACTTCTGCTACTGATGCCAGGCCCTTGGGACTTGACTCAGGGAATTGACCTCCCTTCTTATGATGTTCCATTAGAGCCTTCTGACTCTCTCTCCTAATGTCAACCTCCTGAACTAAGGCCTCTAGTGCTGCTTCTGAGAACCTGGGAGGCCTCTCTTTTGGCTGTTGCTCCATTTGGTGTTCTCCTTAAAACCACTTTCACTTCGGGAAGTCAGCAATTGCTTCTGTTTAATAAGTGCAGCTTCCCTTTAAGAGATGCAGGCTAGCTGTAAAAAAGTTTGTATGCTGCCTGTCTCAATGTGACCAGGCGTGGGCTAGTCACGAATTGTTAGCAATTCAATAGGTCCAAAATGTAAAGAGGAAGTTATCAGAGTCCATTTTATTCTGATGTTGGGAATGCTCTTTGTTGAAATATTAAAGCAGATTCACTATGAGTCCCTTCAATCATTCACATTAGCTCAGTTTAAACAAATATACAAACAAAAGCTTAAAACATGCATTTAACACAACTTTAGTCACAACATTTAATGTGCTGAGTACTTTTTAAATAGAAAATAGGCAAACATTTACTATTGGCAGCAGAATCTTTGTATAGTGAAAGTGAATAGGATGTGGTAATACATTCTGATATTCTGTCCTCCAATGGGAATAGCATTTGTATGAGGAATAAGATTTGATGAGAGGAAATACATTATTTTTCTTACAAATTATTGTTGTGTAGCTGAATATTCAGCAGTAAAATTTATTGTAAAAATGTTTCTCATTAAATGAAATTGTTCTATTTTATCACATAGCCTCAAACATTGCCCCTTTCAACAAAAGAGAGCAAACACATCAAATATCCGACTCATCAGAGACAAATGGATTCTGAAATTGCTTGGGGTGGGAAAGTGTTGCTGTTAAGTATTGCCCTTTATAAAGGTCCAGAGCCAGTTTGGGAACTGTCTGTTTCAGACTGACAGCAGTTCTGAGTAAAACAGGTAATTGTTCCTATGCTCCCTCTCCTCATCAGTGGCCTTTCCCTGAACCTTTATTTCCATTTCTGTGTTTTTGGAGTTTGCTCCAGATGCTGACTGTAAGTAGAACAAAAAAACAAAAGTTTCTTATTTTATTATTAGATATAAAAGTGAGCATACACAAGAAATAAAATGCAGAAAGTATATGTATTGAGGTGATAAAAATAGAAAGTTCTGGAAATACTCAACACTGACAGCATCTGTGGAGAGAGAAGCAGAATTAAGGCTTCAGGTCTGTGACCTTTCATCATTGAGGGGATGTTCTGCTAAATTATTAAAAAGAAATAATGACAGATAAAAGTTTTGGTGAGTCTGGGGAAATGACATAGAACCCAAGAGGCTTTAGTTAACAATTTAAAACAAATTAAGGATTAAAGATTGATAAAGAAAAGACAAAATATAGACTGCAAAAATGCAAAGGGAGAGTTTGAGAAACAAACTGGCAAAACGAACTGGCACAGACACGATGGGCCGAAGGGCCTGTTTCTGTGCTGTATAACTCTATGACTCTATAACAGAAGACACATTAATACATGCTCAGAGATTTGGATTTAATTTAGCTTCTTACATGGAACCTTTTGTTTGATTTCACCTTGTGTCCAACCATGTTGAATATTTGCGTGTAGATGAAAATATTACCATGATTCAGTTCTCTAGTTATTCCTGTTTTGTCAAACTTTAATTCGTTTTATGTAATTGTAGATGTTCTGTTGTAAGAATTCTGGGTTGTCCACTGGGGCAGTGAAGATGCAGACTGGGGCAGTGTACACGCAGACTGGGTCAGTGTACACGCAGACTGGGGCAGTGTGCACATAGATTGGGACAGTGTACACACAGAACAGGACAGTGTACATGCAGACTGCGACATTGTACAGACAAACTCTAACCAGCTACCAATGGGCATAGAGAGGGCAGGTTGTTTTGAATTATTTAACTGGGAAACAGCTGATTTGAGGTATCAGAACTGTATGGACACAATGCTTCAGAGTCTGATGGTCTACAACCTAGGCTTCCAAAAAAAGGTGGCTGCAGATGTAGTGGATGCATTGATCGTGATCTTTCAGAATTCCCTAGATTTAAATGTAACACTGCTATTCAAAAAATGAGGGAGACAAAACAGGGAACTACAGGCCAGTTTATCTGACATCAGTCGTCAGAAAATGCTGGAATCCATTATTAAGGAAGTGATAACAGGACAGTTAGAGAATCATACTATGGTTATGCAGAGACAACATGGGCGCATTGCACTTTTGAACTACAAGAAAGCCCCCAGCGATTTAACATCCGCAGCACTTAAAGCAGCCAGAAGTACTGCACAAAGAACAGCTAGGCGTTGCGCAAACGACTACTGGCAACACTTATGCAGTCATATTCAGCTGGCCTCAGACACCGGAAACATCAGAGGAATGTATGATGGCATGAAGAGAGCTCTTGGGCCAACCATCAAGAAGATCACCCCCCTCAAATCTAAATCGGGGGACATAATCACTGACCAACGCAAACAGATGGACCGCTGGGTTGAGCACTACCTAGAACTGTACTCCAGGGAGAATGCTGTCACTGAGACTGCCCTCGATGCAGCCCAGCCTCTACCAGTCATGGATGAGCTGGACATACAGCCAACCAAATCGGAACTCAGTGATGCCATTGATTCTCTAGCCAGCGGAAAAGCCCCTGGGAAGGACAGCATTACCCCTGAAATAATCAAGAGTGCCAAGCCTGCTATACTCTCAGCACTACATGAACTGCTATGCCTGTGCTGGGACGAGGGAGCAGTACCCCAGGACATGCGCGATGCCAACATCATCACCCTCTATAAAAACAAAGGTGACCGCGGTGACTGCAACAACTACCGTGGAATCTCCCTGCTCAGCATAGTGGGGAAAGTCTTTGCTCGAGTCGCTCTGAACAGGCTCCAGAAGCTGGCCGAGCGCGTCTACCCTGAGGCACAGTGTGGCTTTCGTGCAGAGAGATCGACTATTGACATGCTGTTCTCCCTTCGTCAGATACAGGAGAAATGCCGTGAACAGCAGATGCCCCTCTACATTGCTTTCATTGATCTCACCAAAGCCTTTGACCTCGTCAGCAGACGTGGTCTCTTCAGACTACTAGAAAAGATCGGATGTCCACCAAAGCTACTAAGTATCATCACCTCATTCCATGACAATATGAAAGGCACAATTCAACATGGTGGCTCCTCATCAGAGCCCTTTCCTATCCTGAGTGGTGTGAAACAGGGCTGTGTTCTCGCACCCACACTTTTTGGGATTTTCTTCTCCCTGCTGCTTTCACATGCGTTCAAATCCTCTGAAGAAGGAATTTTCCTCCACACAAGATCAGGGGGCAGGTTGTTCAACCTTGCCCGTCTAAGAGCGAAGTCCAAAGTACGGAAAGTCCTCATCAGAGAACTCCTCTTTGCTGACGATGCTGCTTTAACATCTCACACTGAAGAATGCCTGCAGAGTCTCATCGACAGGTTTGCGTCTGCCTGCAATGAATTTGGCCTAACCATCAGCCTCAAGAAAACGAACATCATGGGGCAGGATGTCAGAAATGCTCCATCCATCAATATTGGCGACCACGCTCTGGAAGTGGTTCAAGAGTTCACCTACCTAGGCTCAACTATCACCAGTAACCTGTCTCTAGATGCAGAAATCAACAAGCGCATGGGTAAGGCTTCCACTGCTATGTTCAGACTGGCCAAGAGAGTGTGGGAAAATGGCGCACTGACACGGAACACAAAAGTCCGAGTGTATCAGGCCTGTGTCCTCAGTACCTTGCTCTACGGCAGCGAGGCCTGGACAACGTATGCCAGCCAAGAGCGACGTCTCAATTCATTCCATCTTCGCTGCCTTCGGAGAATACTTGGCATCAGGTGGCAGGACTATATCTCCAACACAGAAGTCCTTGAAGCGGCCAACATCCCCAGCTTATACACACTACTGAGTCAGCGGCGCTTGAGATGGCTTGGCCATGTGAGCCGCATGGAAGATGGCAGGATCCCCAAAGACACATTGTACAGCGAGCTCGCCACTGGTATCAGACCCACCGGCCGTCCATGTCTCCGTTATAAAGACGTCTGCAAACGCGACATGAAATCGTGTGACATTGATCACAAGTCGTGGGAGTCAGTTGCCAGCATTCGCCAGAGCTGGCGGGCAGCCATAAAGACAGGGCTAAATTGTGGCGAGTCGAAGAGACTTAGTAGTTGGCAGGAAAAAAGACAGAGGCGCAAGGGGAGAGCCAACTGTGCAACAGCCCCAACAAACAAATTTCTCTGCAGCACCTGTGGAAGAGCCTGTTACTCCAGAATTGGCCTTTATAGCCACTCCAGGCGCTGCTTCACAAACCACTGACCACCTCCAGGCGCGTATCCATTGTCTCTCGAGATAAGGAGGCCCAAAAGAAAAAAGAATGGGTTTAAGAAAGTAAAATCATATTCATTAAATGTATTAAAGTTTTTTGAGGATTTAACGAGTAGACTAGGCAAAGGGAAAACAGCAGATTTCCAAAAGGCATTTGATAAGAAAGAAAGGCCTGCATTTATATAGCACCTTTCATGAGACCGGATATCCCAAAGTGCTTTTACAACCAATGAAGTAATTCTTGAAGTGTAGTCACAGTTGTAAGGTAAGAAATGCAGCAGCCAATTTGCACACAGCAAGCTCCCACAAACAGTATTGTGATAATGACCAGATAATCTGTTCTAGTGATGCTGATTGAGGGATGAATATTGGCTAGGAGACCAGTTCATTCCCCTGCTGTTCTCTAAACTAGTGCCATGGGATCTTTTACATCCACCTGAGAGGGCAGATAGGGCCTCAATTTAACATCTCATTCAAAAGACAGTACCTCCAACAGTTTAGCACTCCTTCAATACTGCACTGGAGTATCAGTCTAGATTGTTGTGCTTAAGTCCTGGACTTGGATCTGAACCCACAACCTTATAACTCAGAGATAAGTGCACTACTGACTGAGCCACTGCTGACAGCATGAAGTGGCATGTCAAAAGTTAAAGGCTCATGGGGTTGGGATTCATATATCAGCATGGATAGAGGATTGGTAAAGGACAGAAAGCAGAAATTAGGAATAAACAGTCATTTTCAGGTGACAAGTTGTTATTACTGAGAGCTGCAAGGATTAGTGCTGGGGCCTCAGCTATTTACAATCTATATCAATGATTTAGATGACGGGGCAAGTGTAATGTGTCCAAGTTTGCTGATGATATAAAGCTAGGTTAGGAAGTATCTGCAAAGAGATATAGATAGGTTAAGTGAGTGAGAAATCAGGTGGCAGATGGAGTATAATTTGGCGAAATGTGAAGTTATTTGCTTTGGTAGAAAGAAAGACTTGCATTCACATAGTGTCTTTCATGATCACCGGAGGATTCAAAGCGCTTTACAGCGAATGAAGTACTTTTGAAGTATAGTCACTGCTGAAATGTAGGAGGAATAGAAAAACAGAAATTATTAAATGTTGGCGTTCAGAGGGATTTGGATGTCTTTGTACACAAAACATAGAAAGTTAACATGCAGGTCCAAGCAAGCAATTAGGAAGGCAAATGATACATTAGCCTTGACTGCAAAGGGTTTGGAATATAAGAATAAGGAGGTTTTGCTGCAATTATACAAGGCTTTGGTGAGAATACATTTGGAATACTGTGTACAGTTTTCGTCTCCTTACGAAGAATATATTTGCCTTCGAGTCAGTGCAATGAAGGTTCACTAGATTATTTCCTGGGATGAGAGGGCTGCTCAATGAAAAGAGATTGAACACAATGGGCCTATACTCTCGAAAGATTAGAAGTATGCGAGGTGATCTCATTGAAACATGCTAGATGCTGACAGGGTTTGACAGGGTAGATGCTCAGACCCTGCTTCCTCTGGCTGGAGAATCTAAAACTGGAGGGAGTCACAGTCGCAGGATAAGGAGTCAGCTATTTAGGCCTGAGATGGGAAGAAATTTCTTCACTCAGAGGATTGTGACTCTTTGGAATTATTTACCTCAGCTGTTAAGTATATTCAAAACTGATATCGATAGACTTCATAGAATCATAGAATAGTTACAGTACAGAAGGAGGCCACTTGGCCCATCAAGTCCAAGCCAGCTTTCTGCCAGAGCAGTTTAGCTATTCCCACTCCCCAGGCCATTCCCCGGAGCCCTGCAATTTATTTCCCTTCAGGTGCTTATCCAATTCCCTCTTGAAAGCCATGATTTGACTCTGCCTCCCCTACCCTTTCAGGCAGTGTATTCTAGATCGTATGTTATGTACAGATCATATAGAATACTTCAAAAATGGTTCTAGACTCTGGTTCCAAAGTTTCTCCATTACAGCAAGTTGGAGCTGTAGACTGACAAGTCCCCGGGTCCTGATGGGCTTCATCCTAGAGACTTAAAAGAGGTGGCTAATGAGGTAGTGGATGCTTTGGTGTGAATTTTTCAAAATTCGCTAGATTCTGGAAAGGTTCCATCAGACTGGAAAGTAGCAAATATAACCCCTCTTACTCAAGAAGGGGGGGAGGTTTGGGGGAGAGACAGAAAACAGGTAACTATAGGCCAGTTAGCTTAACGTCTGTCATGGGGAAGGTGTTAGAATCGATCATTAAGGAGGCTATGGCTGGGCACTTAGAAAAAGTCGGGAATTATCAGCATGGTTTTGTGACAGGGAAATCATGTTTAACCAGTTTATTGGAGTTCTTTGAAGGAGTAACATGCACTGTGAATAAAGAGGAGCCCGTTGACATACTGTACTTGGATTTCCAAAAGGCATTTGACAAGGTGCCACATAAAAGGTTATTGCACAAAGTAGGAGCTCCTGGTGTAGGGGGTAACATATTAACATGGATAGGAGATTGGCTGGCTGGCAGAAAACAGAGAGTATGCATAAATGGGTCCTTTTCTGATTGGTAGGATGTGACGAGTGGAGTCCCGCAGGGGTCCGTGCTGGGGCCTCAACTTCTTACAATTTATATCAATGACTTAGATGAGGGGAGTGATGGCATGGTAGCTAAATTTGAAGATGACACAAAGATAGGTAGGAAAGTATGTTGTGAAGAGGACATAAGGAGGTTGCAGACCGTTATAGGCAGGTTGAGTGTGTGGGTAAAAAATCCAACAGATGGAGTGGGAAAATATGAAGTTATTCACTTTGGCAGGAAGAATAAAAAAGCAGAGTATTGCATAAACAAAGAACGACTGCAGAATCCCGAGGTGCAGAGGGGTCTAGGTTTTCAAGTGCCTGAGTCATAAAAAGTTAGTATGCAGGTATAGCAAGTAATAAAGAAGGCTAATGGAATGCTATCCTTTATTATGAGAGGAATTGAAAATAAAGTAAGGATGTTGCGCTTCAGTTATACAGGGCATTGGTGAGACCACATCTCGAATACTGTGTGCAGTTTTGGTCTCCTTATTTAAGGAAGGATGTAAATGCATTGGTAGGCAGTTCAGAGGAGGTTCACTAGTTTGATAACTGGAATAAACAGGTTGTCCTATGAGGAAAGGTTGGACAGACTGGGCTTATTTTCACTGGAGTTTAGAGTGAGGGGAGAGTTGATTGAAGTTTATAACATCCTGAACAGTCTTGACAAGGTGGATGTGGAAAGGATGTTTCCTCTTTTGGGTGAGTCCAGAACTAGGGGGCACAGTTTTAAAATTAGGGTGCGCCCTTTTAGGACAGAGATGAGGAGAAATTTTTTCTCTCAGAGGGTTGTGTGCCTTTAAAACTCTCAGCCTCAGAAGGTGGTGGAGGCGGTGTCATTGAATATTTTTAAGGCGGAGGTAGATAGATTCTTTTTAGACAAGAGAATCAAAGATTATCGGGGGTAGATGGGAGTGTGGAATTCGAAACACGAACAGATCAGCCATGATCTTATTGAATGGTGGAGCAGGCTAGAGGGGCCGAATGGCCTACTTCTGCTGCTAATTTGTATGTTCGCATGTATGTTTGTAAATAGCTAACTTACCACACAAATGGTTATCAACTCTATAAAATGTACTGTATCTTTTTGTTGTAGTAATTTCAGGTAGACGCATAGTGAATTGGAAAGCATGGCTACAGAAATATTTTTTAAATTGCTGTTATCTGGAGACATTCTGTAAATGCTGTGATTATTGTTGATTCCAATAAGAATGAAGGATTTAGATGACCTGTCTCTCTAGATCAACTAAAGAAAGCCCTCAAAGGAGACTATATGGGCAATTTTCCTACTCACTGTGAGCACTGTGTCCAGTTCTGGTCAGACCCACCCGAGCACTGTGTCCAGTTCTGGTCAGACCCACCCGCGCACTGTGTCCAGTTCTGGTCAGACCCACCCGAGCACTGTGTCCAGTTCTGGTCAGACCCACCCGAGCACTGTGTCCAGTTCTGGTCAGACTCACTGTGAGCACTGTGTCCAGTTCTGGTCAGACCCACCCGAGCACTGTGTCCAGTTCTGGTCAGACTCACTGTGAGCACTGTGTCCAGTTCTGGTCAGACCCACCCGAGCACTGTGTCCAGTTCTGGTCAGACCCACCCGAGCACTGTGTCCAGTTCTGGTCAGACCCACCCGAGCACTGTGTCCAGTTCTGGTCAGACTCACTGTGAGCACTGTGTCCAGTTCTGGTCAGACCCACCCGAGCACTGTGTCCAGTTCTGGTCAGACTCACTGTGAGCACTGTGTCCAGTTCTGGTCAGACCCACCCGAGCACTGTGTCCAGTTCTGGTCAGACTCACTGTGAGCACTGTGTCCAGTTCTGGTCAGACTCACTGTGAGCACTGTGTCCAGTTCTGGTCAGACCCACCCGAGCACTGTGTCCAGTTCTGGTCAGACTCACTGTGAGCACTGTGTCCAGTTCTGGTCAGACCCACCCGAGCACTGTGTCCAGTTCTGGTCAGACCCACCCGAGCACTGTGTCCAGTTCTGGTCAGACCCACCCGAGCACTGTGTCCAGTTCTGGTCAGACTCACTGTGAGCACTGTGTCCAGTTCTGGTCAGACCCACCCGAGCACTGTGTCCAGTTCTGGTCAGACTCACTGTGAGCACTGTGTCCAGTTCTGGTCAGACCCACCCGAGCACTGTGTCCAGTTCTGGTCAGACTCACTGTGAGCACTGTGTCCAGTTCTGGTCAGACTCACTGTGAGCACTGTGTCCAGTTCTGGTCAGACCCACCCGAGCACTGTGTCCAGTTCTGGTCAGACCCACCCGAGCACTGTGTCCAGTTCTGGTCAGACTCACTGTGAGCATTGTGTCCAGTTCTGGTCAGACTCACTGTGAGCATTGTGTCCAGTTCTGGTCAGACTCACTGTGAGCACTGTGTCCAGTTCTGGTCAGACCCACCCGAGCACTGTGTCCAGTTCTGGTCAGACCCACCCGAGCACTGTGTCCAGTTCTGGTCAGACTCACTGTGAGAACTGGACAGCGAGATGGCCTTTTTAATCTTGAAGTGAGGCACCTGGAAGTCATTTTACATATGAACATACAAATTAGGAGTAGGAATAGGCCATTTGGCTATTCGAGCCTGCTCTGCTATTTGATAAGATCATGACTATCTGATTGTGGCCTCCACTCTACTTTCCTCTCTCCCTCGATAATCTTTGACTCCCTTGTCGATCAAAAATCTGTCTAATTCAGCCTTAAAAATATTCGATGACCCAGCCTCCACTGCTTTCTGGGGAAGAGAGTTCCACAGACGAGCAACCGTCTGAGAGAAAAACATTTCTCCTCATCTCCGTCTTCAGTGGGGGACCCCGAATTTTTAAACTGTGCCCCCTATCAAGGTTTATGTGATAGTTGATGGTGGAGAAAAGGCAATTAAAGAAAATTACTTTAACTAAATTGCATTGCAATATAAGGCAACAAAGCTGTAAAAGATACTTCTAGGATGACACCTGTAAATGCCAGAATTATCAATAAAGGAACAGACTCCTGCCGAAAGAGTGAACCTCGATTCATTTAAGAACCAATTAGGTTGTGCAATGGGATCATTATAGCTTTGCTGGTGCATAAACTAAGATGGATCGAATGGCCTTCCCTGCAATAATGATCCTTTGCTTCTCTGTCTGAGCTGATCTCAGATTTTGGTTGTACATTAAAGGCATCGTTTTAATACTGGGTTGAGCGAGATACTTAGAAACATGCAAACAGAGAAAGACTGCAGAAAGGAGCAACTTCTTTGCATCACTTTATTGTAGGGAAATTTCTCCAACAAAACTCAAACCTTGAAATCCGTGCAAATAATCACAATGGGGGGGGGGCCTGTATCTTCTCCAAACAAGGACATTTGTAGCTTCACATGCGAGGACTCAAAGGCGCAAGGCTTACGCTTGTTGTACCTGCTCTGCTGAGAACGGCACAGCAGAGTTATCCAGTAAACCAGATTCTGCCAAAATAGGGAAAAAGGAATAAAATGTTTAAACAGTCCATGAAAGCAATTTATTGAAGAATGAAACCATTTCCTGCCAGTTGCCCTCCAGGTTCAGTTGTCTAACTACTGTTTCCTGATTTACTGTATCTACTTTCACACCTTTTCAACCTTAGCAGCATCCCACACAGTGACCAACTGTCCCACAGAGTGACCACTGATGCCACATAGTGACCATTGATCCCACACAGTGACCATTGATCCCACACAGTGACCATCTGTCCCACAGAGTGACCATTGATCCCACATAGTGACCATTGATCCCACACAGTGACCATCTGTCCCACACAGTGACCAACTGTCCCACATAGTGACCATTGATCCCACACAGTGACCAACTGTCCCACAGAGTGACCATCTGTCCCACACAGTGACCATTGATCCCACACAGTGACCATCTGTCCCACAGAGTGACCATTGATCCCACATAGTGACCATTGATCCCACACAGTGACCAACTGTCCCACATAGTGACCATTGATCCCACACAGTGACCAACTGTCCCACAGAGTGACCATCTGTCCCACACAGTGACCATTGATCCCACACAGTGACCATCTGTCCCACACAGTGACCATTGATCCCACACAGTGACCATCTGTCCCTCACAGTGACCATTGATCCCACACAGTGATCATCTGTCCCAAAGAGTGACCATTGATCCCACACAGTGACCATCAGTCCCACACAGTGACCATTGATCCCACACAGTGACCATCTGTCCCACAGAGTGACCAATGATGCCACATAGTGACCATCTGTCCCACAGAGTGACCATTGATCCCACATAGTAACCTTTGATCCCACACAGTGACCATCTGTCCCACAGAGTGACCATTGATCCCAAACAGTGACCATTGATCCCACACAGTGACCAGCTGTCCCACATAGTGACCATTGATCCCAAACAGTGACCATTGATCCCACACAGTGACCATCTGTCCCACAGAGTGACCACTGATCCCACACAGTAACCATCCATCCCACACAGTGACCATTGATCCCACACAGTGACCATCCATCCCACATAGTGACCATCCATCCCTCACAGAGACCATTGATCCCACACAGTGACCATCCGTCCCCCACAGTGACCATTGATCCCCCACAGTGACCATCTGTCCCTCACAGTGACCATTGATCCCCCACAGTGACCATTGATCCCCCACAGTGACCATTCATCCCACACAGTGACCATCCATCCCTCACAGAGACCATTGATCCCACACAGTGACCATTCATCCCACACAGTGACCATCTGTCCCACACAGTGCCCATTGATCCCACACAGTGACCATTCGTCCCCCACAGTGACCATTGATCCCCCACAGTGACCATCTGTCCCTCACAGTGACCATTGATCCCCCACAGTGACCATTGATCCCCCACATAGTGACCATCCATCCCTCACAGAGACCATTGATCCCACACAGTGACCATCCGTCCCCCACAGTGACCATTGATCCCCCACAGTGACCATCTGTCCCTCACAGTGACCATTGATCCCCCACAGTGACCATTGATCCCCCACAGTGACCATTCATCCCACACAGTGACCATCCATCCCTCACAGAGACCATTGATCCCACACAGTGACCATTCATCCCACACAGTGACCATCTGTCCCACACAGTGCCCATTGATCCCACACAGTGACCATTCGTCCCCCACAGTGACCATTGATCCCCCACAGTGACCATCTGTCCCTCACAGTGACCATTGATCCCCCACAGTGACCATTGATCCCCCACAGTGACCATTCATCCCTCACAGAGACCATTGATCCCACACAGTGACCATCCGTCCCCCACAGTGACCATTGATCCCCCACAGTGACCATCTGTCCCTCACAGTGACCATTGATCCCCCACAGTGACCATTGATCCCACACAGTGACCATTGATCCCACACAGTGACCATCCGTCCCCCACAGTGACCATTGATCCCCCACAGTGACCATCTGTCCCTCACAGTGACCATTGATCCCTCACAGTGACCATTGATCCCACACAGTGACCATCTGTCCCACAGAGTGACCATTGATCCCACACAGTGACCATCAGTCCCACACAGTGACCATTGATCCCACACAGTGACCATCTGTCCCACAGAGTGACCACTGATGCCACATAGTGACCATTGATCCCACACAGTGACCATTGATCCCACACAGTGACCATCTGTCCCACAGAGTGACCATTGATCCCACATAGTAACCATTGATCCCACACAGTGACCATCTGTCCCACAGAGTGACCATTGATCCCAAACAGTGACCATTGATCCCACACAGTGACCATCTGTCCCACAGAGTGACCACTGATGCCACATAGTGACCATTGATCCCACACAGTGACCATTGATCCCACACAGTGACCATCTGTCCCACAGAGTGACCACTGATGCCACATAGTGACCATTGATCCCAAACAGTGACCATTGATCCCACACAGTGACCAGCTGTCCCACGTAGTGACCATTGATCCCAAACAGTGACCATTGATCCCACACAGTGACCATCTGTCCCACAGAGTGACCACTGATCCCACACAGTAACCATCCATCCCACACAGTGACCATTGATCCCACACAGTGACCATCCGTCCCCCACAGTGACCATTGATCCCCCACAGTGACCATTGATCCCCCACAGTGACCATTCATCCCACACAGTGACCATTGATCCCACACAGTGACCATCTGTCCCTCACAGTGACCATTGATCCCCCACAGTGACCATTGATCCCCCACAGTGACCATCTGTCCCTCACAGTGACCATCGATCCCCCACAGTGACCATTGATCCCCCACAGTGACCATCTGTCCCTCACAGTGACCATTGATCCCACACAGAGACCATTGATCCCACACAGTGACCATCTGTCCCTCACAGTGACCATTGATCCCCCACAGTGACCATTGATCCCCCACAGTGACCATCTGTCCCTCACAGTGACCATTGATCCCCCACAGTGACCATTGATCCCCCACAGTGACCATCTGTCCCTCACAGTGACCATTGATCCCACACAGTGACCATTGATCCCACATAGTGACCATCGATCCCACACAGGGACCAATGATCCAACACATTGACCATCCATCCCTCACAGTGACCATCCGTCCCTCACAGTGACCATTGATCCCCCACAGTGACCATCTATCCCTCACAGTGACCATTGATCCAACACAGTATTTATCTGTCCCCCACAGTGACCAATGATCCAACACATTGACCATCCGTCCCTCACAGTGACCATTGATTCCACACAGTGACCATCCGTCCCTCACAGTGACCATTGATCCCACACAGTGACCATCCGTCCCTCACAGTGACCATCCGTCCCTCACAGTGACCATCTGTCCCACACAGTGACCATTGATCCCACACAGTGACCATCGTCCCACACAGTGACCATCGATCCCTCACAGTGACCATCCGCCCCTCACAGTGACCATTGATCCCACACAGTGACCATCCGTCCCTCACAGTGACCATCTGTCCCACACAGTGACCATTGATCCCTCACAGTGACCATCTTTCCCACACAGTGACCATCCATCCCTCACAGTGACCATCTGTCCCACACAGTGACCATTGATCCCACACAGTGACCATCGTCCCACACAGTGACCATCCATCCCTCACAGTGACCATCTGTCCCACACAGTGACCATCCATCCCTCACAGTGACCATCCGCCCCTCACAGTGACCATTGATCCCACACAGTGACCATCCGTCCCTCACAGTGACCATCGATCCCTCACAGTGACCATCCGCCCCTCACAGTGACCATTGATCCCACACTGTGACCATTGATCCCTCACAGTGACCATTGATCCCACACAGTGACCATCCGTCCCACACAGTGACCATTGATCCCACACAGTGACCATTGATCCCTCACAGTGACCATCCGTCCCACACAGTGACCATTGATCCCACACAGTGACCATCCGTCCCACACAGTGACCATTGATCCCACACAGTGACCATCCGTCCCACACTGTGACCATCGATCGCTCAAAGTGACCATTGATCCCACACAGTGACCATCCGTCCCTCACAGTGACCATCCGTCCCACACAGTGACCCTCTGTCCCACACAGTGACCATCGATCCCTCACAGTGACCATTGATCCCACACAGCGACCATCCGTCCCACAAAGTGACCATCCGTCCCACACAGCGACCATTGATCCCACACAGTGACCATCCGTCCCACAAAGTGACCATTGATCCCACACAGCGACCATCCGTCCCACAAAGTGACCATCCGTCCCACACAGTGACCATCCCTCCCTCACAGTGACCATCCCTCCCTCACAGTGACCATCCGTCCCACAAAGTGACCATCCCTCCCTCACAGTGACCATCCGTCCCACAAAGTGACCATCCGTCCCACACAGTGACCATCCCTCCCTCACAGTGACCATCCGTCCCACAAAGTGACCATCCGTCCCACACAGTGACCATCCGTCCCTCACAGTGACCATCCGTCCCACAAAGTGACCATCCGTCCCACACAGTGACCATCCGTCCCTCACAGTGACCATCCATCCCACACAGCGACCATCCGTCCCTCACAGTGACCATCCGTCCCACAAAGTGACCATCCGTCCCACACAGTGACCATCCGTCCCTCACATTGACCATCCGTCCCACACAGTGACCATCCATCCCTCACAGTGACCATCCGTCCCTCACATTGACCATCCGTCCCACACAGTGACCATCCGTCCCTCAGTGACCATTCGACCCACACAGTGACCATCCGTCCCTCACAGTGACCATCCGTCCCACACAGTGACCATCCGTCCCTCACATTGACCATCCGTCCCACAAAGTGACCATCCGTCCCACACAGTGACCATCCGTCCCTCACATTGACCATCCGTCCCACACAGTGACCATCCATCCCTCACAGTGACCATCCGTCCCTCACATTGACCATCCGTCCCACACAGTGACCATCCGTCCCTCAGTGACCATTCGACCCACACAGTGACCATCCGTCCCTCACAGTGACCATCCGTCCCACACAGTGACCATCCGTCCCTCACAGTGACCATCCGTCCCACACAGTGACCATCCGTCCCTCACAGTGACCATCCATCCCACACAGTGACCATCTGTCCCTCACAGTGACCATCCGTCCGTCACAGTGACCATTGATCCCACACAGTGACCATTCGACCCACACAGTGACCATCTGTCCCTCACAGTGACCATCCGTCCCACACAGTGACCATCTGTCCCACACAGTGACCATCCGTCCCACACAGTGACCATCTGTCCCACACAGTGACCATCCATCCCACACAGTGACCATCCGTCCCTCACAGTGACCATCCGTCCCACACAGTGACCATCCGTCCCTCACAGTGACCATCTGTCCCACACAGTGACCATTGATCCCACACAGTGACCATCGTCCCACACAGTGACCATTGATCCCACACAGTGACCATCCGTCCCACACAGTGACCATCCGTCCCTCACAGTGACCATCCGTCCCACACAGTGACCATCCGTCCCTCACAGTGACCATCTGTCCCACACAGTGACCATTGATCCCACACAGTGACCATCGTCCCACACAGTGACCATTGATCCCACACAGTGACCATCCGTCCCACACAGTGACCATTGATCCCACACAGTGACCATCCGTCCCACACAGTGACCATTGATCCCACACAGTGACCATTGATTCCATGCAATGACCATCCGTCCCTCATAGTGACCATCCATTGGTCCACGTAGTTGCCCCCAATGAAAGCTATTAAACTCTTCCCATCAAACCAGTCTATCCCCTCAAGCCTGGAATTTTCCAAGCCCTGACTTACTATGCAGACCCCCCGATGTCTTGAACCTGAGTCCACAATCTCCTCTGCACCCCGGCCTCCCAGTCTTTCTTATCTCATTACCAACCCCCCACAACCGCAGCCCCGGCCTTTCCCATCTTCCCAACCCCGACCTCTAACTGGTTTGCACAATTGCTTCCTCCCTTCCTCCTCTCCACTCCCCAGTCACAGCAGATTGGTGCCATCCTTTCCTACCAGCCTGTCAATCTGACTGGGAAATGCACTTCTCAGTTTCCCAACCATCAGGCCTCAGTAAATCTTGTGGCCGGAGTCCCTACAGAATATATGATTCAATAGGAAAGCCAGTTTATTCTGATCCTGTTCTCACACAATATTCACACAAATAGTTATTGCCCAGTGCTCAGCAGTGGGATCCCTGGCTGATTTCCCCAGCCTAATCCAGGAGCATGGAAGCAAATTCAAGCCTTTGTCCTGCTACTCGGGCAGAAACCAGCTAAACCTCCTGGTCTGAATTGTCCAGTATTATATTGGGAGACGTCTTCACCCCTGAACTATCTTAACTTTGATGCTGAAGTGCTGCTTAATCTCCAGTGGGCTTCGGTTCACTCTCTTTAACTGTGTCTGCTTTTGGAATTCTTTTGAACCCACCTCTCAGACGTAAGTAGGTCAGAAATTCTATCAGTGTCTGAAGGGCATTTTCATCAAGTGAATTCAGTGGATTACCTTAAAACAAGAGAAGATAATGTCAGACATTCCAACACTACAAGTCCTTACTTCTTTTTGTCAGTCAAGAATGCAGTTTTAACAGTGCAGCTCACAAAAATTCTGCATAATCAGCACCATAGTCTAACACTAACACAAGGAGAAAAAAACACAACACTATCTATGAATGCTCAGTGCTATTCAGAGCCTTTATCTTTCAAGGGCTGTGTATGTGAAACTTTCTCTTCAGATACAAGCTTTGCACTGACACCTTAAACAACATCATGACTCAAAGCAGCTTTGTCAGAACCTCAAAATGTTCATTCATTAATGAATGAAGTCCTGGATCCTCTTTTTACTTTATTTAGTTTTTTAAAAGTTTTAACACTTTACTAAAGTCATTTTAATGTTCCCAAGCTTTTTAAAGCATTTTGAAAATAAGTGTTAATCTTTTAAGTTTTTGGAGTTATTTAAAGTTTAATGTGACAGACTGGGCCTCAACAGGAATTTCCCTCAATCTTTCAGTCCCTCAGACGCACATATGGGGTGTCCCTCAGTCCCTAAAAACTCCAGTCCCTACCTATTGTAAGGAGAATTAGGTTCCCACTCTGGGGTTTCGGGGCTGTGGATATGAGGTTCCAAGATTACACATACACTTATACAAAAGCACAGTCACAATATCATTGAACCATTCTTACTGAAACTTGCTGAAAGTGATTTATAATTGTCATCGAAGGTATCTCTCTTTCCAGCGAGCCCCCCCTTGTCAGTCAGTGACCTGTGACCATTCGCAGCATCTGAAAAGAAAGGATAGAAGAGCTCAATCACTCAGTAATACACAGATAACCAGCTTCACTCACCTAATATATCAAATACAATAATTTCATGGCAGCACTATACTCCCAATATTAACCAGTCAATTCACTTTGCAGTTGCTGATGGGACCCAGATATCTTTTTTAATTTCAATTATCTAGAATTTGTAATTTTTTCTTGATGTTCCCAGAAGACATCTACCTGACACAGCAGGGTCAGCCCCCCCCCTTCCCAGCAGGGTCAGCCCCTCCCCTTCCCAGCATCTCAGTTCCACCCCTTCCCAGCACAGACAGCCCCTCCCCTCCTAGCCCCACCCTTCCCAGCATAGCTAGCCACTCCCCTTCCCAGCAGTCAACCCCTCCCCTCCCAGCACAGCCAGCCCTGCCCCTCCCCAGCATGTCAGCCCCCCTTCCCACCAGAATCAGACCCGCCCCTCCCCAGCACAGTCAGCCCCTCCACTTCCCAGCACAGTCAACTGCGCCCTTCCCAGCACAGTCAGCCCCGACCCTCCCCAGCACAGCCAGACCCACCCTTCCCAACACAGTCAGCCCCGACCTTTCCCAGCACAGTCAGCCCCTCCACTTCCCAGCACAGTCAGCCCTGACCCTTCCCAGCACAGTCAGCCCCACCACTTCCCAGCACAGTCAACTGTGCCCTTCCCAGCACAGTCAGCCCTGCCATTCCCAGCACAGTCAGCCCTGACCCTTCCCAGCACAGCCAGACCCACCCTTCCCAGCACAGTCAGCCCCCGACCTTTCCCAGCACAGTCAGCCCTGACCCTTCCCAGCACATTCAGCCCCTCCACTTCCCAGCACAGTCAATTGCGCCCTTCCCAGCACAGTCAGCCCTGCCCTTCCCAGCACAGCCAGACCCACCCTTCCCAGCACAGTCAGCCCCGACCCTTCCCAGCACAGTCAGCCCTGCCCTTCCCAGCACAGTCAGCCCTGACCCTTCACAGCACAGCCAGACCCACCCTTCCCAGCACAGTCAGCCCCAACCCTTCCCAGCACAGTCAGCCCTGACCCTTCCCAGCACAGCCAGACCCACCGTTCCCAGCACAGTCATCCCCTCCACTTCCCAGCAGAGTCAACTGCGCCCTTCCCAGCACAGTCAGCCCTGACCCTTCCCAGCACAGTCAGCCCTGACCCTTCCCAGCACAGTCAGCCCCGACCCTTCCCAGCACAGTCAGCCCTGACCCTTCCCAGCACAATCAGCCCTGCCCATCCCAGCACAGTCAGCCCTGACCCTTCCCAGCAGTCAGTCCTGCCCTTCCCAGCACAGTCAGCCCCGAACCTTCCCAGCACAGTCAGCCCCGACCCTTCCCAGCACAATCAGCCCTGCCCATCCCAGCACAGTCAGCCCTGCCCTTCCCAGCACAGTCAGCCCTGCCCTTCCCAGCATAGTCAGCCCCTTCACTTCCCAGCACAGTCAAGTGCGCCCTTCCCAGCACAGTCAGCCCTGCCCTTCCCAGCACAGTCAGCCCTGACCCTTCCCAGCACAGTCAGCCCTTCCCTTCCCAGCACAGTCAGCCCCGACCCTTCCCAGCACAGTCAGCCCTGCCCTTCCCAGCACAGTCAGCCCCAACCCTTCCCAGCACAGTCAGCCCCAACCCTTCCCAGCACAGTCAGCCCCGACCCTTCCCAGCACAGTCAGCCCTGCCCTTCCCAGCACAGTCAGCCCCGACCCTTCCCAGCACAGTCAGCCCTGCCCTTCCCAGCACAGTCAGCCCCGACCCTTGACAGCACAGTCAGCCCCGACCCTTCCCAGCACAGTCAGCCCTGACCCTTCCCAGCACAGTCAGCCCTGACCCTTCCCAGCACAGTCAGCCCCGACCCTTCCCAGCACAGTCAGCCCTGCCCTTCCCAGCACAGCCAGCCCCGACCCTTCCCAGCACATTCAGCACTGACCCTTCCCAGCACAGCCAGCCCCGACCCTTCCCAGCACATTCAGTACTGACCCTTCCCAGCACAGTCAGCCCCTTCACTTCCCAGCACAGTCAATGCGCCCTTCCCAGCACAGTCAGCCCTGACCCTTCCCAGCAC
Organism: Heterodontus francisci; assembly: GCF_036365525.1. Classification (NCBI taxonomy): domain Eukaryota; kingdom Metazoa; phylum Chordata; class Chondrichthyes; order Heterodontiformes; family Heterodontidae; genus Heterodontus; species Heterodontus francisci. The sequence goes on along the minus strand of NC_090411.1, from coordinate 38,314,157 downwards.
AGTCAGCCCCGACCCTTCCCAGCACAGTCAGCCCTGCCCTTCCCAGCACAGTCAGCCCTGACCCTTCCCAGCACAGTCAGCCCTGCCCTTCCCAGCACAGTCAGCCCCAACCCTTCCCAGTACAGTCAGCCCCGACCCTTCCCAGCACAGTCAGCCCCGACCCTTCCCAGCACAGTCAGCCCTGACCCTTCCCAGCACAGTCAGCCCGGACCCTTCCCAGCACAGTCAGCCCGGACCCTTCCCAGCACAGTCAGCCCCGACCCTTCCCAGCACAGTCAGCCCTTCCCTTCCCAGCACAGTCAGCCCTGACCTTTCCCAGCACTGTCAGCCCCGACCCATCCCAGCACAGTCAGCCCCGGCCCTTCCCAGCACACAGCCCTGACCCTTCCCAGCACAATCAGCCCTGCCCTTCCCAGCACAGTCAGCCCTGATCCTTCCCAGCACAGTCAGCCCTGACCCTTCCCAGCACAGTCAGCCCTGACCCTTCCCAGCACAGTCAGCCCCGACCCTTCCCAGCACAGTCAGCCCCGACCCTTCCCAGCACAGTCAGCCCCGACCCTTCCCAGAACTGTCAGCCCTGACCCTTCCCAGCAGAATCAGCCCCGCCTCTTCCCATCAGAATCAGACCCGCTCCTGCCCAGCAGAATCAGACCCACAGGAGAGGGTAAGTGCAGGTGGGGTTGAGTGAGGAGAGGGTGAGTAAGGGAGAGGGAACATGCCAATGGGGAAGTGATCAGTGTGTGATGGAGAAAGAGAGGGAAAGGGTGAGGAGAGAGTGAGAGAGAATGGGGACGAGGGCATGTGAGGCAGAGGGTGAATGAGGGAAAGGATGAGGAAGGATTAGGTTGGGGTGAGAGGAAGAAGGTAAGTGAGGAAGAGGGTGAGCAAGGAGAGCATGATTGAGATAAAGGGTGAGGGAGGGTGAGATAGACAGCGGGTGAGGAGTGAGTGAGTGATATGGTGAGTGAGGGGGTTTGAGGGTGAGCAGAGGTTGTGGGGGAGTGATGGTGAGTGAGGAGAGGGCGTGTGAGTGATGAGTGTGTGTGAGTTAGAGGTTAGATAAGGTCTGGAATGTGGAAAGGTTGAGTGTGAGTGAGGGTGAGTAAAGTAGGTGAGTGAGGGAGGTAGAGGTTGAGGGGAGGTTGAGGGTGAGTGAGGGAGAGGACGTGAGGGAGAGGACATGAGGGAGCAGTTGAGTGAGTGCGGGAGAGGGTGACTGAGGGAGGGGGTGAGTGAGAGACAGGTTGAGGGTGAGTGAGGGAGTGGGTGAGTGAGTGAGGGAGGGAGTGTGAGGGACAGGTCAGAAGAGGTTTAGGGTGTGAGGGACATGAGTCCATGAAGGAGAGGGTGAGGGACGGAGAAAGTGAGGAGAGGTTGTGCATGTGAGGGAGAGGACAAGTGAGGGAGCAGTTGAGTGAGTGAGGGAGAGGGTGAGTGAGTGAGGGGGTGGGTGAGGGAGAGGGTGAGTTAATGAGGGAGAGGGTGAGAGAGTAAGGGAGGTGAGTGAGGGAGAGGGTGAGAGAGGGAGAGGGTGAGTGAGTGCGGGAGAGGGTGAGTGAGGGAGTGGTGAGGAGAGGTTGAGCGTGAGTGAAGGAGAGGGTGAGGATGAGTGAGGGAGAGGGTGAGTGAATGAGGGAAAGGGTGAGTGAGTGAGGGAGAGGATGAGTGAGTGAGGGAGAGGATGAGTGAGTGAGGGAGAGGGTGAGTGAGCGAGAGGGTGAGTGAGGGAGAGGGTGAGTGAAGGAGAGGGTGAGTGAGGAAGAGGGTGAGTGAGGGAGACGGTGAGTGAGGAAGAGGGTGAGTGAACGAGAGGGTGAGTGAGGGAGAGGATGAGTGAGCGAGAGGGTGAGTGAGGGAGAGGGTGAGTGAGGGAGAGGGTGAGTGAACGAGAGGGTGTGAGGGAGAGGGTGAGTGAGGGAGAGGGTGAGTGAACGAGAGGGTGAGTGAGGGAGAGGGTGAGTGAGGGAGAGGGTGAGTGAACGAGAGGGTGAGTGAGGGAGAGGGTGAGTGAGCGAGAGGGTGAGTGAAGGAGAGGGTGAGTGAACGAGAGGGTGAGTGAACGAGAGGGTGAGTGGGGGAGAGGGTGAGTGAGGGTGAGGGTGAGTGAGGGTGAGGGTGAGTGAGGGAGAGGGTGAGTGAGAGAGGGAGTGAGAGAGAGGGTGGGTGAGGGAGAGGGTGAGTGAACGAGAGGGTGAGTGAGGGAGAGGGTGAGTGAGGGAGAGGTTGAGTGAACGAGAGGGTGAGTGAGGGTGAGGGTGAGTGAGGGAGAGGGTGAGTGAGCGAGAGGGTGAGTGAGAGAGAGGGTGAGTGAGGGAGAGGGTGAGTGAGCGAGAGGGTGAGTGAGGGTGAGTGAGGGTGAGGGTGAGTGAGGGTGAGTGAGAGAGAGGGTGTGAGGGAGAGGGTGAGTGAGCGAGAGGGTGAGTGAGGGTGAGGGTGAGTGAGGGTGAGGGTGAGTGAGAGAGAGGGTGAGTGAGGGAGAGGGTGAGTGAGCGAGAGGGTGAGTGAGGGTGAGGGTGAGTGAGGGAGAGGGTGAGTGAGCGAGAGGGTGAGTGAGGGAGAGGGTGAGTGAGCGAGAGGGTGAGTGAGGGTGAGGGTGAGTGAGGGAGAGGGTGAGTGAGCGTGAGTGAGGGTGAGGGTGAGTGAGGGAGAGGGTGAGTGAGCGAGAGGGTGAGTGAGGGTGAGGGTGAGTGAGGGTGAGGGTGAGTGAGAGAGAGGGTGAGTGAGGGAGAGGGTGAGTGAGCGAGAGGGTGAGTGAGGGTGAGGGTGAGTGAGGGTGAGGGTGAGTGAGAGAGAGGGTGAGTGAGAGAGAGGGTGAGTGAGGGTGAGGGTGAGTGAGGGAGCGGGTGTTTCCACCTTGGCAGTTTTGGCCGTCCCTGCTCCCCTGATCTGCATATTTAAAGGGATCTCGCTGATTTTAAACGGCTTTCTTGTGTCCTGCGATTTAAAGCTGCGGTTGATCAAATCATGGGACTGCCCCCGCCTTCATTTTAACTGCTCCTCCTCCCAGTGGCCAAATTCCTTAAGGCTGGGAAGTTAAAATCGAGGCTGTTATATTTTAGGAACAGTTAATACAAAGTTTAATTCTTTTCTAATCCTATGGAATTGGTTGTCAGAAATTGCAGTTTGCTTCATCATCTGTAGACGATCACTGTGAGAATATGAATCTATAAAAAGGGAAACAGCAAAACTGTGTGAATTTACACTATAGTTCCAATAACGTAGTATGCTGGAGTCCAGAAACACCTAAGCTGCTCATTCATTCATGTATCCTCTTATTGTTTGGAAAGAAGGCAGCGATGAACTTTACTGTTTTCTGCGTCTATGCTTCTTGTAAATGGGACAGGACAAAATCTGTCTCAAATCAAAATGAGATATTCCAAACATATCTTAAAACCTTCAAATCCAGGAAAATAAATTAAAAATAAAATCTGAACAAACAACTCTAACCAAACCCTCTGACCACAGCTGACTCAGCTACACAGGGAACCAAACCCTCTGACCACAGCTGACTCAGCTACACAGGGAGATACAGGGAAGACTGGAAGAGCTATAGTGATAGGTGATTCAATAGTCAAGGGAACAGACAGACTTTTCTGCAGCCGCAGATGTGAATCCAGGATGGTGTGTTGTCTCCCTGGTGCCAGGGTGCAGGATGTCACTGAGCGGCTGCAGAGCATCCTGAGGGGGGAGGGTGAACAGCCAGCAGTCGTGGTCCACATTGGTACCAACGACATAGGTAGAAAGAGGGATGTGGTCTTGCAGTCAGAATTTAGGGAGCTAGGGAAGAAATTAGCAAGCAGGACCTCAAAAGAAATAATCTCTGGATTATTCCCAGTACCACATGCAAATGAGTATAGAAATAGGAGGATAGAGGAGATGCATGCATGGCTGGAAAGATGGTGCAGGAGGGAGGGCTTTAAATTCCTGGGACACTGTGACTAGTTCTGAAGGAGATGGGATCTGTACAGGCCGGACAGGTTGCACCTGAACAGAACTGGGGCAAATTTCCTTGCGGGCCAATTTGCTAGTGCTGTTGGGGAGGTTTTAAACAAACGTGTCAGGGGTGTGGGAACTAGGAGATAATACAAGAGAGGAACACCAAGGTGCACAGAGAATTGGGAGAGACAGATTGTGCAAGAGTAGGAAACAGTAAAGTATTAGGTGGGGTCAGCGTAAGAGGGGAAGTAATAAAGTCTAAATTAGGGTTACTGTGCATGTATGTGATTGCTCGGAGTGTGGTAAACAAGGTTGGTGAGCTGCAGGCGCAGATAGCCACGTGGAAATTAATGTTGTGGCAATAATGGAGACCTGGCTGAAAGAAGAGAAGGACTGGGTACTAAATATTCCTAGATGTAAGGTGCTCAGGAAAGATAGGAAAGGAAGGAAAGGGGAAGGAATATTGGTATTGATTAAGGAGAGCATTGCAGTGCTGGAGGGAAAGGATGTCCCAGAAGGGTCAAGGGTAGAATCTATTTGACTAGAGCTGAGGAACAAGAAAGGTGCAGTTACATTGCTCGGTGTAGTCTATAGACCACCAACTAGGGCAAAGATGTAGAGGAACAAATTTGCAAGGAAATTACAGCGAGGTGCAAGAATTATAGTTATAATGGGGGACTTTAATTATCTGAATATAGACTGGGAAAGTAATAGTGCAAAGGGCAGAAAGGGGCACAAGTTCCTAAAGTGTATTCAGGAGAATTTTCTACAGCAGTATGTTTCCAGTCTGATGCGAAAGGAGGCACTGCTGGACCTGGTTCTTGGGAATGAGGTGGACCAAGTGGATCAAGTGTCAGTAGGAGAGCATTTAGGGGACAGTGATCATAGTATCATAAGGTTTAGATTGCCAATGGAAAAGGACAAGGAAGAATCCAGAGTAAGAATTATTAACTGGGGGGAAAGCCAACTTCAATGGGGTGAGAATGGATCTCAGCCAGATAAATTGGAATCAAATAAAAGCAAAATACTGCGGATGCTGGAAATCTGAAATAAAAACAGAAAGTGCTGAAAATATTCAGCAGGTCGGGCAGCATCTGTGGAGAGAGAAACAGAGTTAACGGTTTAGGTATGTGACAGACAAAACTGGACAATGGGCTGCCTTTAAAGAAGAGATAGTTCGGGCACAGTCAAGGTATATTCCTACAAAGGGTAAAGGTAGGGCAAACAAATCCAGAGCCTCCAGATGGCAAAAGAGATGGAGATTAAGATGAAGAAAAAGTGTGCTTATGACAGATGCCGGGTGGAAATTGCAACCAAGAACCAGACTGAATATAGAAGGTTCAGCGGGGAAGTGAAAAAGCAAATATGAGAAGCAAATAAGAGAAGTAAAGAGAGAGCATGAAAAGAGACTGGCAGCTACAATAAAAAGGAATCCAAAAGTCTTCTATAGGAATATAAATAGTAAAAGGATGGTAAAAGGAGGAGTGGGGCTGATTAGGGACCAAAAAGGGGATTTGCACATGAAGGCAGGAGGCATAGCTGAGGTATTAAATGAATACTTTGCAGCAGTCACTGAAAAAAAACTGGGCGTTTTTCTCTTCTTTTTGCGGAAGATGCTGCTGCACAGGCCATGGTGAAAGAGGAAGTAATTCAGACACTTGAAGGGTTTAAAACTGATTAGGAGGAGATAGATAGGCTGTCTATACTCCAAGTTGATAAGGCACCAGGACCGGATGTGATGCATCCAGGAAACTGAGGGAAATGAGAATGGAAATTGCGGAGGCACTGGCCATATTTTCCAGTTTACCTTAGATTTGGAGATGGTGCCAGAGGACTGGAGAATTGCAAATGTTACACCCTTGTTCAAAAAAAAAGGGTGCAAGGATAAGCCCAGCAACTGCAGGCCAGTCAGTTTAACCTCGGTGGTAGGAAGCTTCTAGAAACGATAATTCAGGACAAAATTAATAGTCACTTGGGAAAATGCAGATTAATTAAAGAAAGCCAGCATGTATTTTTCAAGGGCAAATGATGTTTAACTATCTTGCTGGAGTTTTTTGAGGAAGTAACGGAGAGGATTGATGAGGGCAATGCTGTTGATGTGGTGTACATGGATTTTCAAAAGGCGTTTGATAAAGTGCTGCACAACAGACTTCTGAGCAAACTTATAACTCATGAAATAAAAGGGACGGTAGCAACATGGATACAAAATTGGTTGAGTGACAGGAAACAAGGAGTACTGGTTAATGGATGTTTCTCAGACTGGAGGAAGGTTTGTAGTGGAGTTCCCCAGGGATCAGTGTTGGGACCCTTGCTTTTCCTGATATATATTAATGACCTGGAACTTGGTGTACAGGGCACAATTTCAAAGTTTGCAAATAATACGAAACTTGGAAGCATTGTGAACTGTGAGGAGGATGGTGTAGAACTTCAAAAGGACATAGACAAGTTCGTGGAATGGGCGGGCAAGTGGCAAATGAAGTTCAATGTAGAGAAATGTGAAGTGATTCATTTTGGTAGGAAGACAATGTAAAATAAAGGGAGTGCAGAAGCAGAGGGACCTGGGTGTATATGTGCATAAGTCATTGAAGGTGGCAGGACAGGTTGACAGTGCGGTTAATAAAGCATACAGTATCCTGGGCTTTATTAATAGGGGTATAGAGTACAAGAGCAAGGAAATTATATTAAACTTGTATAAACACTGGTTCGGTCTCAACTGGAGCATTGTATCTAGTTCTGGGCGCCACACTTTAGGAAAGATGTGAAGGCATTAGAGAGAGTGCAGAAAAGATCCACGAGAATGGTTTCAGGGATGAGGAACTTCAGTTACATGGATAGATTGGAGAAGTTGGGTCTGTTTTCCTTAGAGAAGAGAAAGTTGAGAGGTGATTTGATAGAGGTATTCAAAATCATGAGGGTACCAGACAGAATAGATAGGAAAAAGCTGTTCCCAATTGTGAAAGAATCAACAATGAGAGGGCACAGATTTAAGGCAATTGGCAAAAGAAGCAATGCCGACATGAGGAAAACCTTTTTCCTGCAGCGGGTGGTTCGGCTCTGGAATGCACTGCCAGACAGTGCGGTGGACGCAGGTTCAATCGAGACATTCAAGAGGGAATTGGATTGTTATCTGAAAAGGAAGAATGTGCAGGGCTACGGGGAGAAGGCGGGAGAGTGATGGTAGGTAAATTGCTCTTTCGAACAGCCAGTCCAGACATGATGGACTGAATGGCCTCCTTCTGTGCTGTAACAATCCTGTGATTCTGTTAATTCATACAGAGCAAACTACAACCTTCCTACACATTCAAACATACAATGACAGGATCTTGGAGTCATCGACCTGAAACTTTGACTCTATTTCTCTCCCCACAGATGCTGCCTGACCTGCTGAGTCTTTCCAGCATTTTCTGTTTTACTTCAGATTTCCAGCACCTCCAGCATTTTGTGCTTTGCAGTAGTGTTAGCTTGGCTCTGAGATAGCATTGTCGGCTATGAGCCACAACATACTGTGCTCAGGCATCACTTCAGGACTTGAGCACATAAACTAGGCTGACATTTCAGTGTCATGCTGAAAAGGTGCTGCACTGTTGGAGGGACTGTCTTCAGTGATAACCTAAGACTCTCTCTGTATTGCACTATTTAAAGGGGAGAAATTGTCCTGGTGTCCTAACCTCAATTAGCAGATTATCCAGACATGACTTTGTGGATCTGCTATATTTTCCCACCTTACAATACTTCAGAATAATTCACTGACTGTTATGAAGACACTGTAAGGTGCGATATAAGTATAAGTATTCTCTTTTTTTTTCTTTTAGCTATAAGGATGTACATTATAGAGCACTGGATTATACTGTTTCCTATAGCACCCATGCAATGCTTCAGGATGATTCAGACTGGGGTCTGAGGCAGTGACAGTATTACTCACGTGGGCCCAACAGGTATCCAGCACTGTTCAATGTCCAACCTCTCTTGTCTTTAGGCTGAAAAACAGGTTTTACAGGTTAACTTTACTGTTCTTTTCTTTTTCCTAAGGCAGACATAATTTTCTGTTTTTTTCCACCAATTTACTGTTTCCATTCAGTTGCACCAACACAATTGAGACCACGCCCCTCTAGAGAGACCAACCTGACAGGAAACCCACTCTCCAGAGAAACCCCTTACCACCATTACAGTTCAACTCTACAGAGTCCAACTCCAGAGAGAGATCAACTCTACAAAGCCCAACTCCAGAGACAGATCAACTCTGCAGAACCCAACTCCAGAGAGAGATCAACTCTACAGAGCCCAACTCCAGAGAGAGATCAACTCTGCAGAGCCCTACTCCAGAGACAGTTCAACTCTACAGAGTCCAACTCCAGAGAGAGATCAACTCTACATAGCTCCACTCCAGAAAGAGATCAACTCTGCAGAACCCAACTCCAGAGAGAGATCAACTCTACAGAGCTCAACTCCAGAAAGAGATCAACTCTGCAGAACCCAACTCCAGAAAGAGATCAACTCTGCAGAACCCAACTCCAGAGACAGATCAACCCTACAGAGCTCAACTCCAGAAAGAGATCAACTCTGCAGAACCCAACTCCAGAGAGAGATCAACTCTGCAGAACCCAACTCCAGAGAGAGATCAACTCTGCAGAACTCAACTCCAGAGAGAGATCAACTCTACAGAGCCCAACTCCAGAGACAGAACAACTCTACAGAGCCCAACTCCAGAGAGAGATCAACTCTGCAGAGTCCTACTCCAGAGACAGATCAACTCTGCAGAGCCCAACTCCAGAGAGAGATCAACTCTGCAGAGCCCTACTCCAGAGAGAGATCAACTCTGCAGAGCCCAGCTCCAGAGAGAGATCAACTCTACAGAGCCCTACTCCAGAGGGAGATCAACTCTGCAGAGCCCAACTCCAGAGACAGATCAACTCTGCTGAGCCCAACTCCAGAGACAGATTAATCTATAGAGCCCAACTCTAGAGAGAGATCAACTCTACAGAGCCCAACTCCAGAGAGAGATCAACTCTACAGAGCCCAACTCCAGAGAGAGATCAACTCTGCAGAGCCCAACCCCAGAGAAAGATCAACTCTGCAGAGTCCAACTCCAGAGATCAACTCTATGGAGCCCAACTCTAGAGAGAGATCAACTCTACAGAGCCCAACTCCAGAGACAGATCAACTCTGCTGAGCCCAACTCCAGAGAGAGATCAACCTATACAGCCCAACTCTAGAGAGAGAGATCAACTCTACAGAGCCCAACTCCAGAGAGAGATCAACTCTATGGAGCCCAACTCTAGAGAGAGATCAACTCTACAGAGCCCAACTCCAGAGAGAGATCAACTCTACAGAGCCCAACCCCAGAGAGAGATCAACTCTGCAGAGCCCAGCCTCATAGAAAGAGATCAACTCTACAGAGCCCAACTCCAGAGAGAGATCAACTCTATGGAGCCCAACTCTAGAGAGAGATCAACTCTACAGAGCCCAACTCCAGAGAGAGATCAACTCTACAGAGCCCAACTCCAGAGAGAGATCAACTCTATGGAGCCCAACTCCAGAGAGAGATCAACTCTACAGAGCCCAGCTCCAGAGAGAGATCAACTCTGCAGAGCCCAGCCTCAGAGAAAGAGATCAACTCTATAGAGCCCAGCTTTAAAGAGAGATCAATTCTGCAATGGAGAACTATTACAGAGAGACCCCTTCGACAGTAGCCTCTTCCCACAGACAGACCACCTCTACAATAAGGCCCACCTCCAAACAGTGGACACGTTACACATCAGGTTTTGCCACGAGTGAGTAAGTAAAGATCTTTACTCCAACAGTGAGGATCCCACATGATTAAAAACTCAACTAACCCAACTAAGTGTCTCTGCTAGCAATGGAGATAGTCTGGGACCACAATGAATTTCTAGTCATGCTCTAAAGATTGAGAACCCAATATTTATGGGGAGGCAGGGAAGGTGCAGATTTAATATCAAGGCCAGAATATTCCATTGGTACAACAAGAAAGGGAGAGTTTTAGATGGCCTATCAGAGTAATTGGGAAAATCAGTGACCTGATACCATTAATATGTCACTGACGGAGAAGCAAGAAAATATTCCCATTTTCAAACATTCTCATCCACTCCTTTCAGCTGTTTTGTTTTAAGTGACATTAAGCAGAGGCAGAGGAACATCAGTCACAAACTGATCTGCTGCTCCTACAGAAAGCCTTGCTCCCACCTCAACACTGACTCAAATTCAGCCCCATCAATACTCCATTGAAGAATAAATATAATTACCATAATAACTAATCCAAAACATTCGGTCACTAAGCCACAGAGGATCAAAGACATACAGATCAAGGTCCTGCCTTTATACATCTAGAGAGAAAAGAAAAAATATTACATTTACGTCTGTGTTAAAATGAGAGGAGCTTCATCGTCATCTGAGCTTTGCATCAGGGTTGGTTCAGACCTCGAATTGTGTTGGATCATACGGTGAATGTGAGATGACCTCTCACAGAGTGATTGTCCATAGCCCCTTCCTGTGTCACTGACTCGGTCCCATTGGCCAGAGTTTCTACTTCCTTTGCCGGAATTATCACCAAATTGTATCAGTTTCATTTACAATTGTTGTTAATCAAAGAAAAACATTTTAAAGCATTTTTACCATCAGAACTTCAATTTCTAATTTAAATCAGTTACTGGTTTTGCTTTAAAGCTTATAATGCAGGGATAGGCTCCCCACAGCATTGGCAAGTTCACCAGCTAACGGTGAGGGGCAATACAGAAAGGGGGGTAAGGTGAGGGGAAATACAGAGAGGGCGGTATGGTGAGGGAGATACAGTGAGGGTGGTACAGTGAGGAGGGAGTGCGGTGAGGGTGGTATAGTGAGGAGGATATGTGAGGGGTGGACAGTGAGGGCATCCGGTGAGGAGGGTACAGTGAGGGGGTGTTCGGTGAAGGTGTTACGGTGAGGCGGGAGTATGGTAAGGGAGTAGGGTGATGGGTGGTATGGTGAGCAGGGGTACAGTGAGGGGCGGGGTTTGGTGAGGGGGGATATGGTGAGGGAGGATACCGTGAGGTGAGAGTACAATGAGGGATAGTAGGGTGAGGGAGCTACAATGAGGGTGGTACAGTGATGGGGGTAAAGTGGAAGAGTACAGCGAAGAAGGGTACAGTGGATACAGTGAGAGGAGTACGGTGAAGGAGTGTTTGGTGAGTGGGGGATACGGTGAGTAGGGGAGATATAGTTTGGGGGTATGGTCAGGGGGAGTACAGTGAAGGGGGTACATTAATTGGAGGCGGTACAGTGAAGGGGTACGGTCAGGGGGAGTACAGTGAGTGGGGTACGGTGAGGAGGGAGTATGGTGAGGGAGTGTATGGTGAGTGGGGGGGTTACGGTGAGGGGACTATGGTCAGGGGGGAGTACGGTGAATGGGGAGTTACAGTGAGGAAGTGTATGATGAGGGGGGGGGAAGTACGGTGAGGGAGTATATGGTGAGTGGGGGGTATTATGGTTGGAGGGGGATTACAGTGAGGGGGAAATACGATGAATGGGGGCGGTTAGGGTGAGGCAGACATGATGAGGGAGCTGTATGGTGAATGGGGGGATACAGTGAATAGGGGTTACGGTGAGGGGGTACAGTGAGAGTGAGCTTGTGAACCATCAGTTTTATCACTGCTGCTCCTGGTTGGTGGAGGGAGGGCTGTGGAAAGTGATTGACTCAAGATTATGGTAGCAGAGCGGGAGTGAGGAAATTCCCTGCCACTGGTTGAACTCCTGTCCATCATTATCCAGACTTCAAGGGGAAATACTGGATATTAACTTGTAACTGGCCACCAAAGCCCTTTTAAATTCCAACTATCAGTGTGATGTGCAGAGTCTACAGATCACTGGCAAATCTTTTAACTCTCCACTTTTAACCAAGACATCCCAATGTTTAACAGTGCCCAAGAAAAGCAGCAATTCACAAGCCAATAAAATCAGCTGATTTTCCAGTTCTTCAGTCAAACTGCACTCCTGCCCCAGACAAGGTTGTGGCTGGCTCTACTTTGTGCTACTTGCATGGAACCTGTTACTAACAATCTTGTGTTGTCAGCCTGGGCTCAGATACACACAATGGGCTGAATTTTAAGCAGCCCTCGATGATGAGATCCGTGATGGGAGGAGCCTGAAAATGGCTCCGGATGAGGTCCGCAACAGTCTTCGACGCGGCAGGACCCGGCCCAATCCGGCCGGCGGCGACGAGGCTCCGTGGCGCCTGCCTACCCCCCGCCACTTGGTGACGGGACCACAATTACCATTTGCAAATTAATTAAATGAATACATTTACATGTACTCCCCTGCGATCTTGAGGGCCCGCCGCGATCGTCGGTCTGGCAGCCGGCAGTCCCGTGCCTTCAGATGCCCATCCGGGGAAACGAGGCACGACACTGGTAGGGAGGGGGGAGGAGGTAAGTTTATCAGTGCAGGTGGGGGGTTGGGGTCAAAATAAATGTCATGGGTGTAGGGGATGGTGGGAAGGGTTGTACTTTAAACTTTGTGCCCTTTAAAAATGGCATCAGTACCTGTGCACAGGCAGCTGATGCCATTGCCAGGGACAGACAGCCCACCCACTCCACGTGATTGGGGGGTCGGCCTGTCCCGGCTATTTAAACGAGCCGCCGCGCTCTTTAGTGCGCAGCTCTTGCGGGTGGGCCACCATTTTTGGAGCTCAAGATCGGCCGTGAGCTCATAAAATCCAACCCAATATCTGCCTTGACGCTAGTCTGGTTCCAATAAATACAATTAGTCTTTTCTCACATAAATACTCATAAATATATAAAAGCATTTTACCTTTAGCCAGACGAAGAAAAAACTTGAAGTTTCGTTTCTGAAGTTTAAAATAATTACACAAGAGATGGGATTTGTTAAACAATTGTTTCAAAAACAGTCTAGAATGAAGCCCAGGCTGTAGAGCAGCGAAGTTCCCAGTGGCAATGTGCGAATGGCTGAGGAGAGGGAGAGACACCTATTTATTTGTAGAAAAAAATTAACATCCTCATTTTTTTTCTTTTTACGCAAATGCATCCAGATTTTGAGAAGTATAAAAGGCTTGTCATTAAAGCATGTGCTACATTTCAGCTATAATTTCTGTCAGGAAAATTGAGGTAATTATTGATAATTGACTCATCTTCATGCTGGAGGTTAACAGGAAAGTGCCTTTTTTACAAGTGCCTTTTTAAAGATTTTTTTTTCAGTAAACTGGAGGAGGATGAGGATCAGTGTCAAATTGTATCAGAGTCATCACAACGATTCTAAATGGCAAAGTAGAATTAGACAGAAAGTGGAAGTCAGAGAATTTAGTTAAAATATGAAACTAAAATGGGAAGTGGCGAAGAAAAGTAGTGAAAAGGGAGACATGGAACATGCAAAGAGTGAGATCAAGCAGATATGGAGAAATGGAGGTAGAGAAACTAAATGGAGGGAAGAAAACAAAAATACAAAATGGAAATAGAAAATAAAAATTCCAGAAAAGGAACAATAAAACTGAAGAATGAGAAAAGGGGTCTATAAAATCGAACGGTACGACAGAAGAAAAGGTGCAAAAGGAGAGATAAAGAATAATAGAGACAAAAAAGATAAAGGGAGGAGATGTGAAAAAAGAAGAACTCAGAAGAGTTTTCATATTTCAGAAAGTAATAAAAAGAGGATTAAATACAGGCCTACAGGCAGGAAGTTGGTTTAAAGGAGTCAATTACCATGACTGGTAACCGATGAAAACATTATTGTTATCTCAAAATGAAAACATAGAATTTTAATTAATAGTAACAGGAAAAGTCTGAAAATATCAGTGAAATCATAATGTGGACAATGAGAAACAGACAGACATGGCATGTGCTACTGAATGAAGCAGCTCAGACACCACTGCGTACTAATTGCACACATGGTACTGAAAAAAAAGACGTACATTTCTATAGCACTTTTCACAACCACCGGACATCTCAAAGCACTTTACAACCAATGAAGCACTTTTGAAGTATGGTCACTGTAGTAATGTAGGAAATGTGGCAGCCAATTTTACACACAACAAACTCCCACAAACAGCAATATGCTAACGACAAGCTAATCAGTCTTTGTGATGTTGACTGAGGGATAAATATTGACCAGAACACCGGGGAGAACTCCCCTGCTCTTCTTCAAATTAGTGCCATAGGATCTTTTACATCCACCCGAGGAGGCAGATGGGGCCTCAGTTTAACGCCTCATCAAATGGCAGCACCTCTGACGGTGCAGCACTCCCTCAGCACTTGTCAGCCTTGATATTTATGCTCAAATCCTGGAGGGGAAACCAGAAGCATGTGACTGAGAGGTGAGAATGCTACCAACTGAGCCACAGCTGACACACAGTGGGAATAGTAGGTGTGAGCTGGAGGTGGATATACTGATGTTGGGGCTAAGTGGGAGCAAGGGCAAAGGTATGGAGCTGGGTGATATTCTGCTTGGGTCATTTGGAGGAAGAGGAAGAGGCTGGTTATGGACTTACAATGAATGAGAGAAAGACAGAAGGAAGTTGCAGAATTCTCTCATGCACTCACAGTCAAGCAGTACTGGTGGAACACAAAAAGCTAGAGTGGCCAGAAAACGCGATTCAGAGATATGTTCACCTACCTGGTTACCAATCTCTTAATTACTTTTCACTGCACAAATATCAAGTTGTTGTTTGAACCCACCAGTACCACTGTATCCAACAGTATGATACAAACATCATACATCATCGCCAATGGGAGGCGAAATTGTGGTACATTATGTTCTGTGGACACAAATGGAAAACATCACAAGGGCAAGGTATTGGAGCCCATTACTCGCATAGATTTACAGAGAATTTACAACACAGAAACAAGCCATTAGACCAACTGGTGTAAGTTGGTGTTTAAGCTCCACGAGAGCCTCCTCCCTCCCCTCTTCATTTAACCCAAGTACCATAGCAATTTGTCACTGTTGATGGAGAAATCAGCAACTAGAATCACAGCATTATTCAGAAAAGTTATCACAAGGAAACGTCAGGCTCTTTTAGAGAATCATAGAGTCATTATGGTACAGAAGGAAGCTATTTGACCTATTGAGTCCAAGTTGGCTCTCTGTATAGCAATCCAGTCAATCCCCTTTTCTTCTTCTACATTAGGGTAAGAGTAGGTTTATGTCCATGTTTATCTTTGCAGCCCTGGAAAAGTCTGTTGAGCGTGATAGGAATGGATTCAGAGCTTTAAACCAGCTTCATTCCTGAATAAGCCATGCAACCTCATACTATGACTCGCACACACCCTACCACAGTTATGTTCGTGACCAGAGTGATGCAGCAGTTATGATGGTACGATAATGCTCTCCCAGTGAGACTGCTTTCTTCAGGTACTGACTGTGCTTAAGGAGGCAGTGAGCTGAACTCTCACTATATGTGAAATCAGTTCATCCACAAGAACAGCAAGAACTTGCATTTATATAGCACCTTTAATGTAGAAAACATCCCAAGTCATTTACATAGAATTACATGGAAAAGACAATACAGAAACAGACCTTTGACCTAAGCATCCATGTTACTGTTTATTCCCCACTCAAACCTCCTTCCATATCCAAATCTATGAGCATAACCCTCTAGTCCCTTCTACTACTTATCTAGCTTCCCCTTAAATGCATCTGTGCGATTCACCTCAACCACTCCCTGCTGTAGCGAGTTCCACATTCTCACCACTCTTTGGGTAATGATATTTCTTCTGAAATTCCTACTGGCTTTATCGGTGACTATCTTATATTGATAGCCTCTAGGATTTTTTCTTTCTCACAAGTGGAAACATTCTGTGGCTACTTTATCAAAACCTTTCATAATTTGAAAAACCTCTATTATTTCACCACTCAGCCTTCTCTTTTCAAGAGAAAAGAGACCCAGCCTGTTCATCTTTTCCTGATAGGTATAACCTTTCATTTCTTGTTAATCTTTTTTGCACCCTCTCCAGTGCCTCTATATCCTTTCATAATATGGCAACTGGAACTGTTCACACTATTGCAAGTGTAGTCTAACTAAGGTTCAATGCAAGTTTAACATAATTTTTCTACTTCTCAAATATATCCCTCTAGATATAAACCCTAATGCTTGGTTTAATTTTATTTTGATATTATTAACCTGCATCACCACTTTTTGTGTGTTTGTTCTCCCAGATACCTTTACTCTTCTACCCCATATATATTCTTAATTTCTATTGAGTGACCTCCTTAATTTTTCTTCACAAAACATAATACCCCACATTTATGTGTTGAAATTCATTGTTCAGAGTTGTGAGCAAAATGGACACATAGCCAAGAAGGTTCTTAAATGAGGAGAGAGAGAGAAATATGAAAAGGCAAAGAGACGTAGGAAGGGAATTATAGGTAATTAGGTCAGGTATTAACAGTGGCCAAGGAACATCAAACTAATCGATCCTAGGTAGCAGAGGTGATTGTCTGCTATGGACACTGGGAAGGGAGGGTAATGGAGGTACCAGGTTGGAGGGTGATGGAGGTACCAGGTTGGAGGGTAATGAAGGTACCAGGTTGGAGGGTGATGGAGGTACCAGGTTGGAGGGTAATGGAGGTACCAGGTTGGAGGGTGATGGAGGCACCAGGTTGGAGGGCGATGGAGGTACCAGAATGGAGGGTGATGCAGGTTCCAGGTTGGAGGGTGATGGAGGTACCAGGTTGGAGGGTGATGGAGGTACCAGGTTGGAGGGTGATGGAGGTTCAAGGTTGGAGGGTGATGGAGGGACCAGGTTGGAGGGTGATGGAGGTACCAGGTTGGAGGGTGATGGAGGTTCAAGGTTGGAGGGTGATGGAGGCACCAGGTTGGAGGCGATAGAGGTACCAGAATGGAGGGTGATGCAGGTTCCAGGGTGGAGGGTGATGGAGGCACCGGGTTGGAGGGTGATGGAGCACCAGGTTGGAGGGTGATGCAGGTTCCAGGATGCAGGGCAATGTTGATACCAGGATGGAGGGTAATGCAAGTATCAGGTTGGAGGGTGATGGAGGTTCCTGGTTGGAGGGTGATGGAGGTACCAGATTGGAGGGTGATTGAGTTTCCACATTGGAGGGTGATACAAAGAACAAAGAAAATTACAGCACAGGAACAGGCCCTTCGGCCCTCCAAGCCTACGCCGATCCAGATCCTCTATCTAAACATGTCGCCTATTTTCTAAGGGTCTGTATCTCTTTACTTCCTGCCCATTCATGTATCTGTCTAGATACATCTTAAAAGACGCTATCGTGCCCGCGTCTACCACCTCCGCTGGCAACGCGTTCCAGGCACCCACCACCCTCTGCGTAAAGAACTTTCCACGCATATCCCCCCTAAACTTTTCCCCTTTCACTTTGAACTCGTGTCCCCTAGTAATTGAATCCCCCACTCTGGGAAAAAGCTTCTTGCTATCCAACCTGTCTATACCTCTCATGATTTTGTACACCTCAATCAGGTCCCCCCTCAACCTTCGTCTTTCTAATGAAAATAATCCTAATCTACTCAACCTCTCTTCATAGCTAGCGCCCTCCATACCAGGCAACATCCTGGTGAACCTCCTCTGCACCCTCTCCAAAGCATCCACATCCTTTTGGTAATGTGGCGACCAGAACTGCACGCAGTATTCCAAATGTGGCCGAACCAAAGTCCTATACAACTGTAACCTGACCTGCCAACTCTTGTACTCAATACCCCGTCCGATGAAGGAAAGCATGCCGTATGCCTTCTTGACCACTCTTTTGACCTGCGTTGCCACCTTCAGGGAACAATGGACCTGACACCCAAATCTCTCTGTACATCAATTTTCCCCAGGACTTTTCCATTTACTGTATACTGATGGAGGCACCGGGTTGGAGAGTGATGGAGGTACCAGGTTGGAAGGTGATGGAGGTACCAGATTGGAGGGTGATGCAGGTTCCAGGTTGGAGGGTAATGCAGGTTCCAGGTTGGAGGCTGATGGAGGTTCCAGGTTGGAGGGTGATGGAGGTTCCAGGTTGGAGGCTGATGGAGGTTCCAGGTTGGAGGGTGATGGAGGTTCCAGGTTGGAGGGTGATGGAGGTTCTAGGTTGGAGGGTGATGGAGGTACCAGATTGGAGGGTGATGGAGTTTCCAGGTTGGAGGGTGATGGAGGTACCAGACTGGAGGGTGATGGAGGTTCCAGGTTGGAGGGTAGTGGAGGTATCAGGTTGGAGGGTGAAGGAGGTTCCAGGTTGGAGGGTGATGGATGTACCAGGTTGGAGGGTGATGGAGGCACCAGGTTGGAGGGTGATGGAGGTACCAGACTGGAGGGTGATGGAGGTTCCAGGTTGGAGGGTGATGGAGCTACCAGGTTGGAGGGTGATGGAGGTACCAGGTTGGAGGGTGATGGAGGTACCAGATTGGAGAATGATGGAGGTATCAGGTTGGAGGGTGATGAGGGTTCCAGGTTGGAAGGTGATGGAGGTACCAGATTGGAGAGTGATGGATGTTCCAGGTTGGAGGGTGATGGAGGTGTCAGGTTGGAGGGTGATGGTTGTTCCAGGTTGGAGGGTGATGGAGGTACCAGGTTGGAGGGTGATGGAGGTACCAGATTGGAGGATGATGGAGTTTCCAGGTTGGAGTGTGATGGAGGTACCAGATTGGAGAGTGATGGATGTTCCAGGTTGGAGGGTGATAGAGGTTCCTGGTTGGAGGGTGATGGAGGTACCAGTTTGGAGGGTGATGGAGATACCAGTTTGGAGCATGATGGAGGTACCAGGTTGGAGGGTGATGGAGGTCGCAGATTGGAGGGTGTTGGAGGTATCAGGTTGGAGGGTGATGGAGGTACCAGGTTGGAGGTTGATGGAGGTTCCAGTTTGGAGAGTGATGGATGTTCCAGGTTGGAGGGTGATGGAGGTTCCTGGTTGGAGGGTGATGGAGGTTCCAGGATGGACGGTGATGAAGGTACCAGGTTGGAGGGTGTTGGAGGTACAAGCTTTGAGGGTGATAGAGGTTCCAGGTTGGAGGGTGATGGAGGTACCAGTTTGGAGGGTGATGGACGTACCAGGTTTGAGGGTGATGGAGGTACCAGGTTGGAGGGTGATGGAGGTACCAGGTTGAAGGGTGATGGAGGTACGAGTTTGGAGGGTGATGGAGGTACCAGTTTGGAGGGTGATGGAGGTACCAGGTTGGAGGGTGATGGAGGTACCAGTTTGGAGGGTGATGGAGGTACCAAGTTGGAGGGTGATGGAGGTACCAGTTTGGAGGGTGATGGAGGTACCAGGTTGGAGGGTGATGGAGGTACCAGTTTGGAGGGTGATGGAGGTACCAGGTTGGAGGGTGATGGAGATACCAGGTTGGAGTGTGATGGAGGTACCAGGTTGGAGGGTGATGGAGATACCAGGTTGGAGGGTGATGGAGGTACTAGTTTGGAAGGTGATGCAGGTACCAGGTTGGAGGGTGATGGAGGTACCAGGTTTGAGGGTGATGGAGATACCAGGTTGGAGGGTGATGGAGATACCAGTTTGGAGGGTGATGGAGGTACCAGGTTGGAGGGTGATGGAGATACCAGGTTGGAGGGTGATGGAGGTACCAGGTTGGAGGGTGATGGAGGTACCAGGTTGGAGGGTGATGGAGATACCAGGTTGGAGGGTGATGGAGGTACCAGGTTGGAGGGTGATGGAGATACCAGGTTGGAGGGTGATGGAGGTGCCAGGTTGGAGGGTGATGGAGGTACCAGGTTGGAGGGTGATGGAGATACCAGGTTGGAGGGTGATGGAGGTACTAGTTTGGAGGGTGATGCAGGTACCAGGTTGGAGGGTGATGGAGGTACCAGGTTTGAGGGTGATGGAGATACCAGGTTGGAGGGTGATGGAGATACCAGTTTGGAGGGTGATGGAGGTACCAGGTTGGAGGGTGATGGAGATACCAGGTTGGAGGGTGATGGAGGTACCAGGTTGGAGGGTGATGGAGGTACCAGGTTGGAGGGTGATGGAGATACCAGGTTGGAGGGTGATGGAGGTACCAGGTTGGAGGGTGATGGAGATACCAGGTTGGAGGGTGATGGAGGTGCCAGGTTGGAGGGTGATGGAGATACCAGGTTGGAGGGTGATGGAGGTACCAGGTTGGAGGGTGATGGAGATACCAGGTTGGAGGGTGATGGAGGTACCAGGTTGGAGGGTGATGGAGATACCAGGTTGGAGGGTGATGGAGGTGCCAGGTTGGAGGGTGATGGAGGTACCAGGTTGGAGGCTACCCCTACTGCAGTAAGAATACTAAATTTGTTGTTCAGATATGATGGGTGATGTAGCTTCCTATGACTCCAGTAATGCTACAGAAAATACAGGGAACTTTATTCAAACAGAAATTTTATTGCCAATGTTCTGCACTTACAAAGTACAGGAAGCTCTTCACCTTCTCTGAAATATTAATTAGTTTTTGTGGTTCTGCTCTGTAGTGACATCTCCTATTAAATGAATCAATTCACTTTTTAAATCAAGATGATGAATTTCTTCCACTCACAGGCACTAACCATGTTGTTTTGGTAATTGTTCCATTTTCAGAGTTACCAGTACCACTAACAATTGGGGCAAAATGGATGTCTGTCTCTCAATGATAGATTTCTTTCTCTTGGTAATATCCCATTATTTCCTTTGTCAATTTTTCACAGTAATAACCGCAATTAAATGTGAGCAATAACAGTGTTGTCATTAACACCAGACAATAACAGACAATACTAACTAGCAACTGAGTGTGGAGCTGCTCGGTCGCAACTAAATGACCTTCCACTGGGGTATTTGACCTAAGGGGACGAATAAAAGCAGGGTCCTTGCTTTTATTTTATTCATTCATGGGATGTGGGCGTCACTGGTTAGGCCAGCATTTATTGCCCATCCCTAATTGCCCTTGAGAAGGTGGTGGTGAGCTGTCTTCTTGAACAGCTGCAGTCCATGTTGGGTAGGTACACCCACAGTGCTGTTAGGAAGGGAGTTCCAGGATTTTGACTCAGTGACAGTGAAGGAACGGCAATAGAGTTCCAAGTCAGGATGGTGTAAGACTTGGAGGGGAACTTGCATGTGGTGGTGTTCCCATACATCTGCTGCCCTTGTCCTTCTGGGTGGTAGAGGTTGCGGGTTTGGAAGGTGCTGTCAAAGGAGCCTTGGTGCATTGCTGCAGTGCATCTTGTGGATGGTACACACTGCTGCCACTGTGCGTCGCTTTGTGGATGGGGTGCCAATCAAGTGGGCTGCTTTGTCCTGGATGGTGTCGAGCTTCTTGAGTGTTGTTGAAGCTGCACCCATCCAGGCAAGTGGAGAGTATTCCATCACACTCCTGACTTGTGCCTTGTAGATGGTGGACAGGCTTTGGGGAGTCAGGAGGTGAGTTACTCACCGCAGAATTCCTAGCCTCTGTCCTGCTCTTGTAGCCACGGTATTTATATGGCTACTCCAGTTCAGTTTCTAGTTAATGGTAACCCCCAGGATGTTTATGATGGGAGATTCTGCGATCATAATGCCATCTTGTTTGAGATTGTCATTGCTGTCACTTGTGTGGGGCGAATGTTACTTGGCACTTATCAGCCCAAGCCTGGATATTGTCCAGGTCTTGCTGCATTTCTGCACGGACTGCTTCAGTATCTGAGGAGTCGCGAATGGTGCTGAACATTGTGCAATCATCAGCGAACATCCCCACTTCTGACCTTATGATTGAAGGAAGGTCATTGATGAAGCAGGTGAAGATGATTGGGCCTAGGACTGAGTTAAATTACCTTGATTCTTATTATTTTTAAATGTTCCTTTAATCTTAAGATATTAACTTTTTGAATGCCGATCTCATAGAAAGATCTAAGACTTTTATTGAGTGCGCTTTGGTCCATTATAGAAATGGACAAATTTAAATGTAAACTATTTGCATGACATTTTGCCTTTTCAATATTTCCTCCTGCTTTAAATCCAGCCATGGTGTAAACATCCTCGCACTCCAGCTCGCTGAGATGAGGCCTGGAGCACCAGTTCACTTAGATGAGGCCTGGAGCACCTGTTCGCTCAGATGAGGCCTAGCATTCCAGCTCACTCAGATAGCCATTAGTTTACCCAGCTCAATATTTCTTCCTCCGCTCGTCCGCCCGATCTCAGACTCAATATCAGCTCTGACTGATTCTGGTCTGTTGCAGTCAGTGAAAACTCAAACATGTGGCACCTCCTCCCCTGCCTCAACTGGGCCCTTTAATTAGGCATCAAGGCCCAACCTGACTCATTAATGTGTGTGATTGGGACCTATGAATTCATTAGGACCCAAATGACATTTTAATGGCTTTCAGTGTGGAGTTAGGCAACACTCAGTAAAATCTGGTGGGGAAATGGAGGAGACATTCTACACATATGGCACAAATTTTCCTCAGTGTTTTCCTCCATAGAATGCCCAGCTGCTACTCACCATGGCTTCTTCAACAGCACCTCGTAAGCCTGCGAATTCCAGCACCGAGGAGGACAAGGGCAGGTTACAGTTAGCTCCTTAGTGTGGACTAAAGTCACATATAGGTTGGAGCAAGTGGAATGTCAGCCTCCTTTCACTGAAGCTCATTAATGAACTAGTCTGTGAAATGATTCGAGTCAGGCTTCGGAGCTCTTTGTACGTGGGCTGGCATCAGCCAGAATATCATCATACTTTGTTTCTTGTCAGTATCACTTGTTTGCATGTAACATCATCTTGATGCTTAGCTCATCAGGAAACAAACTTACTTCCCTCTCCCAAAGTCCCCTGTATGTGTTGTAATGTGTTGCAGTTTAAATAACTTTACTTACGTGGCGAGGACTCTGTATTGAACTAATAGATGTGTTCTCAGAGAAACACTCCATGCTATTCTCCAAGGGATTGAGGGAGTTACTGGCCTGCACAATTATCATTTCCAGTGAGAAAGATCAGTATGCAATTTGACCTGCCCTCTCCACAATAATGCATTAATAACAGTGTTTGATGCTGAAGGCTCAGAGGCATAGGACTCATTCCTGTTCCTGAAATTAGATGGTCACAACTCATCTCCATGAGCCACTTCACCTCTTCATTCAGATGTTTCTTATCCAGAAAATCAAAGGTGTTGGCAATTCCATAAACTGTGTGCTGAACTCAAGCCCTACCTTTGCAAGCGGCTCCAGCTCAGTTTTATTACAATTGTTGATTTGAGGTGATCACGCGCAATGATTCTGGACTTCCTTTTTTTTTCAATTTTTCCTTTATCGCACAATCTACAGCTTTTAAACCCAATGCTTGATACCATCTAACCACTACTTCCTGATTCAGCTACTGTTTTCTCCACACATGAAGTCTGCCATCTAATCTGGGACCACTCTGTAAATTGAAAACCCAAGGGTTAGGGACCAAGAGAACAATAACGAAGTCAATTATCCTCCTAGACACTACGGATCCACAATACACTGGGAGTACCTTGTACCCATTAATACCTCCCTGCATCTTTGTGTCCGGACGATTGGCCTAGCCCAGGATCCCAGTGCAAGCTCCACACTTTGCCTTGGGATCCAGGGCTAGAAACAGAACACAGGTGTCCTGAAGATCTGAGGGGAGCCAGGAAACAACAACCCCACTTACCCTGCAGCTCCTTTTCAGTTTGCTTCTGGTCCCTCAGACCCTCTGATCTGAGGAAAGTTCCAGGTCCAGCTTCTTAGAACAACCTTGTGTCTAAGTATCCCAAGAGTGCTAGGGTCATGGGATCCCTACTGACTTCATTTTCATTACAACTCCTTGGTACCACATTCAGTAAAATGCTGCCTTAGTGTCAAAGGTGGTCACACTCACCTCACCTCTGGAATTCAGCTCTTTTGTCCATGCTTGGACCCAGGCCATAATGAGGTCTGGAACAAGTGATCCTGGTGGAACCCAAACAGAGCATTGGTGAGCAGGTTATTGGTTGTAAGTGCCGCTTGATAGCACTGCTGACGACACTTTCCATCACTTTGCTGACGATTAAGTGTAGACTGATGGAGCAGTAATTGGCTGGATTGGATTTGTTCTGCTTTTTGTGGATGGGACAATTTCCCACATATTGGGTCGATCCCGGCATGATATGAGTTATTGTGCTGCAGAGATTGGTCAGTTTACTCCAATGTATTTTTTTCATAATGGCAAAAAGCAAAGAACTAAAGGTCTCAGCTTATTTCATTTTCTAATGAACAGAGAATGCCTTGGGTTAAGAGGACAGGTCAACCTGCTCCACACCGAAGACTTTTCCAGAACTGTGTCCATCATTCTGTCATCACTTGGCAGCAGATGCACTTTTGGAAAGTGTAAATTAACTGTCAGTTTCTCTCTTACTGTCCCCGAGGGGCGTAACAATCTGCTCTGAGAAGCCAATTCACCCACTTACCCTGTCACAAGACGCCTCCATTCTGACTGGGAGATCTGAACTTTCAGGCAGTTGTCTGATCTCTTGCTTCCCACTGAAGATTGTCACTATTATTTGAAAACATCTTTTGAGGTTTAAAGCAACTATCTTATTACAAGTACTTTTAAAATTCAAATAGTTACAAAACTTATGGCTCCCATTTTAACTGTGGGACAGTTTTTAGCAGTGAGTTTGGTGCAGGATCCTAGGAACCTAGCAGCATAAGAAGACAAGGAGACCATTTAATCCCTTAAACCTGTTCTGCCATTCAATGATCTGTGATTTAATTGCATATACCTACCTTTGCCTCATATCCCTTAAAACTATTGATTAACAAAAACCTATCAATCGTATATTTAAAATTAAAAATTGATCTAGCATCAATTGCCATTTGTGAAAAGATTTCCAAACTTCTACCACCCTTTACATTAGAAGGATTTCCTAATTTCACTTCTGAAAGTTGTGGCTCTAATTTGTAGACTATGCCCCCTAGACCTAGACTCCCCAACTAGCGGAATAGTTTCTCTCTAACTTACCAGTTCCCCTTAATATCTTAAAAACTTCAATCAAATCATCCCTTAACCTTCCAAATTCCAGGGAATACCACCCTAGTATGTTTAATCTCTCCTCGTAGTACGGATATCATTCTGGTAAATCTACCTCCAAGACCAACATATCCTGCCTAAGGTGTGGTGACTGGAACCGCTCACAGTAACTCCAGATGTGGTCTAACCAGGGCTTTGTAAAGCTGAAGCATGACTTCTTCCCCCTTGTATTCTAGTCCTTGAGATATAAAGGCCAACATTCCATTAGCCTGTTTGATTATTTTCTGCAGCCTGTTCATGATATTTCAATGGTTTGTGTACCTGGACACCAAGTCTTTTTGGACTTTGCTATTTCTAGTTTTTCACCATTTAGAAAGCTGTTCTCTCCTTTTTAGGTCTGAAGTGGATGACTTCATACTTGTCTATATTGAAATCATTGCCACATTTTTGCCCATTAATCTTTCAATATCACTAAAGTTTAATGCTTCCATTTACACTGCTTACAGTGCTGCCTATTTTTTGTCATCTGCAAATTCAGATATGTGGCTTTCTATCCCATCATCTAAGTTGGTATAAATACGGTGAATAGTTGAGGTTCTAGCACAGGTCCTTACTGGTTAGTAATGTCCTGCCCATTAGAACACTTTCCCATTATCCCTACTCTGTCTCCTGCCACTCAGCCAGTTTCCTAACCAAGTCAATAATTTGCCTTCAGTTCCATGAACTTCAACTTTAGCTAACAGTGTCAGTTCAAAATTCACCTGCTTTTCCAAGAAAGTGGCCAGAACTCTGGGCCTCATTATAAGGCCAATTAGTAATCCAATGAATGGGTGAATTCAAAGAACAAGAGTAATCCAGTGAACAGGAGTAATCTAGTGAATGGGAATTGGAAGAGTTCTGGGTCTTATAATTCTAATTCTGTGAGTCTTTATCCACTTAATATTAATTTGTCCTTTTGAGACTATAACCATGCAGGCATTAAGAGATAATCTGGTGCCATAATATCAGGAAACATTTATTAAGTAACAAAAGTAATACTTATCAAAAGTTTGGCAGCAGCTTTACTGGCTCAACGTGGGTCTTCCTCCCAATTCAGCCTTGGGCACAAGTTGACACGTGGTCTCCTCTCTCTGTCACTTCAGATTCAGCAATCTCTTTTCAACTTCACACTCTGCACACCGTCACTGGCAGCTAGTCTTTTTAATCCTTTTTGGTGCATTGCCCATGCTTATGATCAGTGGCATGCCTGACCTCTGATTGGTTCAGGCAGTGCATGATCAGTCTCTGACTTTGTTTTTAAGAGTGGCAGTCACCCACAAACGTCATTTCCTGATTAGTTCCCTAGTCAGTCACCTGCGAAACATTACCCCTCTTAACAGCATTTTTTGTCCTTCCATTAATTTAAGGATTTTCTACAGAGTTAATATGGTGCCTCGTGACATGCAGTATCCATCATTATAAAGTCTCCTTGGCCATTTACCTAATGCCATTCCCTGCCTTCTCCCCGTAATGCTGAACATTCTAATTCCCTTTTGAATGCCTCAATTGAACCTGTCTGCACCACGCTTTCAGACAGTGCATCCCAGATCCTAAACACGTGCTGCGTGAAACAGTTTTTCCTCATGCCACTTTTGCTTCTTTTGCCAATTACTTTAAATCTATGCCCTCTCATTCTTGATCCTTTCATGAGTGGGAACAGTTTTTCCCTATCCACTCTGTCCAGACACCCTATTATTTTGAATACCTTTATTAAATCTCCTCTCAACCTTCTCTTCTCCAAGGAAAAGGGGAGGCAGTGGGTAGTGGTAATGTCACTGGACAATAATCCACAGGCACAGGCTAATGCTCTCGGGACATGGGTTTGAATCCCACCATGGCAGATGGTGAAATTTGAATTCAGTTAATAAATGTGGAATTGAAATCTAGTCCAATGATGGCCATGAAACCGTTGTTTGTTGTAAAAACCCATCTGGTTCACCAATGCCCTTTAGGGAAGGAAATCTGCCATTCTAACCTGGTCTGGCCTGCAAGTGACTCCAGACCCACAGCAATGTGGTCGACTCTTAAATGGCCTAGCAAGCCACTCAGTTGTATCAAACTGCTACAAAGTCTAAGAAAAGGAATTAAACTGCATGGATCACCCGGCATCGACCTAGGCACTGGAAACAAAAACAGCAAACCCAGCCCTGTTGACTCTGCAATGTCCTCCTTACTAACATCTGGGGGCTTGTGACAAAATTGGGAGAGCTGTCCCACAGATAAGTCAAGCAACAACCTGACATAGTCATACTCACAGAATCATACATAACAGACAATGTCCCAGACACCACCATCACCATCCTTGGGTATGTCCCATTCCACCGGCAGGACAGACCCACCAGAGGTAGCAGCACAGTGATAGTCGGGAGGGAGTTGCCCTGGGAATCCTCAACATTGACTCCGGACCCCATGAAGTCAAACATGGACAAGGAAACCTCCTGCTGATTACCACCTACCATCCCCCCCTCAGCTGATGAATCAGTACTCCTCCATGTTGAAAACCAATTGGAAGAAGCACTGAGGGTAGCAAGAGCACAGAATGTACTCTGCGTGGGGGACTTCAATGTCCATTACCAAGAGTGACTGAGCTGGCTGAGTCCTAAAGGACATAACTGCGAGACTGTTTCCTTCAACTGTTTCTTGATATCCCGGGAGTGAATTGGATTGGCTGAAGACTGGCATCTGTGATGCTGAGGAACTCAGATGGAGGCCGAGATGGATCATCCTCTCAGCACTTCTGGCTGAAGATGCAAATGCTTCAGCCTCGTCTCTCGCACTGATGTGCTGGGCTCCCCCATCATTGATGATGGGGATATTTGTGGAGCTGTCTGCGGCAGGTGGTGAGGGAAAACCTACTTGACCTTGTCCTCACCAATCTACCTGTCACAGATGTATCTGTTCATGACAGTATTGGTAGGAGTGACCACTGCACAGACCTTGTGGAGACGAAGTCCTGTCATGTGTGTGGCACTACCATCGTGCTAAATGGGATAGATTTCAAACAGATTTAGCAACTCAAAACTGGGCATCCATTAGGCACAGTGGGCCATCAGCAGCAGCAGAATTGTATTCAACCACAATCTGTAACTTCATGGCTGAGCATATCCCCCACTCTACCATTACCAGCCAGCTGGGGACCAACCCTGGTTCAATGAAGAGTTCAGGAGGGCATGCCAGGAGAAGCACCAAGCATACCTAAAAATGAGGTGTCAGCCTGGTGAAGCTACAACACAGGACTACTTACAAGCCAAACAGTGGAAGCAGCATGTGATAGATAGGGCTAAACGATCCCACAACCAAAGGATCAGATCTAATCCAGGCGTGAATGGTGGTGGACAATTAAACAATTAACAGGAGGAGGAGGCTCCACAAATATCTCCATCTTCAACGAGGTGGAGCCCAGCACATCAGTGCAAAAGATAAGGCTGAAGCATTTACATCTTCAGCCAGAAGTGCTGAGAGGATGATCCATCTCGGCCACCTTCTGAGTTCTTCAGCATCACAGATGCCATTCTTCAGCCAATCCAATTCACTCCATGGGATATCAAAAATCAGCTGAAGGCACTGGATACTGCAAAGGCTATGGGCCCTGACAACATTCCGGCAATAGTACTGAAGTCATTAACATCTCACACTGAAGAGTGTCTGCAGAGACTCATCGACAGGATTACGGCTGCCTGCAACGAATTTGGCCTAACCATCAGCCTCAAGAAAACGAACATCATGGGACAGGACGTCAGAAATGCCCCATCCATAAATATCAGTGACCATACTCTGGAAGTGGTTCAAGAGTTCACCTACCTAGGCTCAACTATCACCAGTAACCTGTCTCTCGATGCAGAATTCAACAAGCGCATGGGAAAGGCTTCCTCTGCTATGTCCAGACTGGCCAAGAGAGTGTGGGAAAATGGCGCACTGACACAGAACACAAAAGTCCAAGTGTATCAAGCCTGTGTCCTCAGTACCTTGCTATATGGCAGCGAGGCCTGGACAACATATGTCAGCCAAGAGCGACATCTCAATTCATTCCATCTTTGCTGCCTCCAGAGAATCCTTGGCATCAGGTGGCAGGACCGTATCTCCAACACTGAAGTCCTCGAGGCGGCCAACATCCCCAGCATATACACCCTAATGAGCCAGCGGTACTTGAGATGGCTTGGCCATGTGAGCCGCATGGAAGATGGCAGGATCCCCAAGGACACATTGTACAGCGAGCTCGTCACTGGTATCAGACCCACCGGCCGTCCTTGTCTCCGCTTTAAAGACATCTGCAAACGTGACATGAAGTCCTGTGACATTGATCACAAGTCGTGGGAGTCAGTTGCCAGTGATCGCCAGAGCTGGTGGGCAACCATAAAGGCGGGGCTAAAGCATGGCGAATCGAAGAGACTTAGCACTTGGCAGGAAAAAAGACAGAAGCGCAAGGAGAGAGCTAACTGTGTAACAACCCCGACAACCAATTTTATCTGCAGCACCTGTGGAAGAGTCTGTCACTCTAGAATTGGCCTTTATAGCCACTCCAGGCGCTGCTTCACAAACCACTGACCACCTCCAGGCGCTTACCCATTGTCTCTCGAAACAAGGAGGCCAAAGATAAGATAACTGAAGTCTTGTGCTCCAGAACTAACCGTGCCCCTAGCCAAGCTGTTCCAGTACAGCTACAACCCTGGCGTCTACCCGGCAATGTGGAAAATTGGCCAGCTATGTCCTGTCCACAAAAAGCAGGACAAATCCAACCCAGCCAATTACTGCCCTATCTGTCTACTCTCGATCATCAGCAAAGTGATGGGAGATGTCGTTGACAGTGATTTCAAGCTGCACTTGCTCAGTAATAACCTGCTCAGTGACACTCAGTTTGGGTTCCGCCAGGGCCACTCAGCTCCTGACCTCACTACAGCCTTGGTCTAAACAAGGACAAAACAGGTGAACTCAAGAGGTGAGGTGAGAGTGACTGCCCTTGACATCAAGGCAGCATTTGACCGAGTATGGCATCAAGGAACCCTCGGAAGACTGGAGTCAATGGGGATCGGGAGATAATTTTCCGCTGGTTGGAGTCATACATAGCATAAAAAAGATGGCTGTGGTTGTTGGAAGTCAATCATCTCGGTCCCAGGCCAGCACTACAGGAGTCCCTCAGGGTAGTGTCCTAGGCCCAACCATCTTTAGCTGCTTCATCTATGAACATACGAACACATGAATTAGGAACAGGAATAGGCTACTCGGCCCCTCGAGCCTGCTCCGCCATTCAATAAATTCATGGCTGAACTGATTTCTCTACATTACCACCTACCCCCGATAACCTTTCACCCCCTTGATTATCAAGAATCTATCTACCTCTGCCTTAAACATATTCAAAGACTCTGCTTCCACTGCCTTTTGAGGAAGAGAATTCCAAAGACTCACGACCCTTTGAGAGAAAAAATTTCTCCTCATCTCTGTCTTAAATGGGCGAGCCCTTATTTTTAAACAGTGACCCCTAGTTCTAGATTCTCCCACAAGGGGAAACATCCTTTCCACATCCACCCTGTCAAGACCCCTCAGGATCTTATATATTTCAGTCAAGTTACTGCTTACTCTTCTAAATTCCAGCAGATACAAGCTTAGCCTGTCCAAGCTTTCTTCATAATATAACCCACCCGTTCCAGGTACCAGTCCAAAAAACAGTCTCTCAACTGCCTCCAACACATTTACATCCTTCCTTAAATAAGGAGGCCAGTACTGTACACAGTACTCCAGATGTGGTCTCACCAATGCCCTGTATAGCTGAAGCATAACCTCCCTACTTTTGTATTTAATTCCCTTCACGATAAACGATAACATTCTATTAGCTTTCCTAATTACATGCTGTACCTGCATACTAACCTTTTGTGATTCATGCACTAGGACACCCAGATTCCTCTGTATCTCAGAGCTCCAGAATTTCTCACCATTTAGATAATATGCTTTTTTGTTATTCTTCCTGCCAAAATGGACAACTTCGTATTTTCCCACATTATACTCCATTTGCCTGATTTTTGCCCACTCACCTAACCTATCTATACTCCTTTGTAGCCTCCTTATGTCCTATTCACAACCTACTTTCCTACCTAGCTTTCTGTCATCAGCAAATTTAGCAACCATACCTTCGGTCCCTTCATCTAAGTCATTCCTTCCGTCATAAGGTCTGAAGTGGGGATTTTTGCTGATGATTGCACAATGTTCAGCACCATTTGCAACTCCAAAGATACTGAAGCAGCTGTGCCCAGATGCAGCAAGACCTGGACAACATCCAGGCTTGGGCTGACAAGTGGCATGTACAAGGCAATGGCTATCTCAAACAAGAAAGAATCTAACCATCTGCTCTTGATGTTCAATAGAATTACCATCACTGAATCGCCCACTATCAACATCCTGGGTGGTTACCATTGACCAGAAGCTGAACTTGACCAGCCACATAAATACTGTGGCTACAAGAGCAGATCAGAGGCTAGGAATTCTGCGGCGCATATCTCATCTCCTGTCTCCCCAAAGCCTGTCCACCATCTCCAAGGCACAAGTCAGGAGTGTGATGGAATACTCTCCACTTGCCTGGATGCATGCAGCTCCAACAACACTCAAGAAGCTCGACACCATCCAGGACAAAGCAGCCCGCTTGATTGGCACCTCATCCACAAATATTCACTCCCTCCACCACCAACACACTGTGGCAGCAGTGTGTACCATCTACAAGATGCACTGCAGCAACTCACCAAGGCTCCTTCGACAGCACCTTCCGAACCCATGGCCTCTACCACCTAGAAGGACAAGGGCAGCAGATGCATGGGAACACCACCACCTGCAAGTTCCCCTCCAAGTCACATACCATCCTGACTTGGAACTATATCGCTGTTTCTTCCCTGTCACTGGGTCAAAATCCTGGAACCCCCTTCCTAACAACACTGTTGGTGTACCTGCACCCCAAGGACTGCAGCGGTTCAAGAAGGCAGCTCACCATCACCCTCTGAAGGGCAATTAGGGCAATAAATATTGGCCTATCCAGTGACGCCTACATCCCACAAACAAATAAAAAAACGGAAACAGTCCCACTTCTCCAATCTATCTTCATAACTGGTTGTTCATCCCTGGAGTCATTCTCATGAATCTTTTCTGTACTCTCTCCAATGCCCACACATCTTTCTTCAAGTGCGGTGCCCAGAATTGGACGCAATACTCCAGCTGAGGCTGAACTAGTGTCTTATACAAGTTCAATATAACCTCCTTGCTTTTGTACTCTATGCCCCTATTAATAAAGCCTAGGATACTGTATGCTTTATTAACCAGTCTCTCAACCTGTCCTGCCACCTTCAAGGACTTATGTATATATACCCCCAGGGTTCCTCTATTTCTGCACCCCCTTTAGAGTTGTACCCTTTATTCTATATTGTCTCTCCATGTTCTTCCTACCAAAATGAATCACTTCACATTTCTCCACATTGAACTTCATCTGCCACTTGTCCACCATAACAAAAGAGTGCACTGGCAAATTACACAGCCTTAAGATTAATACAAAAATTACAAGACTACTTTATACATAAAATCTACACATGCATGAAACCAGCATATTAAGATAATCAGTGTGTAAAGATGAGGTTGCAAGGTACACTTACAAAATACAGCAGGATACACTCAATTAATACATGCTCATAAGTAACATGAGCAAAAGGAAGAAGACTACATAATTATAAAACTAATTACAGAACTTAATTCTTAAGCTTACAGAACCAAAGTGATACATATGGCTGTTATATAATTTCTCATTGAAAGAAAGTGACTACTTCTTCTTAAGGAATTACTGTGCATTTAACAAGTTAAGGCCATATTAAAAGAATTAAACTAATTTAAAACACTGAACTCAAGACTGAAGACAGACAGTTGTTTTATTTCAAAATGGGACATTATTGTCTCCTTTTTTGAGTTCTATTTATCAGATATAGCTGAGATAAGTTGGGAGTTTGTGTCTGGACACAGCCTTAGATACCAGACCATTCAACCTTGGCTGTCTTCACAGCAATAACTCTGTAATTAAACCTGAAAACCATAGTCTGCATGTAGGCTCAGGCCATGTATTATGTTTCATCTGTCAGATAGGAACGGAGTTACATCTTCACAGACAAAGATGCAGTCACATGGGAACAGTGTCGACATTGGTTACAATTAAGTAGAATATAATATTGGGTTAATTAATCAATCAAAACGTACTCATATTCTTGCAGAATAAACCATGGATTGAGAGTAATCCAGTGAATGAGAGTAATACATAGAACAGGAGTAATCAAATGAGTTAGAGTAATCCAGAGAATGGGAGTAATCCAATGAATGAGAGTTCGAATCCCAACAGGGCTGGTTAAAACTTTGAATTCAATTTAAAAAATGTTTAAAAACTGGTATCAGTAGAAGTGACCATGAAGTTATTAGTTTATCAAAACCAACTAGTTCTTTAAGGAAGGAAACTTGCTATTCTTACCCAGTCTGGCTTAAATGTAACTGCAGTCCCGCACCAACGTTGTTGATTTAACTGCCCTCTGAAGTGGCCTTGCAAACCATTCAGTTATATCAAATCACTACCACCTTCTCAGAGTGAGCAGTAAGCCTTACCAATGATGCTGACATGCCACGAATTTTAAAAAATTGTAAGTAACATTTGAAGCAATTTTGCAAAGAATAGAAGTTATAGAGTCATCGAGTCATTACAGCCCAGAAGGAGGCCATTTAGCCCATCGAGTCCATGCTGTCTCTCTGTACAGTACTGCCATTAATTAAAGGATGCTCACACGTCTGGCTTCATGTGTCAATATTGATGTGGTGCTCCAAAAGACATAAAGTGTACAGTACAAGTGATAGACACCCCAGTGACCCATTCTGTGCTCGGCCTGATGTGGTGGCCTCCGCTCTCAGCCACTTCTATGTGGTGCTCCCCTTGTGGCTTCGGAGGAGGTGGAGGCAGCCTGATCACTTGTCTTGGCCTGCGGCTGAGATGCGTGTGGCAGTCCCCTTATTGTGGGGGTGCCAGTGGGGGCACCTCCAGAGGCTGTGGCACTGGCGTCATTGAGAGGCAGCCTCTGTTACTGGGCCCTGCTGCACAGATGCTCCTCAGTTAGAGGGGCCAAGGAGGCTGCTGATTGTGATGGTGCCCGGTGAAGGGTGGCACTCTCATCCTCCTCGGTGACTGCTTCAGCCCTTGAATGGCACTCCGGATGGCTGGAGGGGAGAACCAGCTGCAGTGTCACTGTCCTCCAGACATCTCTGTGACATCTGTGCCACTGAGTGGTCAAGGTTGCATAGTGTGGCATGTATCCTGAGAATGTCAGTATGCAGCTCCGGTATGCACTCCAAGTGCTGCTGCATATGGCTCTCCATGAAGTTGGCCACTCTCTCAATGGAGGAGCTAATGCACTCAAAGCCCTGAGCCATGATGGTGCATATGAGCTGGATGGGCTCCTCCAATCTCAGCCCTTGATCCCGCACTGCCTCAGGGAACTCTGACATGTGGGAGCACATCTGTTGCTGCTGGTCTAGGTAGAGCCTCCTTTCCTGTGACTCCTGAGGCCCTGCATCTGTTTCAAGCTGACAAGGCTATGTCTGTCCTCCATCAGTGAATGCCCACAACTGCCTCTGCCTCTGTCACCTCCTCCTGCACAGTCGTGACGTACTCATCACCCAGTATTACCTATCTAATCTCAAGTGAGGATCCACCAAAGTGACTATCTACACTTGTGGAGGGTGCGCTTGTGAGGTGTGACAGTGCATGGTCTGAGCTCTGCTCTAGCAGCGCTTGAACTGGTGATGGGAAGGAGCTGAACATAGTGCTTCAAAATCAGTACCTGTGGGAGACACAAGAAGAGATCATAAAGGCTAGCCTTGGAGAGCAGAAGCCTCAGCAGTGCCGAGGTCCCAATGCAGCTCAGACTTCGGCCTGCTGTCAAAAGGGCTGGAGTGCAATGCATCCTCTTAATTTACTCGCTGAAGTCTCTAATCACCATCTCCAACAGGGATGACCATCTCACCTTTCCCGACTTACTCTTTGTCAGCAACTCTGATGATCTCCATGGCTCCCTCTTCCACTGTGATGATGATGTGCAGGTAGGAAACCCTTCTTCCCATCTGGGCCCTCTCATGGGCATTATGTGTCCATTTATCCTGCAAGGATGAAAAAGAGAGAGATCGGGCACTGCTGGCCTCTGCAGCCAATGTCAGTGGCTCAGATACATAAGAAGCTGCATGTATCAGTGCTGGCAGGTCCTCAACAGCACTATGGCTGATCCTTGCTGAGGGGTCAGCAAGTACCCTGGGAACATACTCCTCCCATGTTCAGGAGCCTTATTTGCCCTCAGGCTCCTCAGCTGGAGTGTCTGCTGGAGGTTGAGTACCCAGATGCCTGTCCTGAGGGTTCAGCATTGCACTCTCCTTGCCAGAGCCAATAAAGTCATTGAACCTCTTCCTGCACTGGACCCAGTTTTTGCAGGCCACACTCCATCTGCTCACTGTATTAGCGGCCTCTTTCAGGTCTGCTTGGTTTGGGATGGTGGCCTCCTCCTGCTACCCTCCCTCCTCACCCTGTCTGCCTCAAGGAGGACCTCCAGGTCAGCATCCATGAAACACAGGACTGCCCTGCTCCAGGGTCCAGGCCTCTGCCTCTCCTGCACCATCTTTCTTCTAGCCACAGTAATGGTTTAAATCAGATCCACACTCTTTCTGCTCCGACCCTCATAGCTGCTAAATTGCTGCCCAACCTGCCCTTTAGCCAATTAGCTGTCCTCTCCCTTGAAAATCGGGGCCTGTAATTGCTTCCTCAGGGGGAGGAATCGGGACTGGGAAACAGTCCTGACATCCGTTTCCTGCCCTCAGAAGGAAATCTGCCCTTGGGGTCAGCACCCCAAGGGGTAAGGGAGGGAAAGGAAACCAGTCAAATCTCTCTACTGATTACCATACTGTGAGTCCTGCTGGAAAATGTGTGCATGTGGACATCAGGTGATTCAGACCCAGGCTGCCATGGTAGCAGATTAATAATGCCTAGTCTCAAACAGCAACAATGGGAAACTAAAGTCAACACCTGTACAACAACAAGAGTCCAAGTATTCCGGGGAGGAACAGAGTAAAATTCTGATGAAAGATGATGGTGAAGGAAAGCAATTGTTGGTATAATGTGGTCTCAGATTGCTCCAGCTGTGTTGTTTATACTCAGAGGCTGACCGAGCAACAGCACACAGAAAAAAACATTGCCATTATGTTCTCAGGACGGGAACAATTACTGTTTGCTTGACAAACACATCCAGCTTTTGGAGATAAAGGCTTTGGAGCAAGCACTGAAACATAGAGCTGACATTCTCCATTTAGCTCTTGTTCTATTTCTCTTCTTTCAGGTTGACTTCCTCTGCATTCTTTTTAACTCTCTCATTACACAACACAGTCTCCTCCAGTGGGATTCTGCTGCAGGTTTCTCTACATCCTTCCCTTTCATTTCTCACTCCAGACATAGAATTGGAGGATGTTACAGCATAGAAACCAGCCAGGCTGCTCCCATTCCCTATACACTTTAATATGCTTCTTTTTCAACCTGCTATATTACTTCCTTTTGAGAGTAGAAAGGTACTGACAGGACAGAACAAGTTCCTTCTGCAATCTCTCCTTTTGCCCTTCCGTTGCTATCAGGTCCCTCGGGCTCAGCTTAAGGTACAGCCTGTGGACACACTGGCAGAACTTTCCATCTGGAGGAAGATGAAGGTTTGGGTGGGGATTAACTCAGGCAAAAATGCAAGTGTATCAGGAAGCTGGCTCCATCCTGCTAACTTCCACGTTTATCTCGAATGCAGAGGCAGGTTGGCTATAAACATATCCTAATCGCTCAATTGCATTGATATTTCAACAGGGTTTTCAGTTTAATTTAATTGAAAGCAAGATGAGAACACAATGGCTATTGAGGGGCTGACTAACATTCATGGGGAAACTGCAATAAATACTCAGTACTTACAGCAGCTTTCTTACCTGCTGGTGGGAAAAGGTTTGTTCACAGTACTTTTACTGGGAGGTTACTTTCTACAGTTTGGAGGGTTTGTGAATCATATCCAATTGGTGGGAGCTTGGCTGCTCTAGGTTGGAGCTCAGGCCAGCAGCAACATGCCTAGCAGCAGCACCAACACCAACAGCGCCAACAACACCATCAGTAACAGCACCATCAGCATCAATAACAGCAGCACCAGTCTACTGTTGACAGACCTGCAGCTACACCAGAGAGGGGATCAGCAGAGAGCTGCAGCTCCCAGGGGCACTACCCATGACATGGTGTATGGACAAAAGCTGAGTTTCTTAGACATGTCTGAACAGCAGTGCTGCAGGAGGCTCAGGTTGTCCCGTCAGGTGGTGGCAGACATCTGCAGACATCCAAAGATGATCTGCTCCCTGCTGGGCCTGGTGGTCACACAATACTGTCAAAGTGCCCACCACCGTCAACATTTTGGCTCTGAATCCTTACAGGACATCACCAGAAAAATAGCCAGGATTCTTTTAAAAGGTGAGGGACTAGTAAATGTTGGCATTCAGTGGGATTTTGGTTCTTGTAAATCAATTACAGAAAGTTAGCATCCAGGTACAGCAAGCAATTAGGAAGGAAAATTGTACTGTCATGCGAGGCCCCTGACCTGCCTAGAATGGGACACATCAATTTTGTCATGAACATTAAATTTTAACTGTTGTTGGAGCGAGGAAATGACTTGTTAAACAGATCAGCCGTGGCTGAAAAAAACATTTACATACTAACAGACATCGAAGGTGAGGAAACGCATTCCAGAGCCTGCTAATCCACAAGAACCAGGGCTGGTTAGACCGGCTGGTCACATGACTAACTGGCTGTTCCAGGGTTTTCTTTTGAACTGGCCATAGAGAGTTTGAACTCAGAAAGACTGTTTGCTCCTGGACTGAGAAGACCTCTCCTGCCTGCTCCCATCTCTTTCTCACAAGCCTTTGAATCCACTGAAGGCACATGAACCCCAAGAGAGAATAGTCTCCTACAGCGAACAAGGTTTAAGAAGAATACTGGGCCCAATGAAAAGCAAGATCTATCTACAATCAGGAACTCTACAGTGAGCTCAAAGAACCGTAACAAAAATTCTTCAGATATTTCCTCAAACTATTCCACTTTATTTTTTTCCTTCTGCTCTTTTCTGTCTCTATTTGCATGTGTGTATCGCATATGCATGCGAGCATGGGCGCATCATGTATCCGTAGGCGTCAACCGAATTAGAGTTTAAGTTTAATAAATTTCAACTTTTCTTCTTTAAACCTAAGAAAACCTATCTGTGCTGTTTCTTTGTCTTATAATTGAAAAGCAGTGAACAAGTATTCACCAAGGAGCAGCTAAAAACACAGTGTGTTTAAAAATAAAACCCTGTTATGGTAAGACCAGGGGAAGGCTGAGATGGAACCCCTAGACCCTTTTCTCACCTGGTCATAACAGCATATTAGCTTTTGTTACAAGCTGGTTGGAATATAAAAGTAAGGAGTCATGAAACAACTACTCAATAGGTTTTGCAGCTCTCTGTAATTTCCTCGCCAATCGACTGCAACAGGACTTAGGTAGGATAGCAGAGTGAGCAGACAAGTGGCAGATGGAATTTAATACTGAGAAGTGTGAGGTGATGTATTTTGGCAAAAGGGATAGGGAGAGGCAATATAGACTTAAGTGCACAATTCTAAAGAGTGTGCAGGAACAGAGGGATCTAGGGGTTTGTGTGCATCTATGTTTGAAGGCAGCAGGACATGTTGAGTGGTTAGAAATGCTTATGGGATCTTGGACTTCATAAATAGGAAGGATGTGAGGGTCCTTGAGAGGGCGCAGAAGAGATTTACCAGAATGGTTCCAGGAATGAGGGGTTTAGCTACAAGGTTAGGTTGGAGAAGCTGGGGTTGCCCTCCTTGGAGCAAAGGAGATTGAGGGAAGATTTGATGGAGGTGCACAAGATTATAAAAGGTTTAGGTAAGATAGACAAAGAAAAGCTGTTCCCATTAGCTGATGGTACAAGGACCAGGGGACACAGATTTAAGATTTTGGGCAAGAGATATGAGGAAGAACCTTTTTTACGCAGTGAGTGGTAATTAGAGCACATGGGATTGAGGGGAATATATTGACATGGATTGAGAACTGGTTAACGGACAGAAAACAGAGAGTAGGAATAAATGGGTCATTTTTGGATTGGCAGTCTGTGACTAGTAGGGTACTGCAAGGATCAATGCTTGGGGCCCTGCTACTCAATCTATATCAATGATTTGGATGTGGGGATTAAATGTAATATTTCCAAGTTTGCAAATGACACAAGACTAGGTGGAAGTGTGGGTGGTGAGGAGGATGCAAAGACAGTTCAAGGGGATCTGGAGAGGCTAAGTAGGAGGGCAAAATTTAGCAGATGGAATACAATGTGGAGAAATGTGAGGGTATCCACTTTGGCAGGAAAAATAGAAATCCAGAGTGCTTCTTAAATGAGGTGGGGGGGGGGGGGGGGGGGGGGTGGTGGAGGGAGTTAAAATTTCCAGTGCAGAGGGTTGGAACAGGGTCAAAGAAACGTCATGAGTGCAGGGGATAGTGGGAAGAAGTGAATTTTAAACTTTTACAGTCTTGGGGGGTGGGGGTGGGGGGAAGATCAGATTTAAAAGTTAAGTGTTTTAGGGGGGCAAGGGCAAATACCTAATGTAATTTTTATTGGGGGAGTTGGAAAGGGGTGTTACAATTTTATTTTTAAAGTTTGGGGCAGTGCGGGCTCACTTCAAAAATTCTAATTTGCCAGCAGGGCTGACTGCACTTTAAAAATGATGCCAGCGCCTGCGCACAGACAGCTGATGCCATAGTCGGCGATGGACAGCCCTGCAAGTTCCCCTCCAAGTCACACACCATCCTGACTTGGAACTATATCGCTGTTCCTTCACTGTCACTGGGCCAAAATCCTGGAACTCCCTTCCTAACAGCACTGTGGGTGTACCTACACCACATGGACTGCAATGGTTCAAGAAGGCAGCTCACCACCACCTTCTCAAGGGCAATTAGGGATGGGCAATAAATGCTGACCTAGCCAGCGACGCCCACATCCCATGAATGAATAAAAGAAAGAAATGAAAAGGAGTGTGTCACACAGGACTGTGTGGGGAGTGTGTGTCACACAGGACTGTGTGGGGAGTGTGTGTCACACAGGACTGTGTGGGGAGTGTGTGTCACACAGGACTGTGTGGGGAGTGTGTGTCACACAGGACTGTGTGGGGAGTGTGTGTCACACAGGACTGTGTGGGGAGTACGTGCTGCAAGGGAAGGTCATTGATGAAGCAGATGGTTGGATCGAGAACACTACCCTGAGGAACTTCTATGGAAACCCGAAACTTCAAAACTGTCAGCCAAACCACTTCCGGCATGCCTCACACAGCTGCTCTGGCTGATTGTTCCAGGTAGGAGCTGGTAACATTCCCAACATTTTACAGTTCGCCCTGCATTGCTGCATCAGGGTGGTACAGAGGCCCTGTACAAGAGAAGAGGGGATCTCATCACCTTCTTTCTTCGCAGAAAGAAGCAGCAGGAGTAAGCACATGGCTTTGCCCAGCTTGCAGAATACTTACTGATACTCCTTGTTACCACAGTGGCTGCAGCACGGCTGGTGGAAGGCTGCTGAATTTGACTGGAGGAAACTGCTGATGGCCTTGAAGGACGGCCTCAAGCAGCTCTGGACTTTGAGAGCCCAGCTTCAGACTGCACCATCTCGGCTTGGCTGACAGCAGTCTGGGCTGGCTGGCTGACAGGCACAGTGGGGGCACTGGCGGAGGGGCACTGGTGGGAGCACAAATGCTGTCATCCTGAGAAAGGAGAGCAGGTTTGTGTTCCACGAAGCCACTGCCACTCCCCTGGTGTGGCATCTCAGCAATCCTAGTAATCTGCTGGAACACTGACGACTGGACTACTGCAAGACCCTGAAAGCCCCTTTGAACATAGGTATCGCAGCCATAATAGCAGCAGTCTGCACCCGCTTGACAGCAAGCTGGGCTTGGATGACAACAAACATGGATATCCATGATGTCAGTCTGTGCTTCTATGAAGATTTCCTGGTGCCTGCCTCAATTTGAATGGACATGGGGCATTTGCACATTGCAATCCCCACACCCTAAAATATGCTTTATCGAACTTTTCTCCCTTGGAGACATTTAAGAGACGGCTGGATGTAGTGATGAGGCCTTTCTCCGCATGGACAAGTCAAAAGCCACAGCACAAGATAACACTAAGATTGAAACAGTTGGAGAGAAGACAGTGAATAGTTTGTCGGTATATGACACTAAATTTTGGTTTAAATTTAAAAGAGCTTGAAGAGTGATGGAGGAAGATTGGTTCGGTGTAAGTTTATTCAGTGAATCACACAAACAACAGGGTGCTGTGAACAGTCCCAAAATAACTCAAATCCCCATTCCTCTAATTAAATCCAAACCAGCTATTATCCTACATAACACTGTAAATGTTATTACAAGTGCTGGCAGACTTCTATGGAGTGTTAATAAATAAATACAGGTTTTTTGAATTGAATTGAGAGATTTAGTCTGGCAAAACCTTAATTTATGTGAGATTAATCTAGTGGTCAATTTGTAAATGAAATTGTCCCTGAGGTTGCTTATCAGATGGATTTTTCTCACCAGTGAATCACTTTTCTGCTTTTTTATTAAGAACTGAATTGTAAGTTAGAGAGAGAGTGTCATGGGCAAATGCTTCCCATCAGGGTAATGTTCCCAGTAACATCATACTGGAAACACCAACGTACTTGCCGAGAACCCCGGCAAATATTGTTACACTCCTAGGAATTCCTTATCCCAAATTCTGATAGACTGTGTCAAGCAACATTACTCACATTAATTCTGAGGCCTGTTGCTCTCCCACTGTCAATGTCCAGAGAACAGTAGATTATGGACAATTCTTTTATACTTGGTTATAGAAATAATGTGCTGGTATTCAATTGCATTAAACCGCTAAAGACAAGTCAATAAAGACCGAAATGAGACTGACCCAATTGGCATCAACCGAG
This sequence comes from Heterodontus francisci, assembly GCF_036365525.1. NCBI lineage: Eukaryota > Metazoa > Chordata > Chondrichthyes > Heterodontiformes > Heterodontidae > Heterodontus > Heterodontus francisci. The sequence goes on along the minus strand of NC_090411.1, from coordinate 38,272,244 downwards.
GCACCAGAAATGACAAAGTAGAGCATGCGCAGTCGATCCTGCAAAGTCCTCCTCACTAACATCTGGAGACTTGTGCCAAAATTGGGAGAGCTGTCCCACAGACTAGTTAAGCAACAGCCTGACAAAATCATATTCATTGAATCATATCTTGCAGCAATGTCCTAGACTCCTCCATCACCGTCCCTGGGTATGTCTTGTCCCACCAGCAGGACAGGCCCACCAAAGGTAGTGGTACAGTGATATACAGTCGGGAGGGAGTTGCCCTTGGAGTCCCCAGCATTGACTCCGGAACCCATGAAGTCTTATGGCATCAGGTTAAACATGGGCCAGAAAATCTCCTGCTGATTACCACCTACCTCACCCCACCCCTATCCCCTCATCTGATGAATCAGTATTCCTTCATGTTGAACACCACTTCGAAGAAGCACTAAGGGTGCAAGGGCACAAAATGTACCCTGGGTGGGTGACTTCAAGGTCCATCACCAAGAGTCACTCGGTAGCACCGTGACTGACTCAGTCGGCGAAGTCCTGAAGGACATATCTGCCAGACTGAGCAAGTGGTGAGAGAACCAACAAGAGAGAAAAAGATAATTGACTCTGCCCTCACCAATTTACCTGTCAAGGGTGCATCTGTCCATGACACTATTGGAAGGAGTGATCACCCCACAGTCCTGATGGAGACGGAGTGTCCTTGTGGGGCAATTTGCTCGTGCTATTTTGGAGGGTTTAAGCAAACTTGGCAGGAGTGTGGGAACCAGGAGGAAAGACAAGGTGCACAGAGACAGATAGCACCAGAGTAGGAAATAGTATGGTACTAGGTGGTGTCAGAGTAAAAAGAAATGTAATAGGGTCTAAATTAGGTTTACTGTGCATGTATGTGAATGCACAAAGTGTGGTAAATAAGGTTGGTGATCTGCAGGCGCAGATAGCCACGTGGAAATATGATGTTGGGGCAATAACAGAGACCTGTCTCAAAGAAGAGCAGGACTGGGTTCGAAATATTCCTGGATACAAGGTGTTCAAGAAAGATAGGGAAGGACAGAAAGGAAGAGGAGTAGCAGTATCAATTAGGGAGAACATTACAGTGTGAGAGAGAGAGGACGTCCGAGAGGGGTCAAGGACAGAAACTATTTGTTTACAGCTAAACAGAGTTACCATTACATTGCTCAGTGTATTCTATAGGCCACCAACTAGTGGGAAAGACATAGAGGAATAAATTTGCAAGGAAATTACAGAGGCGCAAAACCTATAAAGTATAATGAAGGACATTAATTATCCAAATATAGACTGGGATAGTAAGTACAAAGGGCAGAGAGGGGCAAAAGTTTTGAAGGTGTATTCAGGAGAATTTTCTACATCAGTACATTTCCAAGCTAATGAGGAAGGAGGCATTGCTGGACCTGATACTGGGGAATGAGGTTGGTCAAGCGGATCAAGTGTCAGTAGGGGAACATTTAGGGGATAATGATCATTGCATCATATGGTTTAATAAGTTCGGTGAGGAGAGGAACTATAAATTAATTAAGAAAAATCAATTTAATTTAATTTACAGAAAGAGAGAGTGAGCGGGACTAGCAGGAACTTCAGAAGAGCAGCAGTGGAAAGAAGAGAGAGGGAGAGCGAGCGAGCAGTGTAAAGAGCGGAGGCAGGAAGGAGAGAGCGAGAGAGTGAGCAGCGTAAAGAGGGCGTAATCTAAAGAGCTGGCAGTGTAAAGAGCTGGCAGTGTAAAGAATAGCAGTGTAAAGGGCGAAAAGTGTAAAGGGCAGGAAGTGTAAAGACCTGGCAGTGTAAAGTGCAGCAGTGTAAACAGTGTGCAGTGTAAAGAGCAGCAGTGTAAAAAGCAGCAGTGTAAAGAGCAGCAGTGTAAAGAGCAGCAGTAAAAACTGCAGCAGTGTAAACTGCAGCAGTGTAAAGAATGAGAAGTGTAAAGAGCAGCAGTGTAAAGAGCAGCAGTGTAAAGTGCAGCAGTGTAAAGAGCAGCAGTGTAAAGTGCAGCAGTGTAAAGAGCAGCAGTGTAAAGAGCAGCAGTGTAAAGAGCAGCAGTGTAAAGTGCAGCAGTGTAAAGAGCAGCAGTGTAAAGTGCAGCAGTGTAAAGTGCAGCAGTGTAAAGAGCAGCAGTGTAAAGTGCAGCAGTGTAAAGAGCAGCAGTGTAAAGTGCAGCAGTGTAAAGAGCAGCAGTGCAAAGAGCAGCAGTGTAAAGAGCAGCAGTGTAAAGTGCAGCAGTGTAAAGAGCAGCAGTGTAAAGAATGAGAAGGGTAAAGAGCAGCAGTGTAAAGTGCAGCAGTGTAAAGTGCAGCAGTGTAAAGAATGAGAAGCGTAAAGAGCAGCAGTGTAAAGAGCAGCAGTGTAAAGTGCAGCAGTGTAAAGAGCAGCAGTGTAAAGAATGAGAAGCGTAAAGAGCAGCAGTGTAAAGAGCAGCAGTGCAAAGTGCAGCAGTGTAAAGAGCAGCAGTGTAAAGAGCAGCAGTGTAAAGTGCAGCAGTCTAAAGAGCAGCAGTGTAAAGTGCAGCAGTGCAAAGAGCAGCAGTGGAAAGAGCAGCAGTGTAAAGAGCAGCAGTGTAAAGAGCAGCAGTGCAAAGTGCAGCAGTATAAAGCGCAGCAGTGTAAAGAATGAGAAGTGTAAAGAGCGGCAGTGTAAAGAATGAGAAGTGTAAAGAGAGGCAGTGTAAAGTGCAGCAGTGTAAAGAGCAGCAGCGTAAAGAGCAGCAGTGTAAAGTGCAGCAGTGTAAAGTGCAGCAGTGTAAAGAGCAGCAGTGTAAAGAGCAGCAGTTTAAAGAGCAGCAGTGTAAAGTGCAGCAGTGTAAAGTGCGGCAGTGTAAAGACCAGCAGTGTAAAGAGCAGCAGTTTAAAGAGCAGCAGTGTAAAGTGCAGCAGTGTAAAGTGCGGCAGTGTAAAGAGCGGTAGTGTAAAGTGCAGCAGTGGAAAGAGCAGCAGTGCAAAGAGCGGCAGTGTAAAGAGCGGCAGTGTAAAGTGCAGCAGTGGAAAGAGCAGCAGTGCAAAGAGCGGCAGTGTAAAGAGTGGCAGTGTAAAGTGCAGCAGTGGAAAGAGCGGCAGTGCAAAGAGCAGCAGTGTAAAGTGCAGCAGTGTAAAGAGCGGCAGTGTAAAGAGCGGCAGTGTAAAGAGCGGCAGTGAAAAGTGCAACAGTGTAAAGAGCAGCAGTGTAAAGAATGGGAAGTGTAAAGAGCGGCAGTGTAAAGAGCAGCAGTGTAAAGAATGAGAAGTGTAAAGAGCGGCAGTGCAAAGAGCAGCAGTGTAAAGAGCAGCAGTGTAAAGTGCAGCAGTGTAAAGAGCAGCAGTGTAAAGAGCAGCAGTGTAAAGTGCAGCAGTGCAAAGAGCAGCAGTGCAAAGAATGAGAAGTGAAAAGAGCGGCAGTGTAAAGAGCAGCAGTGTAAACTGCAGTAGTGTAAAGAGCAGCAGTGTAAACTGCAGCACTGTAAAGAGCGGCAGTGGAAAGAGCGAAAGTGTAAAGAGCAGCAGCGTAAAGAGCAGCAGTGTAAAGAGCAGCAGCGTAAAGAGCAGCAGTGTAAAGAGCGGCAGTGTAAAGTGCGGCAGTGTAAAGTGCGGCAGTGTAAAGTGCGGCAGTGTAAACTGCAGCAGTGTAAAGAGCAGCAGTGTAAACTGCTGCAGTGTAAAGAGCGGCAGTGTAAAGAGCGAAAGTGTAAAGAGCGGCAGCGTAAAGAGCGGCAGCGTAAAGAGCGGCAGTGCAAAGAGCAGCAGCGTAAAGAGCAGCAGTGTAAAGAGCGGCAGCGTAAAGTGCGGCAGTGTAAAGTGCGGCAGTGAAAAGTGCGGCAGTGTAAACTGCAGCAGTGTAAAGAGCAGCAGTGTAAAGTGCGGCAGTGTAAAGTGCGGCAGTGTCAAGTGCGGCAGTGTCAAGTGCGGCAGTGTAAAGAGCAGCAGTGTAAAGAGCAGCAGTGTAACGAGCAGAAGTGTAAAGAGCAGAAGTGTAAAGAGCGGCAGTTTAAACTGCAGCAGTGTAAAGTGCAGCAGTGTAAAGAGCAGCAGTGTAAAGAGCGGCAGTGTAAAGTGCGGCAGTGTAAAGTGTGGCAGTGTAAAGAGCAGCAGTGTAAACTGCAGCAGTGTAAAGAGCAGCAGTGTAAAGAGCGGCAGTGTAAAGTGCAGCAGTGTAAAGTGCAGCAGTGCAAAAAGCGGCAGTGTAAAGTGCGGCAGTGTAAAGAGCGGCAGTGTAAAGTGCAGCAGTGTAAAGTGCAGCAGTGCAAAGAGCGGCAGTGTAAAGTGCGGCAGTGTAAAGTGCGGCAGTGTAAAGAGCGGCAGTGTAAAGTGCGGCAGTGTAGAGAGCGGCAGTGTAAAGTGCAGCAGTGTAAAGAGCGGCAGTGTAAAGAGCGGCAGTGTAAAGTGCGGCAGTGTAAAGTGCGGCAGTGTAAAGAGCGGCAGTGTAAAGTTCGGCAGAGTAAAGTGCGGCAGAGTAAAGTGCGGCAGTGTAAAGTGCAGCACTGTAAAGAGCGGCAGTGTAAAGTGCGGCAGAGTAAAGTGCAGCAGTGTAAAGAGCAGCAGTGTAAAGTGCAGCAGTGTAAAGTGCAGCAGTGTAAAGAGCGGCAGTGTAAAGTGCAGCAGTGTAATGTGCAGCAGTGTAAAGAGCAGCAGTGTAAAGTGCGGCAGTGTAAAGAGCGGCAGTGTAAAGAGCGGCAGTGTAAAGTGCAGCAGTGCAAAGAGCAGCAGTGTAAAGAGCGGCAGCGTAAAGAGCGGCAGCGTAAAGAGCGGCAGTGTAAAGTGCAGCAGTGCAAAGAGCGGCAGTGTAAAGAGCGGCAGTGTAAAGAGCGGCAGTGTAAAGTCAGGCAGTGTCAAGAGCGGCAGTGTAAACTGCAGCAGTGTAAAGAGCAGCAGTGTAAAGAGCGGCAGTGTAACGTGCGGCAGTATAAAGAGCAGCAGTGTAAACTGCAGCAGTGTAAAGAGCAGCAGTGTAAAGAGCGGCAGTGTAAAGAGCAGCAGTGTAAAGAGCAGCAGTGTAAACAGCGGCAGTGCAAAGAGCGGCAGTGTAAAGAGCAGCAGTGTAAACTGCAGCAGTGTAAAGAGCAGCAGTGTAAAGAGCGGCAGTGCAAAGAGCGGCAGTGTAAAGAGCAGCAGTGTAAACTGCAGCAGTGCAAAGAGCAGCAGTGCAAAGAGCAGCAGTGTAAACTGCAGCAGTGCAAAGAGCAGCAGTGTAAAGAGCAGCAGTGTAAAGTGCAGCAGTGTAAAGAGCGGCAGTGTAAAGAGCAGCAGTGTAAACTGCAGCAGTGTAAAGAGCAGCAGTGTGGAGTGCAGCAGTGTAAAGAGCAGCAGTGTAAAGAGCAGCAGTGTAAACTGCAGCAGTGCAAAGAGCAGCAGTGTAAAGAGCAGCAGTGTAAACTGCAGCAGTGCAAAGAGCAGCAGTGTAAAGAGCAGCAGTGTAAAGAGCAGCAGTGTAAACTGCAGCAGTGCAAAGAGCAGCAGTGTAAAGAGCAGCAGTGTAAAGAGCGGCAGTGTAAACTGCAGCAGTGCAAAGAGCAGCAGTGTAAAGAGCGGCAGCGTAAAGAGCGGCAGCGTAAAGAGCGGCAGCGTAAAGAGCGGCAGTGAAAAGTGCAGCAGTGTAAAGTGCAGCAGCGTAAAAAGCGGCAGTGTAAACTGCAGCAGTGTAAAGAGCAGCAGTGTAAAGAGCGGCAGTGTAAAGAGCAGCAGTGTAAAGAGCGGCAGTGTAAAGTGCAGCAGCGTAAAAAGCGGCAGTGTAAACTGCAGCAGTGTAAAGAGCGGCAGCGTAAAGAGCGGCAGTGTAAAGAGCGGCAGCGTAAAGAGCGGCAGTGAAAAGTGCAGCAGTGTAAACTGCAGCAGTGTAAAGAGCGGCAGCGTAAAGAGCGGCAGCGTAAAGTGCAGCAGCATAAAGAGCGGCAGCGTAAAGTGCGGCAGAGTAAAGTGCGGCAGCGTAAAGAGCGGCAGCGGAAAGTGCGGCAGCGGAAAGTGCGGCAGCGTAAAGTGCAGCAGTGTAAATGCTGCAGTGTAAAGTGCAGCAGTGTAAACTGCAGCAGTGCAAAGTGCAGCAGTGTAAACTGCGGCAGTGTAAAGAGCGGCAGTACAAAGAGCAGCAGTGTAAACTGCAGCAGTGTAAAGTGCTGCAGTGTAAAGTGCAGCAGTGTAAACTGCAGCAGTGTAAAGTGCAGCAGTGTAAAGTGCAGCAGTGCAAAGTGCAGCAGTGTAAACTGCAGCAGTGTAAAGTGCTGCAGTGTAAAGTGCAGCAGTGTAAAGTGCTGCAGTGTAAAGTGCAGCAAAGTAAAGTGCAGCAGTGTAAAGTGCTGCAGTGTAAAGTGCAGCAGTGTAAACTGCGGCAGTGTAAAGAGCGGCAGTTTAAAGTGCAGCAGTGTAAACTGCAGCAGTGTAAAGTGCTGCAGTGTAAAGTGCAGCAGTGTAAACTGCAGCAGTGTAAAGAGCAGCAGTGTACAGTGCAGCAGTGTAAACTGCAGCAGTGTAAAGTGCTGCAGTGTAAAGTGCAGCAGTGTAAAGTGCAGCAGTGTAAAGAGCGGCAGTGTGCAGAGCAGCAGTGTAAAGTGCAGCAGTGTAAACTGCAGCAGCGTAAATAGCAGCAGTGCAAAGAGCGGCTGTGTAAAGAGCGGCAGTGGAAAGAGCGGCAGTGGAAAGAACGGCAGTGGAAAGTGCAGCAGTGCAAAGTGCAGCAGTGTAAAGTGCAGCAGTGTAAAGAGCAGCAGTGTAAAGTGCAGCTGTGTAAAGAGCAGCAGTGCAAAGTGCAGCAGTGCAAAGAGCAGCAGTGCAAAGAATGAGAAGTGAAAAGAGTGGCAGTGTAAAGAGCAGCAGTGTAAACTGCAGTAGTGTAAAGAGCAGCAGTGTAAACTGCAGCTGTGTAAAGAGCGGCAGTGGAAAGAGCGAAAGTGTAAAGAGCAGCAGTGTAAAGAGCAGCAGCGTAAAGAGCAGCAGTGTAAAGAGCGGCAGTGTAAAGTGCGGCAGTGTAAAGTGCGGCAGTGTAAAGTGCGGGAGTGTAAACTGCAGCAGTGTAAAGAGCAGCAGTGTAAACTGCTGCAGTGTAAAGAGCGGCAGTGTAAAGAGCGAAAGTGTAAAGAGCGGCAGCGTAAAGAGCGGCAGCGTAAAGAGCGGCAGTGCAAAGAGCAGCAGCGTAAAGAGCAGCAGTGTAAAGAGCGGCAGCGTAAAGTGCGGCAGTGTAAAGTGCGGCAGTGAAAAGTGCGGCAGTGTAAACTGCAGCAGTGTAAAGAGCAGCAGTGTAAAGTGCGGCAGTGTCAATTGCAGCTGTGTAAAGTGCAGTAGTGTAAACAGCGGCAGTGTCAAGTGCAGCTGTGTAAACTGCAGCAGTGTAAAGAGCAGCAGTGTAAAGTGCGGCAGTGTCAAGTGCGGCAGTGTCAAGTGCGGCAGTGTAAAGAGCAGCAGTGTAACGAGCAGAAGTGTAAAGAGCAGAAGTGTAAAGAGCGGCAGTTTAAACTGCAGCAGTGTAAAGTGCGGCAGTGTAAAGTGTGGCAGTGTAAAGAGCAGCAGTGTAAACTGCAGCAGTGTAAAGAGCAGCAGTGTAAAGAGCGGCAGTGTAAAGTGCGGCAGTGTAAAGTGTGGCAGTGTAAAGAGCAGCAGTGTAAACTGCAGCAGTGTAAAGAGCAGCAGTCTAAAGAGCAGCAGTGTAAAGTGCAGCAGTGTAAAGTGTGGCAGTGTAAAGAGCGGTAGTGTAAAGTGCAGCAGTGGAAAGGGCAGCAGTGCAAAGAGCGGCAGTGTAAAGAGCGGCAGTGTAAAGTGCAGCAGTGGAAAGAGCAGCAGTGCAAAGAGCGGCAGTGTAAAGAGCGGCAGTGTAAAGTGCAGCAGTGGAAAGAGCGGCAGTGCAAAGAGCAGCAGTGTAAAGTGCAGCAGTGTAAAGAGCGGCAGTGTAAAGAGCGGCAGTGTAAAGAGCAGCAGTGAAAAGCGCAACAGTGTAAAGAGCAGCAGTGTAAAGAATGGGAAGTGTAAAGAGCGGCAGTGTAAAGAGCAGCAGTGTAAAGAATGAGAAGTGTAAAGAGCGGCAGTGCAAAGAGCAGCAGTGTAAAGAGCAGCAGTGTAAAGTGCAGCAGTGTAAAGAGCAGCAGTGTAAAGAGCAGCAGTGTAAAGTGCAGCTGTGTAAAGAGCAGCAGTGCAAAGTGCAGCAGTGCAAAGAGCAGCAGTGCAAAGAATGAGAAGTGAAAAGAGCGGCAGTGTAAAGAGCAGCAGTGTAAACTGCAGTAGTGTAAAGAGCAGCAGTGTAAACTGCAGCAGTGTAAAGAGCGGCAGTGGAAAGAGCGAAAGTGTAAAGAGCAGCAGCGTAAAGAGCAGCAGTGTAAAGAGCAGCAGCGTAAAGAGCGGCAGTGTAAAGAGCGGCAGTGTAAAGTGCGGCAGTGTAAACTGCAGCAGTGTAAAGAGCAGCAGTGTAAACTGCTGCAGTGTAAAGAGCGGCAGCGTAAAGAGCGGCAATGCAAAGAGCAGCAGCGTAAAGAGCAGCAGTGTAAAGAGCGGCAGCGTAAAGTGCGGCAGTGTAAAGTGCGGCAGTGAAAAGTGCGGCAGTGTAAACTGCAGCAGTGTAAAGAGCGGCAGTGTAAAGTGCGGCAGTGTAAAGTGCGGCAGTGTCAAGTGCGGCAGTGTCAAGTGCGGCAGTGTAAAGAGCAGCAGTGTAACGAGCAGAAGTGTAAAGAGCAGAAGTGTAAAGAGCGGTAGTTTAAACTGCAGCAGTGTAAAGTGCAGCAGTGTAAAGAGCAGCAGTGTAAAGAGCGGCAGTGTAAAGTGCGGCAGTGTAAAGTGTGGCAGTGTAAAGAGCAGCAGTGTAAACTGCAGCAGTGTAAAGAGCAGCAGTGTAAAGAGCGGCAGTGTAAAGTGCAGCAGTGTAAAGAGCGGCAGTGTAAAGTGCAGCAGTGTAAAGAGCGGCAGTGTAAAGTGCAGCAGTGTAATGAGCAGCAGTGTAAAGAGCGGCAGTGTAAAGTGCGGCAGTGTAAAGAGCGGCAGTGTAAAGAGCGGCAGTGTAAAGTGCAGCAGTGTAAAGTGCGGCAGAGTAAAGTGCAGCAGTGTAAAGAGCAGCAGTGTAAAGTGCAGCAGTGTAAAGTGCAGCAGTGTAAAGAGCAGCAGTGTAAAGTGCAGCAGTGTAAAGAGCGGCAGTGTAAAGTGCAGCAGTGTAAAGTGCGGCAGTGTAAAGAGCGGCAGTGTAAAGAGCGGCAGAGTAAAGTGCAGCAGTGCAAAGAGCAGCAGCGTAAAGAGCGGCAGCGTAAAGTGCAGCAGTGCAAAGAGCGGCAGTGTAAAGAGCGGCAGTGTAAAGTGCGGCAGTGTAAAGAGCGGCAGTGTAAAGAGCGGCAGTGTAAAGAGCAGCAGCGTAAAGAGCAGCAGCGTAAAGAGCAGCAGTGTAAAGTGCAGCAGTGTCAAGAGCGGCAGTGTAAAGAGCGGCAGTGTAAAGAGCGGCAGTGCAAAGAGCGGCAGTGTAAAGTGCGGCAGTGTAACGTGCGGCAGTGTAACGTGCGGCAGTGTAAAGAGCAGCAGTGTAAACTGCAGCAGTGTAAAGAGCAGCAGTGTAAAGAGCGGCAGTGTAAAGAGCAGCAGTGTAAAGAGCAGCAGTGTAAAGAGCGGCAGTGCAAAGAGCGGCAGTGTAAAGAGCAGCAGTGTAAACTGCAGCAGTGTAAAGAGCAGCAGTGTAAAGAGCGGCAGTGCAAAGAGCGGCAGTGTAAAGAGCAGCAGTGTAAACTGCAGCAGTGCAAAGAGCAGCAGTGTAAAGAGCAGCAGTGTAAACTGCAGCAGTGCAAAGAGCAGCAGTGTAAAGAGCAGCAGTGTAAAGTGCAGCAGTGTAAAGAGCGGCAGTGTAAAGAGCAGCAGTGTAAACTGCAGCAGTGTAAAGAGCAGCAGTGTGGAGTGCAGCAGTGTAAAGAGCAGCAGTGTAAAGAGCAGCAGTGTAAACTGCAGCAGTGCAAAGAGCAGCAGTGTAAAGAGCAGCAGTGTAAACTGCAGCAGTGCAAAGAGCAGCAGTGTAAAGAGCAGCAGTGTAAAGAGCAGCAGTGTAAACTGCAGCAGTGCAAAGAGCAGCAGTGTAAAGAGCGGCAGTGTAAAGAGCGGCAGTGTAAACTGCAGCAGTGCAAAGAGCAGCAGTGTAAAGAGCGGCAGCGTAAAGAGCGGCAGCGTAAAGAGCGGCAGTGAAAAGTGCAGCAGTGTAAAGTGCAGCAGCGTAAAAAGCGGCAGTGTAAACTGCAGCAGTGTAAAGAGCAGCAGTGTAAAGAGCGGCAGCGTAAAGAGCGGCAGCGTAAAGAGCGGCAGTGTAAAGTGCAGCAGCGTAAAAAGCGGCAGCGTAAAGAGCGGCAGTGTAAAGAGCCGCAGTGTAAAGTGCAGCAGTGTAAAAAGCGGCAGTGTAAACTGCAGCAGTGTAAAGAGCGGCAGCGTAAAGAGCGGCAGTGTAAAGAGCGGCAGCGTAAAGAGCAGCAGTGAAAAGTGCAGCAGTGTAAACTGCAGCAGTGTAAAGAGCGGCAGCGTAAAGAGCGGCAGCGTAAAGTGCAGCAGCATAAAGAGCGGCAGAATAAAGTGCGGCAGCGTAAAGAGCGGCAGCGGAAAGTGCGGCAGCGTAAAGAGCGGCAGTGAAAAGTGCAGCAGTGTAAACTGCAGCAGTGTAAATGCTGCAGTGTAAAGTGCAGCAGTGTAAACTGCGGCAGTGTAAAGAGCGGCAGTACAAAGAGCAGCAGTGTCAACTGCAGCAGTGTAAAGTGCTGCAGTGTAAACTGCAGCAGTGCAAAGTGCAGCAGTGTAAAGTGCAGCAGTGTAAAGTGCAGCAGTGCAAAGTGCAGCAGTGTAAACTGCAGCAGTGTAAAGTGCTGCAGTGTAAAGTGCAGCAGTGTAAAGTGCTGCAGTGTAAAGTGCAGCAGTGTAAAGTGCGGCAGTGTCAAGTGCGGCAGTGTAAAGTGCAGCAGTGTAAACTGCAGCAGTGTAAACTGCAGCAGTGTAAAGAGCGGCAGCGTAAAGAGCGGCAGTGTAAAGAGCGGCAGCGTAAAGAGCGGCAGTGAAAAGTGCAGCAGTGTAAACTGCAGCAGTGTAAAGAGCGGCAGCGTAAAGAGCGGCAGCGTAAAGTGCAGCAGCATAAAGAGCGGCAGTGAAAAGTGCAGCAGTGTAAACTGCAGCAGTGTAAAGAGCGGCAGCGTAAAGAGCGGCAGCGTAAAGAGCGGCAGTGAAAAGTGCAGCAGTGTAAACTGCAGCAGTGTAAAGAGCGGCAGCGTAAAGAGCGGCAGCGTAAAGTGCAGCAGCATAAAGAGCGGCAGCGTAAAGTGCGGCAGAGTAAAGTGCGGCAGCGTAAAGAGCGGCAGCGGAAAGTGCGGCAGCGGAAAGTGCGGCAGCGTAAAGTGCAGCAGTGTAAATGCTGCAGTGTAAAGTGCAGCAGTGTAAACTGCAGCAGTGCAAAGTGCAGCAGCGTAAAAAGCGGCAGTGTAAACTGCAGCAGTGTAAAGAGCGGCAGCGTAAAGAGCGGCAGTGTAAAGAGCGGCAGCGTAAAGAGCGGCAGTGAAAAGTGCAGCAGTGTAAACTGCAGCAGTGTAAAGAGCGGCAGCGTAAAGAGCGGCAGCGTAAAGTGCAGCAGCATAAAGAGCGGCAGCGTAAAGTGCGGCAGAGTAAAGTGCGGCAGCGTAAAGAGCGGCAGCGGAAAGTGCGGCAGCGGAAAGTGCGGCAGCGTAAAGTGCAGCAGTGTAAATGCTGCAGTGTAAAGTGCAGCAGTGTAAACTGCAGCAGTGCAAAGTGCAGCAGTGTAAACTGCGGCAGTGTAAAGAGCGGCAGTACAAAGAGCAGCAGTGTAAACTGCAGCAGTGTAAAGTGCTGCAGTGTAAAGTGCAGCAGTGTAAACTGCAGCAGTGTAAAGTGCAGCAGTGTAAAGTGCAGCAGTGCAAAGTGCAGCAGTGTAAACTGCAGCAGTGTAAAGTGCGGCAGTGTAAAGAGCGGCAGTGTAAAGAGCGGCAGTGTAAAGTGCGGCAGAGTAAAGTGCAGCAGTGTAAAGAGCAGCAGTGTAAAGAGCAGCAGTGTAAAGTGCAGCAGTGTAAAGAGCGGCAGTGTAAAGTGCAGCAGTGTAAAGTGCGGCAGTGTAAAGAGCGGCAGAGTAAAGTGCAGCAGTGCAAAGAGCAGCAGCGTAAAGAGCGGCAGCGTAAAGTGCAGCAGTGCAAAGAGCGGCAGTGTAAAGAGCGGCAGTGTAAAGTGCGGCAGTGTAAAGAGCGGCAGTGTAAAGAGCGGCAGTGTAAAGAGCAGCAGCGTAAAGAGCAGCAGCGTAAAGAGCAGCAGTGTAAAGTGCAGCAGTGTCAAGAGCGGCAGTGTAAAGAGCGGCAGTGTAAAGAGCGGCAGTGCAAAGAGCGGCAGTGTAAAGTGCGGCAGTGTAACGTGCGGCAGTGTAACGTGCGGCAGTGTAAAGAGCAGCAGTGTAAACTGCAGCAGTGTAAAGAGCAGCAGTGTAAAGAGCGGCAGTGTAAAGAGCAGCAGTGTAAAGAGCAGCAGTGTAAAGAGCGGCAGTGCAAAGAGCGGCAGTGTAAAGAGCAGCAGTGTAAACTGCAGCAGTGTAAAGAGCAGCAGTGTAAAGAGCGGCAGTGCAAAGAGCGGCAGTGTAAAGAGCAGCAGTGTAAACTGCAGCAGTGCAAAGAGCAGCAGTGTAAAGAGCAGCAGTGTAAACTGCAGCAGTGCAAAGAGCAGCAGTGTAAAGAGCAGCAGTGTAAAGTGCAGCAGTGTAAAGAGCGGCAGTGTAAAGAGCAGCAGTGTAAACTGCAGCAGTGTAAAGAGCAGCAGTGTGGAGTGCAGCAGTGTAAAGAGCAGCAGTGTAAAGAGCAGCAGTGTAAACTGCAGCAGTGCAAAGAGCAGCAGTGTAAAGAGCAGCAGTGTAAACTGCAGCAGTGCAAAGAGCAGCAGTGTAAAGAGCAGCAGTGTAAAGAGCAGCAGTGTAAACTGCAGCAGTGCAAAGAGCAGCAGTGTAAAGAGCGGCAGTGTAAAGAGCGGCAGTGTAAACTGCAGCAGTGCAAAGAGCAGCAGTGTAAAGAGCGGCAGCGTAAAGAGCGGCAGCGTAAAGAGCGGCAGTGAAAAGTGCAGCAGTGTAAAGTGCAGCAGCGTAAAAAGCGGCAGTGTAAACTGCAGCAGTGTAAAGAGCAGCAGTGTAAAGAGCGGCAGCGTAAAGAGCGGCAGCGTAAAGAGCGGCAGTGTAAAGTGCAGCAGCGTAAAAAGCGGCAGCGTAAAGAGCGGCAGTGTAAAGAGCCGCAGTGTAAAGTGCAGCAGTGTAAAAAGCGGCAGTGTAAACTGCAGCAGTGTAAAGAGCGGCAGCGTAAAGAGCGGCAGTGTAAAGAGCGGCAGCGTAAAGAGCAGCAGTGAAAAGTGCAGCAGTGTAAACTGCAGCAGTGTAAAGAGCGGCAGCGTAAAGAGCGGCAGCGTAAAGTGCAGCAGCATAAAGAGCGGCAGAATAAAGTGCGGCAGCGTAAAGAGCGGCAGCGGAAAGTGCGGCAGCGTAAAGAGCGGCAGTGAAAAGTGCAGCAGTGTAAACTGCAGCAGTGTAAATGCTGCAGTGTAAAGTGCAGCAGTGTAAACTGCGGCAGTGTAAAGAGCGGCAGTACAAAGAGCAGCAGTGTCAACTGCAGCAGTGTAAAGTGCTGCAGTGTAAACTGCAGCAGTGCAAAGTGCAGCAGTGTAAAGTGCAGCAGTGCAAAGTGCAGCAGTGTAAACTGCAGCAGTGTAAAGTGCTGCAGTGTAAAGTGCAGCAGTGTAAAGTGCTGCAGTGTAAAGTGCAGCAGTGTAAAGTGCTGCAGTGTAAAGAGCAGCAGTGTAAAGTGCAGCAGTGTAAACTGCAGCAGTGTAAACTGCAGCAGTGTAAAGTGCTGCAGTGCAAAGAGCAGCAGTGTAAACTGCAGCAGTGTAAAGTGCTGCAGTGTAAAGTGCAGCAGTGTAAACTGCAGCAGTGTAAAGTGCAGCAGTGTAAAGTGCAGCAGTGCAAAGTGCGGCAGTGTAAACTGCGGCAGTGTAAAGAGCGGCAGTACAAAGAGCAGCAGTGTAAACTGCAGCAGTGTAAAGTGCTGCAGTGTAAAGTGCAGCAGTGTAAACTGCAGCAGTGTAAAGTGCAGCAGTGTAAAGTGCAGCAGTGCAAAGTGCGGCAGTGTAAACTGCAGCAGTGTAAAGTGCTGCAGTGTAAAGTGCAGCAGTGTAAAGTGCTGCAGTGTAAAGTGCAGCAATCTAAAGTGCAGCAGTGTAAAGTGCAGCAGTGTAAACTGCAGCAGTGTAAAGAGCAGCAGTGTAAACTGCAGCAGTGCAAAGAGCAGCAGTGTAAAGAGCAGCAGTGTAAACTGCAGCAGTGCAAAGAGCAGCAGTGTAAAGAGCAGCAGTGTAAAGTGCAGCAGTGTAAAGAGCGGCAGTGTAAAGAGCAGCAGTGGAAAGAGCAGCAGTGTAAACTGCAGCAGTGCAAAGAGCAGCAGTGTAAAGAGCAGCAGTGTAAACTGCAGCAGTGTAAAGAGCAGCAGTGTGGAGTGCAGCAGTGTAAAGAGCAGCAGTGTAAAGAGCAGCAGTGTAAACTGCAGCAGTGCAAAGAGCAGCAGTGGAAAGAGCAGCAGTGTAAACTGCAGCAGTGCAAAGAGCAGCAGTGTAAAGAGCAGCAGTGTAAAGAGCGGCAGTGTAAAGAGCGGCAGTGTAAACTGCAGCAGTGCAAAGAGCAGCAGTGTAAAGAGCGGCAGCGTAAAGAGCGGCAGCGTAAAGAGCGGCAGTGAAAAGTGCAGCAGTGTAAAGTGCAGCAGCGTAAAAAGCGGCAGTGTAAACTGCAGCAGTGTAAAGAGCAGCAGTGTAAAGAGCGGCAGTGTAAAGAGCGGCAGCGTAAAGAGCGGCAGCGTAAAGAGCGGCAGTGTAAAGTGCAGCAGCGTAAAAAGCGGCAGCGTAAAGAGCGGCAGTGCAAAGAGCGGCAGTGTAAACTGCAGCAGTGTAAAGAGCGGCAGCGTAAAGAGCGGCAGTGTAAAGAGCGGCAGCGTAAAAAGCGGCAGTGTAAACTGCAGCAGTGTAAAGAGCAGCAGTGTAAAGAGCGGCAGCGTAAAGAGCGGCAGCGTAAAGAGCGGCAGTGTAAAGTGACGCAGCGTAAAAAGCGGCAGCGTAAAGTGCAGCAGTGTAAAGAGCGGCAGCGTAAAAAGCGGCAGTGTAAACTGCAGCAGTGTAAAGAGCAGCAGTGTAAAGAGCGGCAGTGTAAAGAGCGGCAGTGTAAAGAGCGGCAGCGTAAAGAGCGGCAGCGTACAGAGCGGCAGCGTAAAGAGCAGCAGTGTAAAGTGCAGCAGCGTAAAAAGCGGCAGCGTAAAGTGCAGCAGTGTAAAAAGCGGCAGTGTAAACTGCAGCAGTGTAAAGAGCAGCAGTGTAAAGAGCGGCAGTGTAAAGAGCGGCAGCGTAAAGAGCGGCAGTGTTAACTGCAGCAGTGTAAAGAGCAGCAGTGTAAAGAGCGGCAGTGTAAAGAGCGGCAGCGTAAAGAGCGGCAGCGTAAAGAGCGGCAGTGTAAACTGCAGCCGTGTAAAGTGCAGCAGCGTAAAAAGCGGCAGTGTAAACTGCAGCAGTGTAAAGAGCAGCAGTGTAAAGAGCGGCAGTGTAAAGAGCGGCAGCGTAAAGAGCGGCAGCGTAAAGAGCGGCAGTGTAAAGTGCGGCAGCGTAAAAAGCGGCAGCGTAAAGTGCAGCAGTGTAAAAAGCGGCAGTGTAAACTGCAGCAGTGTAAAGAGCGGCAGCGTAAAGAGCGGCAGTGTAAACTGCAGCAGTGTAAAGAGCGGCAGCGTAAAGAGCGGCAGCGTAAAATGCAGCAGCATAAAGAGCGGCAGAGTAAAGTGCGGCAGCGTAAAGAGCGGCAGCGGAAAGTGCGGCAGCGTAAAGAGCGGCAGTGAAAAGTGCAGCAGTGTAAACTGCAGCAGTGTAAATGCTGCAGTGTAAAGTGCAGCAGTGTAAAGAGCGGCAGTACAAAGAGCAGCAGTGTAAACTGCAGCAGTGTAAAGTGCTGCAGTGTAAACTGCAGCAGTGCAAAGTGCAGCAGTGTAAAGTGCAGCAGTGTAAAGTGCAGCAGTGCAAAGTGCAGCAGTGTAAACTGCAGCAGTGTAAAGTGCTGCAGTGTAAAGTGCAGCAGTGTAAAGTGCTGCAGTGTAAACTGCAGCAGTGTAAAGTGCGGCAGTGTAAACTGCAGCAGTGTAAAGAGCAGCAGTGTAAACTGCTGCAGTGTAAAGAGCGGCAGCGTAAAGAGCGGCAGCGTAAAGAGCGGCAGTGCAAAGAGCAGCAGCGTAAAGAGCAGCAGTGTAAAGAGCGGCAGCGTAAAGTGCGGCAGTGTAAAGTGCGGCAGTGAAAAGTGAGGCAGTGTCAATTGCAGCTGTGTAAAGTGCAGCAGTGTAAACAGCGGCAGTGTCAAGTGCGGCAGTGTAAATTGCGGCAGTGTCAAGTGCGGCAGTGTCAAGTGCGGCAGTGTAAAGAGCAGCAGTGTAACGAGCAGAAGTGTAAAGAGCAGAAGTGTAAAGAGCGGCAGTTTAAACTGCAGCAGTGTAAAGTGCAGCAGTGTTAAGAGCGGCAGTGTAAAGTGCGGCAGTGTAAAGTGCGGCAGTGTAAAGTGTGGCAGTGTAAAGAGCAGCAGTGTAAACTGCAGCAGTGTAAAGAGCAGCAGTGTAAAGAGCGGCAGTGTAAAGTGCAGCAGTGTAAAGTGCAGCAGTGTAAAGAGCGGCAGTGTAAAGTGCGGCAGTGTAAAGAGCGGCAGTGTAAAGTGCAGCAGTGTAAAGTGCAGCAGTGCAAAGAGCGGCAGTGTAAAGTGCGGCAGTGTAAAGAGCGGCAGTGTAAAGAGCGGCAGTGTAAAGTGCGGCAGTGTAAAGTGCGGCAGTGTAAAGAGCGGCAGTGTAAAGTGCGGCAGTGTAAAGTGCGGCAGTGTAAAGAGCGGCAGTGTAAAGTGCGGCAGAGTAAAGTGCGGCAGAGTAAAGTGCGGCAGTGTAAAGTGCAGCAGTGTAAAGAGCGGCAGTGTAAAGTGCAGCAGTGTAAAGAGCGGCAGTGTAAAGTGCAGCAGTGTAAAGAGCGGCAGTGTAAAGTGCAGCAGAGTAAAGTGCAGCAGTGTAAAGAGCAGCAGTGTAAAGAGCAGCAGTGTAAACTGCAGCAGTGCAAAGAGCAGCAGTGTAAAGAGCAGCAGTGTAAAGTGCAGCAGTGTAAAGAGCAGCAGTGTAAACTGCAGCAGTGTAAACTGCAGCAGTGCAAAGAGCGGCAGTGTAAAGAGCGGCAGCGTAAAGAGCGGCAGCGTAAAGAGCGGCAGTGTAAAGTGCAGCAGCGTAAAAAGCGGCAGTGTAAACTGCAGCAGTGTAAAGAGCGGCAGCGTAAAGAGCGGCAGCGTAAAGTGCAGCAGCATAAAGAGCGGCAGTGTAAAGCGCGGCAGAGTAAAGTGCGGCAGCGTAAAGAGCGGCAGCGGAAAGTGCGGCAGCGTAAAGAGCGGCAGTGAAAAGTGCAGCAGTGTAAACTGCAGCAGTGTAAAGAGCGGCAGTACAAACAGCAACAGTGTAAACTGCAGCAGTGTAAAGTGCTGCAGTGTAAACTGCAGCAGTGTAAAGTGCAGCAGTGTAAAGTGCAGCAGTGTAAAGTGCAGCAGTGCAAAGTGCAGCAGTGTAAAGTGCAGCAGTGTAAAGTGCAGCAGTGCAAAGTGCAGCAGTGTAAACTGCAGCAGTGTAAAGTGCTGCAGTGTAAAGTGCAGCAGTGTAAACTGCAGCAGTGTAAAGTGCGGCAGCGTAAAGAGCAGCAGTGTAAACTGCGGCAGTGTAAAGAGCGGCAGTACAAAGAGCAGCAGTGTAAACTGCAGCAGTGTAAAGTGCTGCAGTGTAAACTGCAGCAGTGTAAAGTGCAGCAGTGTAAAGTGCAGCAGTGCAAAGTGCAGCAGTGTAAAGTGCAGCAGTGTAAACTGCAGCAGTGTAAAGTGCTGCAGTGTAAAGTGCTGCAGTGTAAAGTGCAGCAGTGTAAAGTGCTGCAGTGTAAAGAGCAGCAGTGTAAAGTGCAGCAGTGTAAACTGCAGCAGTGTAAACTGCAGCAGTGTAAAGTGCTGCAGTGCAAAGTGCAGCAGTGTAAACTGCAGCAGTGTAAAGTGCGGCAGCGTAAAGAGCAGCAGTGTAAACTGCGGCAGTGTAAAGAGCGGCAGTACAAAGAGCAGCAGTGTAAACTGCAGCAGTGTAAAGTGCTGCAGTGTAAACTGCAGCAGTGTAAAGTGCAGCAGTGTAAAGTGCAGCAGTGTAAAGTGCAGCAGCGTAAAGTGCTGCAGCGTAAAGTGCAGCAATGTAAAGTGCAGCAGTGTAAAGTGCTGCAGTGTAAAGTGCAGCAGTGTAAACTGCAGCAGTGTAAAGAGCTGCAGTGTAAAGTGCAGCAGTGTAAAGAGCGGCAGTGTGCAGAGCAGCAGTGTAAAGTGCAGCAGTGTAAACTGCAGCAGCGTAAATAGCAGCAGTGCAAAGAGCGGCTGTGTAAAGAGCGGCAGTGGAAAGAGCGGCAGTGGAAAGAGCGGCAGTGGAAAGTGCAGCAGTGTAAAGAGCAGCAGTGTAAAGTGCAGCAGTGTAAAGTGCAGCAGTGTAAAGAGCAGCAGTGTAACGTGCAGCAGTGTAAAGAGCAACAGTGTAAACTGCAGCAGTGTAAAGTGCAGCAGTGTAAAGAGCAGCAGTGTAAAGAGCAGCAGTGTGAAGTGCAGCAATGTAAACTGCAGCAGTGTAAAGTGCAGCAGTGTAAAGAGCAGCAGTGTAAAGAGCAGCAGTGCAAAGTGCAGCAATGTAAACTGCAGCAGTGTAAACTGCAGCAGTGTAAAGAGCAGCAGTGTAAAGTGCAGCAATGTAAACTGCAGCAGTGTAAAGTGCAGCAGTGTAAAGAGCAGCAGTGCAAAGTGCAGCAATGTAAACTGCAGCAGTGTAAAGAGCAGCAGTGTAAAGTGCAGCAGTGTAAAGAGCAGCAGTGTAAAGTGCAGCAGTGTAAACTGCAGCAGTGTAAAGAGCAGCAGTGTAAACTGCAGCAGTGTAAAGAGCGGCAGTGTAAACTGCAGCAGTGTAAAGAGCGGCAGTGTAAACTGCAGCAGTGTAAAGAGCAGCAGTGCAAACTGCAGCAGTGTAAAGAGCGGCAGTGTAAAGAGCGGCAGTGTGAAGAGCGGCACTGTAAACTGCAGCAGAGTAAAGAGCAGCAGTGTAAAGAGCAGCAGTGTAAAGAGCAGCACTGTAAACTGCAGCAGTGTAAAGAGCGGCAGTGCAAAGTGCGGCAGTGCAAACTGCAGCAGTGTAAAGAGCAGCAGTGTAAAGAGCAGCAGTGTAAAGAGCAGCACTGTAAACTGCAGCAGTGTAAAGAGCGGCAGTGCAAAGTGCGGCAGTGCAAAGAGCGGCAGTGCAAAGAGCGGCACTGTAAACTGCAGCATTGTAAAGAGCAGCAGTGTAAAGAGCAGCAGTGCAAACTGCAGCAGTGTAAAGAGCAGCAGTGTAAAGAGCAGCAGTGTAAAGAGCAGCAGTGTAAACTGCAGCAGTGTAAAGAGCGGCAGTGCAAAGTGAGGCAGTGCAAAGAGCGGCAGTGTAAAGAGCGGCAGCGTAAAGAGCGGCAGCGTAAAGTCAGGCAGTGTAAAGAGCGGCAGTGAAAAGAGCAGCAGTGTAAACTGCAGCAGTGTAAACAGCGGCAGTGTAAAGAGCGGCAGTGTAAAGAGCGGCAGTCTAAAGAGCAGCAGTGTAAACTGCAGCAGTGTAAAGAGCAGCAGTGTAAACTGCAGCAGTGTAAACTGCAGCAGTGTAAAGAGCGGCAGTGTAAACTGCAGCTGTGTAAAGAGCAGAAGTGTAAACTGCAGCAGTGTAAAGAGCAGCAGTGCAAACTGCAGCAGTGTAAACAGCGGCAGTGTAAAGAGCGGCAGTGTGAAGAGCGGCACTGTAAACTGCAGCAGTGTAAAGAGCAGCAGTGTAAAGAGCAGCAGTGCAAACTGCAGCAGTGTAAAGAGCAGCAGTGTAAAGAGCAGCACTGTAAACTGCAGCAGTGTAAAGAGCGGCAGTGCAAAGTGCGGCAGTGCAAACTGCAGCAGTGTAAAGAGCAGCAGTGTAAAGAGCAGCAGTGTAAAGAGCAGCACTGTAAAGAGCGGCAGTGCAAAGAGCGGCAGTGCAAAGAGCGGCAGTGTAAAGAGCGGCACTGTAAACTGCAGCAGTGTAAAGAGCAGCAGTGTAAAGAGCAGCAGTGCAAACAGCAGCAGTGTAAAGAGCAGCAGTGTAAAGAGCAGCACTGTAAACTGCAGCAGTGTAAAGAGTGGCAGTGCAAAGTGCGGCAGTGCAAAGAGCGGCAGTGTAAAGAGCGGCAGCGTAAAGAGCGGCAGCGTAAAGTCAGGCAGTGTAAAGAGCGGCAGTGTAAAGAGCGGCAGTGTAAAGAGCAGCAATGTAAACTGCAGCAGTGTCAACAGCGGCAGTGTAAAGAGCGGCATTGTAAAGAGCGGCAGTCTAAAGAGCAGCAGTGTAAACTGCAGCAGTGCAAAGAGCAGCAGTGTAAACTGCAGCAGTGTAAAGAGCGGCAGTGTAAAGAGCGGCAATGTAAACTGCAGCAGTGTAAAGAGCAGCAGTGTAAAGAGCGGCAGTGTAAAGAGCGGCAGTGTAAAGAGCGGCAATGTAAACTGCAGCAGTGTAAAGAGCAGCAGTGTAAAGAGCGGCAGTGTAAAGAGCAGCAGTGTAAAGTGCAGCAGTGCAAAGAGCAGCAGTGTAAAGAGCAGCAGCGTAAAGAGCAGCAATGTAAACTGCAGCAGTGTAAAGAGCAGCAGTGTAAAGAGCAGCAGTGTAAAGAGCGGCAGTGTAAAGAGCGGCAGTGTAAAGAGCAGCAGTGTAAAGTGCGGCAGTGTAAAGTGCGGCAGTGTAAACTGCAGCAGTGTAAAAAGCAGCAGTGTAAAGAGCAGCAGTGCAAAGAGCAGCAGTGTAAAGTGCAGCAGTGTAAAGAGCGGCAGTGTAGAGAGCGGCAGTGTAAAGAGCGGCAATGTAAACTGCAGCAGTGTAAAGAGCAGCAGTGTAAACTGCAGCAGTGTAAAGAGCAGCAGTGTAAAGAGCAGCAGTGTAAAGTGCAGCAGTGTAAAGAGCAGCAGTGCAAAGTGCAGCAGTGTAAAGAGCGGCAGTGTAAAGAGCGGCAGTGTAAAGAGCGGCAATGTAAACTGCAGCAGTGTAAAGAGCAGCAGTGTAAAGAGCAGCAGTGTAAAGAGCAGCAGTGTAAAGAGCGGCAGTGTAAAGAGCAGCAGTGTAAAGTGCAGCAGTGCAAAGAGCAGCAGTGTAAAGAGCAGCAGCGTAAAGAGCAGCAATGTAAACTGCAGCAGTGTAAAGAGCAGCAGTGTGAAGAGCAGCAGTGTAAAGAGCAGCAGTGTAAAGAGCAGCAGTGTAAAGTGCGGCAGTGTAAAGTGCGGCAGTGTAAACTGCAGCAGTGTAAAGTGCGGCAGTGTAAAGAGCGGCAGTGTAAAGAGCGGCAGTGTAAAGAGCAGCAGCGTAAAGAGCAGCAGCGTAAAGAGCAGCAGCGTAAAGTGCAGCAGCGTCAAGAGCGGCAGCGTAAAGAGCGGCAGCGTAAAGAGCAGCAGCGTAAAGTGCGGCAGCGTAAAGAGCGGCAGCGTAAAGAGCGGCAGTGTAAAGAGCGGCAGTGTAAAGAGCAGCAGTGTAAAGTGCAGCAGTGTCAAGAGCAGCAGTGTAAACTGCAGCAGTGTAAACTGCAGCAGTGTAAAGAGCAGCAGTGTAAAGAGCGGCAGTGTAAAGAGCGGCAGTGTAAAGTGCAGCAGTGTAAACTGCGGCAGTGTAAAGAGCGGCAGTACAAAGGGCAGCAGTGTAAAGAGCGGCAGTGTAAAGTGCAGCAGTGTAAACTGCAGCAGTGTAAACTGCAGCAGTGTAAAGTGCAGCAGTGCAAAGTGCAGCAGTGCAAAGTGCAGCAGTGTAAACTGCAGCAGTGTAAAGTGCAGCAGTGCAAAGTGCAGCAGTGCAAAGTGCAGCAGTGTAAACTGCAGCAGTGTAAAGTGCTGCAGTGTAAAGTGCAGCAGCGTAAAGTGCTGCAGTGTAAAGTGCAGCAATGTAAAGTGCAGCAGTGTAAAGTGCTGCAGTGTAAAGTACAGCAGTTTAAACTGCAGCAGTGTAAAGTGCTGCAGTGTAAAGTGCAGCAGTGTAAAGAGCGGCAGTGTGCAGAGCAGCAGTGTAAAGTGCAGCAGTGTAAACTGCAGCAGCGTAAATAGCAGCAGTGCAAAGAGCGGCTGTGTAAAGAGCAGCAGTGGAAAGAGCGGCAGTGGAAAGAGCGGCAGTGGAAAGTGCAGCAGTGTAAAGAGCAGCAGTGTAAAGTGCAGCAGTGTAAAGTGCAGCAGTGCAAAGAGCAGCAGTGTAAACTGCAGCAGTGTAAAGAGCGGCAGTGTAAAGAGCGGCAATGTAAACTGCAGCAGTGTAAAGAGCAGCAGTGTAAAGAGCGGCAGTGTAAAGAGCGGCAATGTAAACTGCAGCAGTGTAAAGAGCAGCAGTGTAAAGAGCGGCAGTGTAAAGAGCAGCAGTGTAAAGTGCAGCAGTGCAAAGAGCAGCAGTGTAAAGAGCAGCAGCGTAAAGAGCAGCAATGTAAACTGCAGCAGTGTAAAGAGCAGCAGTGTAAAGAGCAGCAGTGTAAAGAGCGGCAGTGTAAAGAGCGGCAGTGTAAAGAGCAGCAGTGTAAAGTGCGGCAGTGTAAAGTGCGGCAGTGTAAACTGCAGCAGTGTAAAAAGCAGCAGTGTAAAGAGCAGCAGTGCAAAGAGCAGCAGTGTAAAGTGCAGCAGTGTAAAGAGCGGCAGTGTAGAGAGCGGCAGTGTAAAGAGCGGCAATGTAAACTGCAGCAGTGTAAAGAGCAGCAGTGTAAACTGCAGCAGTGTAAAGAGCAGCAGTGTAAAGAGCAGCAGTGTAAAGTGCAGCAGTGTAAAGAGCAGCAGTGCAAAGTGCAGCAGTGTAAAGAGCGGCAGTGTAAAGAGCGGCAGTGTAAAGAGCGGCAATGTAAACTGCAGCAGTGTAAAGAGCAGCAGTGTAAAGAGCAGCAGTGTAAAGAGCAGCAGTGTAAAGAGCGGCAGTGTAAAGAGCAGCAGTGTAAAGTGCAGCAGTGCAAAGAGCAGCAGTGTAAAGAGCAGCAGCGTAAAGAGCAGCAATGTAAACTGCAGCAGTGTAAAGAGCAGCAGTGTGAAGAGCAGCAGTGTAAAGAGCAGCAGTGTAAAGAGCAGCAGTGTAAAGTGCGGCAGTGTAAAGTGCGGCAGTGTAAACTGCAGCAGTGTAAAGTGCGGCAGTGTAAAGAGCGGCAGTGTAAAGAGCGGCAGTGTAAAGAGCGGCAGTGTAAAGAGCAGCAGCGTAAAGAGCAGCAGCGTAAAGAGCAGCAGCGTAAAGTGCAGCAGCGTCAAGAGCGGCAGCGTAAAGAGCGGCAGCGTAAAGAGCAGCAGCGTAAAGTGCGGCAGCGTAAAGAGCGGCAGCGTAAAGAGCGGCAGTGTAAAGAGCGGCAGTGTAAAGAGCAGCAGTGTAAAGTGCAGCAGTGTCAAGAGCAGCAGTGTAAACTGCAGCAGTGTAAACTGCAGCAGTGTAAAGAGCAGCAGTGTAAAGAGCGGCAGTGTAAAGAGCGGCAGTGTAAAGTGCAGCAGTGTAAACTGCGGCAGTGTAAAGAGCGGCAGTACAAAGGGCAGCAGTGTAAAGAGCGGCAGTGTAAAGTGCAGCAGTGTAAACTGCAGCAGTGTAAACTGCAGCAGTGTAAAGTGCAGCAGTGCAAAGTGCAGCAGTGCAAAGTGCAGCAGTGTAAACTGCAGCAGTGTAAAGTGCAGCAGTGCAAAGTGCAGCAGTGCAAAGTGCAGCAGTGTAAACTGCAGCAGTGTAAAGTGCTGCAGTGTAAAGTGCAGCAGCGTAAAGTGCTGCAGTGTAAAGTGCAGCAATGTAAAGTGCAGCAGTGTAAAGTGCTGCAGTGTAAAGTACAGCAGTTTAAACTGCAGCAGTGTAAAGTGCTGCAGTGTAAAGTGCAGCAGTGTTAAGAGCGGCAGTGTGCAGAGCAGCAGTGTAAAGTGCAGCAGTGTAAACTGCAGCAGCGTAAATAGCAGCAGTGCAAAGAGCGGCTGTGTAAAGAGCAGCAGTGGAAAGAGCGGCAGTGGAAAGAGCGGCAGTGGAAAGTGCAGCAGTGTAAAGAGCAGCAGTGTAAAGTGCAGCAGTGTAAAGTGCAGCAGTGTAAAGAGCAGCAGTGTAACGTGCAGCAGTGTAAAGAGCAACAGTGTAAACTGCAGCAGTGTAAAGTGCAGCAGTGTAAAGAGCAGCAGTGTAAAGAGCAGCAGTGTAAAGTGCAGCAATGTAAACTGCAGCAGTGTAAAGTGCAGCAGTGTAAAGAGCAGCAGTGTAAAGAGCAGCAGTGCAAAGTGCAGCAATGTAAACTGCAGCAGTGTAAACTGCAGCAGTGTAAAGTGCAGCAGTGTAAAGAGCAGCAGTGCAAAGTGCAGCAATGTAAACTGCAGCAGTGTAAAGAGCAGCAGTGTAAAGTGCAGCAGTGTAAAGAGCAGCAGTGTAAAGTGCAGCAGTGTAAACTGCAGCAGTGTAAAGAGCAGCAGTGTAAACTGCAGCAGTGTAAAGAGCGGCAGTGTAAACTGCAGCAGTGTAAAGAGCGGCAGTGTAAACTGCAGCAGTGTAAAGAGCGGCAGTGTAAACTGCAGCAGTGTAAAGAGCAGCAGTGCGAACTGCAGCAGTGTAAAGAGCGGCAGTGTGAAGAGCGGCACTGTAAACTGCAGCAGTGTAAAGAGCAGCAGTGTAAAGAGCAGCAGTGCAAACTGCAGCAGTGTAAAGAGCAGCAGTGTAAAGAGCAGCAGTGTAAAGAGCAGCACTGTAAACTGCAGCAGTGTAAAGAGCGGCAGTGCAAAGTGCGGCAGTGCAAACTGCAGCAGTGTAAAGAGCAGCAGTGTAAAGAGCAGCAGTGTAAAGAGCAGCACTGTAAACTGCAGCAGTGTAAAGAGCGGCAGTGCAAAGTGCGGCAGTGCAAAGAGCGGCAGTGTAAAGAGCGGCACTGTAAACTGCAGCAGTGTAAAGAGCAGCAGTGTAAAGAGCAGCAGTGTAAAGAGCAGCACTGTAAACTGCAGCAGTGTAAAGAGCGGCAGTGCAAAGTGCGGCAGTGCAAAGAGCGGCAGTGTAAAGAGCGGCAGCGTAAAGAGCGGCAGCGTAAAGTCAGGCAGTGTAAAGAGCGGCAGTGTAAAGAGCGGCAGTGTAAAGAGCAGCAGTGTAAACTGCAGCAGTGTAAACAGCGGCAGTGTAAAGAGCGGCAGTGTAAAGAGCGGCAGTCTAAAGAGCAGCAGTGTAAACTGCAGCAGTGTAAAGAGCAGCAGTGTAAACTGCAGCAGTGTAAACTGCAGCAGTGTAAAGAGCAGCAGTGTAAACTGCAGCAGTGTAAAGAGCGGCAGTGTAAAGAGCGGCAATGTAAACTGCAGCAGTGTAAAGAGCAGCAGTGTAAAGAGCAGCAGTGTAAAGAGCGGCAGTGTAAAGAGCGGCAGTGTAAAGCGCGGCAGTGTAAAGAGCGGCAATGTAAACTGCAGCAGTGTAAAGAGCAGCAGTGTAAAGAGCGGCAGTGTAAAGAGCAGCAGTGTAAAGTGCAGCAGTGCAGAGAGCAGCAGTGTAAAGAGCAGCAGCGTAAAGAGCAGCAATGTAAACTGCAGCAGTGTAAAGAGCAGCAGTGTAAAGAGCGGCAGTGTAAAGAGCGGCAGTGTAAAGTGCGGCAGTGTAAAGTGCGGCAGTGTAAAGTGCGGCAGTGTAAAGTGCAGCAGTGTAAAGAGCAGCAGTGTAAAGAGCAGCAGTGCAAAGAGCAGCAGTGTAAAGTGCAGCAGTGTAAAGAGCGGCAGTGTAGAGAGCGGCAGTGCAAAGAGCAGCAGTGCAAAGTGCGGCAGTGTAAAGAGCGGCAGTGTAAAGAGCGGCAGTGTAAAGAGCGGCAGTGTAAAGAGCGGCAGTGTAAAGAGCGGCAGTGTAAAGAGCAGCAGTGTAAAGTGCAGCAGTGCAAAGAGCAGCAGTGTAAAGAGCAGCAGCGTAAAGAGCAGCAATGTAAACTGCAGCAGTGTAAAGAGCAGCAGTGTAAAGAGCGGCAGTGTAAAGAGCGGCAGTGTAAAGAGCGGCAGTGTAAAGAGCGGCAGTGTAAAGTGCGGCAGTGTAAAGTGCGGCAGTGTAAAATGCGGCAGTGTAAACTGCGGCAGTGTAAAGAGCGGCAGTGTAAAGTGCGGCAGTGTAAAGAGCGGCAGTGTAAAGAGCGGCAGTGTAAAGTGCAGCAGTGTAAAGAGCAGCAGCGTAAAGAGCAGCAGCGTAAAGAGCAGCAGCGTAAAGTGCAGCAGCGTCAAGAGCGGCAGCGTAAAGAGCGGCAGCGTAAAGAGCAGCAGTGTAAAGTGCGGCAGTGTCAAGAGCGGCAGTGTAAAGAGCGGCAGTGTAAAGAGCGGCAGTGTAAAGAGCAGCAGTGTAAAGAGCAGCAGTGTAAAGTGCATCAGTGTCAAGAGCAGCAGTGTGAACTGCAGCAGTGTAAACTGCAGCAGTGTAAAGAGCGGCAGTGTAAAGAGCGGCAGTGTAAAGAGCAGCAGTGTCAAGAGCGGCAGTGTAAAGAGCGGCAGTGTAAAGAGCGGCAGTGTAAAGAGCAGCAGTGTAAAGTGCAGCAGTGTCAAGAGCAGCAGTGTAAACTGCAGCAGTGTAAACTGCAGCAGTGTAAAGAGCGGCAGTGTAAAGAGCGGCAGTGTAAAGAGCGGCAGTGTAAAGAGCGGCAGTGTGGTGTGCAGCAGTGTAAAGAGCAGCAGTGTAAAGAGCGGCAGTGTAAAGAGCAGCAGTGTAAAGAGCAGCAGTGTGAAGAGCGGCAGTGTAAACTGCAGCAGTGTAAAGAGCAGCAGTGTAAAGAGCAGCAGTGTAAACTGCAGCAGTGTCAAGAGCAGCAGTGTAAAGAGCAGCAGGGTAAACTGCAGCAGTGCAAAGAGCAGCAGTGTAAAGAGCAGCAGTGTAAAGTGCAGCAGTGTAAAGAGCGGCAGTGTAAACTGCAGCAGTGTAAAGAGCAGCAGTGTAAACTGCAGCAGTGTAAAGTGCAGCAGTGTAAAGAGCGGCAGTGTAAAGAGCGGCAGCGTAAAGAGCGGCAGCGTAAAGAGCAGCAGTGGAAAGAGCAGCAGTGTAAAGTGCAGCAGCGTAAAAAGCGGCAGTGTAAAGTGCAGCAGCATAAAGAGCGGCAGTGTAAAGTGCGGCAGAGTAAAGTGCGGCAGTGTAAAGAGCGGCAGCGTAAAGAGCGGCAGTGTAAAGTGCGGCACAGTAAAGTGCGGCAGTGTAAAGAGCTGCAGTGCAAAGTGCAGCAGTGTAAACTGCAGCAGTGTAAATGCTGCAGTGTAAAGTGCAGCAGTGTAAACTGCGGCAGTGTAAAGAGCGGCAGTACAAAGAGCAGCAGTGTAAACTGCAGTAGTGTAAAGTGCTGCAGTGTAAACTGCAGCAGTGTAAAGTGCAGCAGTGTAAAGTGCAGCAGTGTAAAGTGCAGCAGTGCAAAGTGCAGCAGTGTAAACTGCAGCAGTGTAAAGTGCAGCAGTGTAAAGTGCAGCAGTGTAAAGTGCTGCAGTGTAAAGTGCTGCAGTGTAAAGTGCAGCAGTGTAAAGTGCTGCAGTGCAAAGAGCAGCAGTGTAAAGTGCTGCAGTGCAAAGTGCAGCAGTGTAAACTGCAGCAGTGTAAAGTGCTGCAGTGTAAAGTGCAGCAGTGTAAAGTGCTGCAGTGCAAAGTGCAGCAGTGTAAACTGCAGCAGTGTAAATGCTGCAGTGTAAAGTGCAGCAGTGTAAACTGCGGCAGTGTAAAGAGCGGCAGTACAAAGAGCAGCAGTGTAAACTGCAGCAGTGTAAAGTGCTGCAGTGTAAAGTGCAGCAGTGTAAAGTGCTGCAGTGTAAAGTGCAGCAATGTAAAGTGCAGCAGTGTAAAGTGCTGCAGTGTAAAGTGCAGCAGTGTAAAGTGCTGCAGTGTAAAGTGCTGCAGTGTAAAGTGCAGCAGTGTAAAGAGCGGCAGTACAAAGAGCAGCAGTGTAAACTGCAGCAGTGTAAAGTGCTGCAGTGTAAAGTGCAGCAGTGTAAAGTGCTGCAGTGTAAAGTGCAGCAATGTAAAGTGCAGCAGTGTAAAGTGCTGCAGTGTAAAGTGCATCAGTGTCAAGAGCAGCAGTGTGAACTGCAGCAGTGTAAACTGCAGCAGTGTAAAGAGCGGCAGTGTAAAGAGCGGCAGTGTAAAGAGCAGCAGTGTCAAGAGCGGCAGTGTAAAGAGCGGCAGTGTAAAGAGCGGCAGTGTAAAGAGCAGCAGTGTAAAGTGCAGCAGTGTCAAAAGCAGCAGTGTAAACTGCAGCAGTGTAAACTGCAGCAGTGTAAAGAGCAGCAGTGTAAAGAGCGGCAGTGTAAAGAGCGGCAGTGTAAAGAGCAGCAGTGCAAAGAGCGGCAGTGTGGAGTGCAGCAGTGTAAAGAGCAGCAGTGTAAAGAGCGGCAGTGTAAAGAGCAGCAGTG